>NC_086242.1:4382500-4687500 GCF_036321145.2 Pelmatolapia mariae
GAGACATACTGGTCTCATATTTATACCTGGAAAATATTCAAAGTATTATCTGAAAATTGTCAAACATGTAAGTACACATACTGCTTCATTTCTTGGATGCTATAGAACACACATGCACTTTTAGCCATTTTATGCTATTACAGCTTTTGGGCATTTATGAATCTTATCAAACATTTCCAGTCTTTATTCTCTGGGAGCTCAACATAACTCTTAGTAATCTGATTATTTGATTGGTTCATTGTTATATTCATGAAGAAGAAGGAAACTTTGTACTGACAGTCCCTGGAAGAAGTGAGGCAGGGCTACAAGGAAGGATCCCACAGCCATGATCAGACAACCAATTCCAATCAGTCTGGGACGATGGAGCTTGGCACCAAAGTAGCTCACAAAGGCGATGATGAGCAGGTTGCCTGTAGAGAAGAATTAAAAATAAGGAATGAATCAATGAACAGCTACAGTCTTTGCCAGGCATGAGAGTTCAGCAGTCTGCTTATCTTGCTTTAAATATAACATAACCTGAAATTTGTGCTTTGTAGTCAATAAATTAGATAAATTCCTGTAGTTGATATAAACCATAATGCTAACATGCTGCTTTCAGTAAAAAAAAAAGTGCATACCCATTTCGAAGCTGCCATCTATAACACCAATCAGGGAGCTTGGGATATCAAACCGTCTTTCAATCTGTGTGATGGAGCTCTTCATGTAAGCTCCAGCAAAGGCTTTGGCAAAATATACAAATGCCAGGGAGGCCAGGAAGAGCTGGAAAACACACATAACCAGTTAGATTGATCTTTTCTAGACTTATTTGGACTGGATTACTGGAAAGAGCTGCCAAATGGTTTCTCAGAACTTCTTTAAACAGTCAATATGATTGTTGTGACCTGGATGATTGAATTGTAATCCCTTCTTCTGATGTGACCTACAGGGAGGTGAATGACAGTGTCTCCCATAATAGAATCAACTCACTCACTAAACATACCCACAGCACTTCACAAATGCTTTTACCAATGATTTACATTAAGTGACATTTGATGGGATTAGAGTACTGATACCCAGTGTTGGGTGTAACGCGTTACTAAGTAATGCATTACTGTAATTAAATTACTTTTCCACTGAAAAAGTAGAGTAACTGATTACTGTTCATTTTTAGGTATTTTAATTACAGTTACTTACAATGTACTTGCGTTAAATTGTAAATAATTAAACTCGCTGAATATCATTATTTAATTTCAATAATTTATCTTCTAAACGTAGAAGTAAACTCCGCCGCTTTAACATCGCTGTAGTGCAGCTGCACGTCATTTCGCGCCAGTTTGCTGCATAGTCGCATTCTAAAGCGGAAGATGTCGGACTCGGCTGAAGCCTGTGGCTGTTTTATGAAATGGACATATTCCCGTCTCTTCACTTTTCTGAAACAAGCAGACAAGAATATTACAGTAATATGTAAGCTATGTGCTGGGGAGAAAAAACTATCGGCTGCTGTTAATAGCACGAGTAATCTACTGAAGCGCCTGACACAAGAGCATAGACGAACACTTCTGAGTGATCCTTGTTCATCATCCATGGATAACACCGCGGCAACTCCTGCTAAGCAGGCAAAACATGATTTTACTTCAGCAGCACAGAAAGCGTCTGAAGGTGAGCTTAAAAAATGATTGCAGGCTACATTGTGGAAGACATGCTACCGCTGCGTACTGTAGAGTCTCCGTCTTTAAAAAAATTATTTATTATTTAAAGAGT
This sequence comes from Pelmatolapia mariae, assembly GCF_036321145.2. Taxonomy (NCBI): domain Eukaryota; kingdom Metazoa; phylum Chordata; class Actinopteri; order Cichliformes; family Cichlidae; genus Pelmatolapia; species Pelmatolapia mariae. The sequence goes on from NC_086242.1 coordinate 4,384,241, forward strand.
TTAATTTCTATTGTTTGTCCACTCAAGGTTTATAGGGATTTTAAAAAGTATTTAGTTAAATTACTTATTGAGTAATTAAGTTACTTTTCAGACACGGTAATTAGATAAGTATTTTAAATACAATATTGATTAAGTAATTAGTAATTAATTACTTTTTAAAAGTAACTTACCCAACACTGCTGATACCAGAATAAGAGTGGTTACAACAGATTTTAAAAACCACTACACTAATTCATCAGTTATCAATCATCTTCCCTAAACTGATCTTGTCAAAGTTGTAGCACACACCGCTGGGAGTAATAGATGATCCCACTGTTGATCCCATCAGGGGAAACATTAAGTACTAGACAAACTCTGTTTATTGTTTCTAACAATCGCTAGCTACCTACCCAAAGTACGAATCAAGTGGTAATGCCAAGACCATTGGTGATAAAATTAACTCTAACAATCCCTTTCAGTTAGATTGGTTAGTCCTCTTTCTAAGAAATATTTTTTCTTGTAATGAACAAGCATATTCTTTACAAATATAAGAACATCTATGCAAGCTTTGCAACCAGTTTAGGTAATGTTAGAAACAATTCTCTTTGTATTGCAGCCAAAAAAACTATTTTTTGGCCAAAAAAACTATTTTTTGGCTGCAATACAAAAAAAACCCTAAAAAAAGAAAACCCATAAATTGTAAATTGTTAAACAGACAACAAACATTTTGCTATAGATGTGCACTGTGTTCTACATTAAAAAAAAGTGCTTAGCATAATATAATGTATCCAGCTTGACAAAAAGCTAATCGCTGAACACGTTCTGAACCCTTTAAACCTTTGGACCATAAAATAATTGATAGAAAATTGAAAATGGAGTGTTTATTGAGCCTTCTGACAAAATGTAAGAAATATTAATATTTGTATCATATTTACTACATCAGGCATTGTTTTTTTTTGGGTTTTTTTTGCAATTTGTTCCTTAAAAATGCATTGTGCATTTATTTTGGTTTTTTGTTGTCTTTTTTTTTTTTTTTGAAGACTTCTCACAAAAAGCCGTGAATCAAATATGACACACTTGGCTTTAATGGGGGTCATCGATTTAAAAGGTTAAATGGTACTTTGTACATAAACTGTATATGAGGTAACATTTAGTGGAGACCCTGGGATTTATTATTTTTATTTTAGGAATGCAAGCCTTGCATCCAGCTTTATGTTTGACGGTAAGATCGTTAATGATTGAAAAGGGACTCGAGTTGAAGGTCACAGAGCAAACTGTGAATGACCACAAACAGTTCAGGGACATTTCAGTCTTTCCCAAGGGGTGCTGGTGACTTTTTGTTGAAAACAACACAATGCAAACAAGCAAAGAAACAGACCAAAATCAATATTCATATAAACGGGCATTATCAGCTTACTTTAGAGCTGTTAGTGCCCTGTGTTTTCTAAATTGCAGTCTGTTATGTGCAATGCAACATAAATCATATAAGCCTGTAATGGACAATTAAACTGTCACGTTGTTGATAAAATGGGCCAGTAAACATCAGTAAATGGCATTTAATTAAAACATCTCACAGCCACTCCCCCCCCCCCCCCCCCAAAAAGAAAAAAACAAAACAAAAAAACTCCTCAAAGCTTGATTTAATGACTGCTTTCTAACTCTGCTTTGCAAAGAATACCACAAAGATGATAAAAGCAGCTTTACAGTAACATGCACTTTCACAGGTTTGGCTTTTGGCTCATTCACGTTTACATTTAAATTTCCAGTCATTAAAGCAGTGAGGGTTTCTGACCTTAAGCTTGGAGCAGCATGCCTCACGTGTTTTCTTGGATTCTACGCTCATGATGATGTCGTGCTTCAGAGAAATCCAGGACAGAAGAAAATGGAATAGCACAAGACCTGAAAATCCACAACAAGATTAAGAGCAGGAAAATCAAACCCTCAGTTGTCTAGATACTGTCTCAGGTGGCAGCATCCTAAAAGGTGTCTAGCTGCAAAACTACATAGTCAGTGCATTGATTTGTTTCCAGAGTTTGTCCCAAAAAGATCAACGCAACTATTTGGTCTCAAAGAAAAATGTGCATTTACCTGACAACCAGCAGTTGTCCTCTGAGGAATGGCGGTGGAAGGCTGATTGTCCCTTTGCGCAGGACTTTGTGCTGAAAACGGGAGTCTTATCTTTAGCAAATTACAAGTGAACATCACCTGTAATCAGTAACTCAGCCACTCATGTGAGTTTGTTTTCATGTCAATAAAAAGTCATCCAACCCCTTCAACTTTCACACACAGCCACTCGTTCACACAAATACAAGTGTGACAGCGGTGGTGGCTTTTGTCGAGTGATTGTATGAACAGCATCGAAAGGTTCAGAAGTTCACTGAACACACAAACACACACACACAGACATTCACAGACCCGCACATCCTCCTCTGAGAACTTCATAAGCCTCCTGAGTAGCCATCCTTTTGAACAGACAACAAACAGCAGCATGAAACGGGCCAAAACTTATTGTAATACAAACCTGCTGTTTCTGTTGGTCTGCTGCTTTCAAAGTGAAATACTTTCCTCCTCCGGAGAAACTCGGCCTTTTTGTACGGTTGGGTGTCTCAAAGATGTGATCAAAGTCTTCCTGTCCTATTGATAGCCTTTAACAATGGTTTTCTCTCTGCATGTCCTTCTCAGTGAGTACGGCAAATCACATCAAATCACAATGACGTGTCACCTTTGTGAGACAGAATGGAAACTTGTCAATAAAGCTGTGAAATTATGGGTTTTTTAGGGTTAACAGTTGTTTGTTAAACTATCTGCAAACATCATTTGGATGGTTATTGTAAATTCGCAGCAAAATAATGTGTAGTGCATCTGGACACTGGATGGATATAAAGTGTGTTTGTAATAGCTGAGTAGCGGGAAGGGGTGACTGTTTCACTGCATCAGCACTGCACATTTAAAAGAATTAGGCCTAAGATCAGTTCTCACATATTATTACCCCATATCGCTTTGTGGGAGTGTTATTTTATTATTATTATTAGCTAATTTTCAATTTAAAAACACATCTGAGAAAAGTTGGGATATGGGCATGTTTACCACTGTGCAGCATCCCCTCTTCTTTTGGCAACTGACGAATGTTGTTTCATTCTTATCTGATATTGGACTCCTACTGCTCAACCGCCCTTGGCCTTCTTTGTCATATGTTTATTTTTGTAACATGCTTTGGCACATTTCCAGTTGGTGAAAGGTCTGGACAGCAGACAGGCCATTTAAGCACCTGGAGTCCTGTACCACAGAGCCCTGGTGTTGTAATAGATACAGTATGTAGTTTAGCTTTGTCTTGCTGAAGTATGCAACCCCCAAAAAAGCCATCATCCAAATGGGATATGTCATTTTAAAATCTGCCAAAAATATTTCAGCACTGATGGTGCCTTTCCACATCTCTCAATTCCATAATATGATGCATTCCTATCCCATCAGAGATCCAGGCTTTTGAAAACAAGCTTCAGTGTGAAGAAGAACAAGAAGTACTGGAAGTGATGGTATGGCCCCCACAGAGCCCTGATCTCAACATCATCGAGTGTGTCTGGGATTACATGAAGAGACAGAAGGATGTGAGGAAGGCTGCATCCACAGAAGATCTGCGGTTACTTCTCCAAGATGTTTGGAACACCCTACTAGCCGAGTTCCTTCAAAAACTGTGTGCAAGTGTTCGTATAGACAAACAGCAAACATGGCTCTTCTGAGTCATGGTGGGGACCAAGATAATAAGCAGACTGGACTTACATCAGTTGCAGTTCAGGAGCTTCGGGCACCAAACCTCTCAGTGGTTGAATGAGAATGTGCTGCATTATGTTGATATTGGAGGGGACGGGAAACTGATTCACACAACAAAATAGCTATCCAGGTATTTCTGATTGTTGGAGCAGGGAATCAGGAAATGGAGAGGACAATTGGATTGGAGTAGCCTTCTTCCGCATGCTGAATGTGTCACGATCCTGGATCTTCTAACCCAGCGTTTTGAGTTTTAGTTTATTTTTATGTTTAAGTCCTTTATTTTTTCTGCCTAGGTTGTCATTACAGTTCTTTGTTATTAGATTCCCCTTGTGTCTTCCTACCCCTGTGTTAAGTCTCCCTTGCTCTTCATGTGTTTCATGTCTGCATGTCTTTTGTTAAGTTCATGTTGTCAGGTCTGCGTTTCATTATGTTTCCTGTTTTATTTTGAAGGTCTGTGTCCTATGTCAGTGTAGTCAGCTTTGCTTCCTTTGTCTCATTATGTCAGACTAGTGTCAGCTGTTTCCCCATGAGTTTCCACTTCCCCTAATCACCCTTGTGTGTATTTAGTCTCTGTGTTTCTGTACATTCTTTGTCAGGTCGTCTATGTTCACGTCATGTTCTCCACGCCATGTTTCTAGGTTTCATATTACAGGTTTTTCATGTTGTTTGTAGTGATGGTGAGATGAAGCCTCGTGATGAACTGAAGCTTTCCATCCAACTGGTCGACTCGTGGTTCGAAGCATTGTGATGATTAATTTGCTCTACTGCGCCATCCAGTGGACGATTCAAGTGAAACAGGCTCTTTGATTATAATGATGTGATGTGTAAACCTCTAAACTGAATAAATAAATTGTTTTCATGGTTAATTATCCCGAATATTGTCTCAGTATGTCTGATACAAAAGAGAAAGTGGAAACTATCACGACAGAGTTTTGGTATGATTGTGTAACTGTGTAATCATGCTTATGTACATCTGGATAATGACACAAACTAGTGTGTGGCGCTTCACTTTTTAATAAACTAAAAGACAGAAATCAGATTATAGGATCTGTAGTGTTGTTTATTTATATTATGGTACTTATCATTCGTGATATTTATTACTGTGTGCATACTTTATTAGGAGAGATGAGATCAAAAACAAATCTCTTCCTTGCTGGTTCCATTGAAGAAGAAATGCTCAAGTAGCAATTCCACAACACAATGTGATGGGGGAAATCAGCTGTGTTTTGCTGCCCATTTTATTTTGAATCTGGCGCGAACCGGCGAGCTAGTTCCTGAATCAGTCACATGGTACGGACTGTCCGCGAGACCTCGAACGTCACTGCATACGTAATCAAAGCGAGCCTCGATACGCGCTTCACAAAAACTCCCCCGAGATTACCCGACACACGCTTCGAAGTTTCGACACACAGGACCAGTGATGGGAATAACGGCGTTACAAGCAACAGCGTTACTAACGGCGTTACTTTTTTCAGTAACGAGTAATCTAACTAATTACTATTCCTATCGTTACAACGGCGTTACAGTTACTAACAAGGAAACGCGGTCCGTTACTATTTTTCAACAAACAGACGGTTGAAGCTGTGTTCAGCTTACCGCATCTTATATCAGCTGCACGGAAGTAGCTGTAAGTAATCTGGACGCTACAGCTTTAAGCAGCTGCGCGCTCCCGCGGACGGCAATCACGGTCACTGTCTAGCACAACACACCTGGAGCTAAGGGGGCAAAACAATCGCATGAGTGCTGCTGTTTGACTGAGGAAGAATAAAGTAGTCGTGGTAAGTCAATCACATGACCACTTAAAGACAAAGCAACAAGGTGATATATACCAGTTTATAAACTGTGTTGATAGGCCACGTAAAACCAGAGTCATGATAAACAATATATACGCGGCGTTTTTCCTCAATAGTTTCGCCACGTTAGCGCTAGCAAGCACTCTCTGCTTATGAGCAAAAAAACCAAAACAAAACGGGAAGTTTTAGGAGTGATGGCGAGAGAGAGAGAGAGAGAGAGAGAGAACAGAAAAAGAGAGAGAGAGTTTTGAGATGTGAGATTTGTGACGTTTAGCATGTTTGGAGTGTGTAGTTAATGTGTTGTCTTGTGTAGTTAGTGTGTAGTGTTGTGGATAGTTTTGTGTTGTGTGTCAGAACAATGAGGCGACTGCTGTCTCCAGGTAGAAACAGGAGTGATACACCTGCTGCTGTCAGACCTGCAGGTATCAGGCTGTGATGTTCAACTTTGTAGTGGACACAAAATATTTTTTTGGAGTGGCACAAATAATTTGTTTGCCATCTTATTGAAGAACAGCTGATTGTTCTGTAAATAGTTTGAAATGGTTATTTAAAAAATCAAGGTAAAAGGTAAATGGATGCAAATAACTTTGTTGTTTGCAAAACTTGTGCATAGGATTTTAAAATTGACCATTAATATTTGCATTTAAAGTTATGAAATATGAGTCATTAAACATGTTTATGGTTGTTACAATAAAAATACAACTTTTCTACTCTGATTTTATGTTTTTTGTCTGATTTTAGATCAATTCTGGTTATACAGTTTGTCAAAATGAGAACATAACTGTAAATTCAGGCATGTGAGGTTGTGCTAAAAAGAATGATACCAAACAAGGCAAAGCAAATAGTTTTTAAAGGTAAAATGTGGAGGGAAAATCAAGAGTAGTAAAAAAATGGCCAATTATACCCTGGACCCCAGAGGGTTAAACGTTTTTTGTTTTTTTTAAAGTAACGCAATAGTTACTTTTCCAAGTAATTAATTACTTTTACAATATTGTAACTCAGTTACTAACTCAGTTACTTATTTGAAGAAGTAACTAGTAACTATAATTGAATTACTTTTTCAAAGTAACTTGCCCAACACTGCACAGGACACATCACTAGTTGTTTGTTTAGTTCTCCCAGTTTAGGTTAATGTTAGTTTTACTTCAGTTTGCCTTACCCTTTTTTTGTACCTTTTTTACCAGCCTCATTAAACGGCTCGCTTTTTATTAATCCAAGTTTTGTTCCACATTCCTTTTGTGTCTCCATTTTGGGTCCACTCTTCTCAGTACATACAGTCTGCCTCAGCCAGACTGTGACAGAATGCACAAGCCAGTTTAGTTTTTGGTAGGCTTTGTAGGTATTGAATAACTCTGCAGCCAAAGCAGTGGTGTGATGAAGTGGTGCAAGTTTACCTTCACAACACTTGAGACAGAGAAAATCACCACAGCAGATGAGATGCCACATGACACAGAGAATCCAGCTGTTTCCACCCTGGCCTCCGCAACAATGCACTCCATCATCTCCTAGTACTTTAACTAGATCTCTAGTTTGTGCAGCAGCTGCTGGGGACAGCACCTTATCTGTACCCACAGCACTGCCTGTGACTGCTTTCACCAAATGAACCCCTGGCATATTTTAGCGTTGCTGCTATGTAATGTTCAGTTTCCACTACTTTCTGGACTGTTAAAGGTGACAGCTGTGATTTATAATAACACTTAAAAACATGTAACTACATGCTTTTTGTCTCTGTCTCTATAAAGACCAACAAATTCAGGTCCACAGCAAGAATGCTTGCCACAGTTTTCTTTTATATTAGGATAAAACCCACAGGTAGACTGATTATAAATGCAAAGGCAGGACTTCTGAGTATCATGACATCATGAAGTTAATGTATCATGAAGTATCATGAAGTTTAATAGGCATATAATTAATGAAACATTGATAATCAAACTATAACTAATAAAAACCTGCTTTAATTCTAAATGTGCTAGTTCTATTTAGGTGTCTTTGTTTTTAAGGAGAAAACCAGGCCAAAGAGTGTTCCTATAATCATCACAATTTAATATATGTGTAAAGGTCACATATATGTAAGTTTCTGTAATAAAATGTTTAATTTAACACGACTTCACTGTGTGCTCTCTTTGGAGAACACAAAGACTCATTTATACACCCATTCATGTACTCCTTGCTTGCTTTGCCTTTACTTTAAATAAAGATGGTCCTATTATCACTAGAGAGATGGCTGAGCTGAAAGAGTGGTTACATTTTCCAGTGGCTCCATCTGCTGGCCTTAGCCTGCCTTTCCCTGTTAGCAGTCGGACCACCACTCTAGAAACCCTGCATGTGTGCCTCACAATCTCTTTTTTCCATGTTTTTTTTGCCCAGCAGAACCTTCTTACACCAGAACAAACAGGAGTAAAGGAAACAATAATTTGTTAACAGTGCTAGCAGAAGCAGGACATTGCCACATACTAGCCAGACAACCAGGCCACAGCCAACATGACTCTAGGCTAAAATTGAAGCCCAGGGATGTTGCAAAAAGAAAGACTGTCTACCCCGTGCACATCATATTTTCTTATATTATATACTAGTATATGAAAATATGTATCAAAATATCAGAAAATATATCAGATTGGTATCAGCAGTACTGCCCTGTATTTACTTGGTATCAATACCACAATCTGCAGTATCACACAGCACTAATTAAAATGTACCTGCAAGGCTAGATACAACTGCTGAGCAACTATTTTTGTAATTTCCAGGAAGTGTTTAATAAATGCAGAAGCAATTAAGGTCAAATCAATGTGACAGTGAACAAAAACAGAGAAGATATTTACAGAGTCTTTTGGTGATTGTCAGATGTATTTATTTGACAGAAAACAGATTCAGTACCTTCTTTAAGTACAGAAGAAAACCATCCAGTACTGCTGAATTAGATTTGAATTCTATTTAATCTAATGATTTCAAATGGCTTCATCTTGGTTTTGCTAGCTCTACATTTCAGATCCTGCTGCAAGATTCACACACACAGCTGGTGATGTGCTTGTAAGCGTATTGTCTGGTAGTCAGGTCAGAGCAGTGCAGGGTCATCGATTTCCTCTCTGAGTTCTGCTCCACGCAGCATTTGCGCTCCTGCTGCAATATCAAGTCACCATTTAACACCAGCACCCTGTGGCAGTTGGAGGATGAGAGAACGAAGAGAAAGCGGTGAGAGGGAAGGATTAAAAAGGACAGAGGAAGGTAATGGTATTTTTTTAATGTATTTTTAAACATACAGAATAAGGAAAGTAGATTAAAATCCATCTAAATGTCTACAATTCAAGCTTCACTTATACTTATGCCCTAGTTTTCATTTTCCATTTTATATGATGGCATGCCTGTGAACCTGTATTTTTACTTAAACAGTGAAGATTTCCTCTTACCTCAATTGAGACGAACATTGTCCCTGGCACGCGGGTATCTGTATTACAGTAGAACAGTTTTCTATGGTGATGTTGAAGCTGGACACCCTGGGAACACAGCCCCTTTTACCTGAAAGTGGCAGAAGTATAACAGAAGATGAAGCACAGTGAGCAAATCCTTTCAAAAATGAATGACATTAAACATTTTGGATGCAGCGGAGCTGCAGATTATTAGCTATCTTTAGTTACAAGTTTGACTTCTGTAAAAATAAAGAAAGTGAAAGCAGTCTATTAGACAAAGTTCAGAGTTATAAATAACTCATGGTTTTCCTTTTGTCTTCACTTACATGTATAACAGCAGTGCTGGTCATCCCAAATTCTGTCCTCCTGGGAAAAAACAGAAGCTTGTTCTTCCATGCATACTGTACTTTTGTAGTAAAATAACCATTTTGACCATAGTTTTTACCATATTTTAAGACAAAATGGTTGAATATTTAAAACTAGTCTAATGACATATGACATACATACATTTTATTACAATTTTAAATAGAAGTAAACATTTAAAATATAAGTCTAAGGAGCTTGGAAAGAAAAGTGTCTAGACTTCTTCAGTTCTAAGAGCAAGTTCTAAAATATAAGTTTATTGTTTTAAAATCCATATTCTTGGACACAAGTTACAGTTTCAGGATCACTGTGTAGGTTTTCAGTACCTCGGGGCAGCTTTCTTTGGGACAGACTTTAGTCTCAGTCTGAATCCCTTCTTTGCTGCAGCTAAATGACTTGCAGGGATGGGCAGGATCTGTCCATTTGTCCCCTGCCTACACACATATAAACCAGACAACACAAGATATTTTGTTATCATTTTGTTTCAGTAAAATTTAAACTGATCTCCAAGGAAAAAGAAACACAGAGCACAGGCACAACACACCTTGTATGTCTGTTCATTATAGCTGCATGTCTTCTCAACTGAAAAACAAAACAAATGTTCACAAAAATGAACTTGAATAATAAGTAAAACAACAGCATTTTTCAGATGACGCACAACCACAGCTAGAGGTACAAAAAATTTTAATTTTCCTAATATATGTGTCACTTAAATCACTTAAAAGTCTCTCAAGTGACTCCAAAATGCAATGGCACTTTGGGATCACGACAATGTGTTGCCATGCAGAAGTGAAAATAAGTGTGTGTCAAACAGTGTCAAAAATATATAATATAAAAATGAATAAAAAAAATTAGGAAGTGCCAGTTCTTACCACAAATCTGATCACCACAGCAAGTTCTGTTTACCAAAACAGCATTGGGACCACAGACAGGAGCGGGTTCAGGAGGTTTAGGAAAACACTCCTCAGTATGCGTCTGGTTGTTACATGTACAAAGGTAACAATTGGACTGCCACACTTCACCGGGCTAAAAGAAGTGCACAGGAAGTTTTTTTTTATTTTAACAGTCCAAATGAAATTAGAGAAATGAAACCATTTTTGGAACGAGGAGGGGAAAATACTTACTAGTTTAGGCTCTCCGGTTGGCCCTTTGCAAACTGGGGGGAAAAAAAGAAAGATCTCACACATTTCTCTGCATAAGAATTTAAATAAAGTTAAAGGTGTCATTGTAAGCCTTGTAGACAAAATTACTCACAGGAACAGCCAGCCACACAGATGTTTGAGTGATTTCCTGCTCTGAGCAAGTTGCTGGGACAGAAACAACCTGCTGTGTTCTTTTTAAGTGAGTCTCCTGGATATCGCAGTCTGAAGCAAAGGAAAAACACAAATGCTGAAAACAACTTGACAGCAAGTCTAAATTGAATTTAGCAGAATGGGAGCACAATAAGTACAAATATTATTTGGTAAAAAATCAAAACAAAAACAAAACCCTGCATAGCAGAAGTCATCCATCTTGTCATAACATTCTCTATAAACCAGTCCACCTGGACATGCCACATCTGAAATACGATCATGGACACTAAAGTTAATAACACAAGATTTAGTTTTACGACAAAATTACCACATTAGGCAACTTATGTCTGCACAATGTAGATAAGTGAGTAATAAATCACTGCTTTATTGACTTTGCTCAAAGAAAATACCACATACCACAGGTTCCATTGGTTAGTTTTCTCCAGTCAACACAGAAACCAGCATTTCTACACTCTTCAGCAACTTGCTCCAGAGCAGCGCAAGAAGCATTTGGGTTAGAGCACGAATCAAACTTACAATTCTTCTTTTGAAGGGTTAGATTCACATACTTGCTGCAATTTGCAAAGACTCTGAAGACACAGAAAAGATTATTTTTTTCAAATTCAAATCTTTTCACAGCCAAATAAGACAGGTGGCATAGCAATAGGAAAACATATAACACCAGTAAAATAAAGAGAAATACAGCTTGGAAGGCACAAGTGAGCTGCATAAGCTGATGACCTTTCATAGTCAGTCAGCTTTCACCGAGAGTAGGCCAGAACTTCACTAGAGAGCATGAGAGTTGCGTCAGAGTATACATAACATCATATCTTATCTTTAAATGATTTTGTGGGCACTAAGCTTTACTTTTATGCTATATCAGAGTGATGGCAGTAGCCATTTATCTACAGGTGCACTTATTATTACAGAATCTGATACCAGTGAGGATAGTATGTTAGTGTATGTAGCTTACATGTTGTCTAGAAGCTCACACAGCGGACTTGGAAGACAGTTAGTGATTATTTTAGTGAGTAGTGAAGCTTGCTCAGCATGACAGGATACATTCTTTGGTGCAGAAAAACAGGCTGGCTTCTGAGGATCTGGATACACCCAGTCATAGGCTGTCTTATCACAACAGCTGTCATCCTCAATCTGCCCTCTTTTACGAATACACGATGCACCACCACACACACCTGGAGAAGGGAGAGAAAAGTGATATATATGGATGTAGATTTACGTTAAATGCAGTGAGAATATTCTGCATTGCTCTGTATTGTGACGGATAGGTCCTGTTCAATAGAACTTTCATCTACACTGTTAAAGATGCAAATAAACATGTATAAACTATGCTAGAAAAGACCTAAATTACAAAAAATAACAAATAAAAAAACATGGCACACTGTGATCTACAAATCAATACCTGATCTACAAATCTGATTAATGCATATTTTACTCACAGTAGAACATAGAAAATGTATCCAATGTTTAAAATGACAGAATCTACCACTGCAAGACAAAAATAAGGTTATTTTGAATTTGTTACGTGGAACTTGTCTCAGACAAGTTGTTGCAGGGAAATGTTTACCACTTTGTTCAGCAGGGGTAAATATGGCACAAACCCGAGTTTTAAACAGAGTGCTGATAACAAACCAGATGGTCTCTCTCCTCTTTAATTTGGAGGATGTGGCATCCATTTCCTCCAAAACAAATTTCATTTAATTCACATATGGCTTTTTTTCCTTTTGACCTGTAACCTGCATTTGTGAATGGCCCAGTGAATTGTGTTCACAGATATTTATTTCTGAAAGCATTCCTAAGTCCATGCAGAGAGTTCCATGACAGAATAATGCCTGATTTTAATGTAGTGCCACTTGAAGATCACTGGCATCAGACAGATTTATCCAAATTCTCAGTATCACTTTAAGCATTGCAGATGATGAGAAACTTAAATTATTTGCAATTTTTAATGAGGAAAAGTAAAACTCTGCCATTTTTTCCTCTGAGAAACTTACACCGAATTTTCCTTCTTATCTGTTGCCAGTTAACCTAGCTGCAAAATATTCCTTCAGCTGTTTCTCTGCACCACTTACTCTTTTAAGACTATTTTTCCCTTACCTCACTTTTTAAAGATGTGTTTTGGCCATTAAAGTTCACGATACAGTGAAATGTCTCAGTTCATAAATTTGACATGTTTTTATGTTCTATTGTGAATAAAAGCTGAATTGTGGGACTTGCTTCTATGAGACTTGCTAATAATTGCATTCTGTTTTTATTTACATTTTACACAGTGCCCCAAGTTATTTGGAACAGTACCCAATCACAGATGTGTTCTAGCACTTTTCCCTCCAATACCCACCACATTGTCCCTCGGTGTTGTTGTAGAAATTTTCCATAGCCAGACTGATCAGTAGGTTGTAATACGAGGTGAGGGAAACATAAGAGCGGATATCCGGGAGCTGGATGATAACTTTGTGTTTGACAGTCTGAAATCTCAACCCATGCTCTTCATATGGTGGTTGTATGATCACATTGTTCAGAGTGGCCTAAGGTCGATTAGATCAGTGTCAAACCAGTGTCTTATTCTTACTATTGGCCAGTGTTGGCCTTAAATAAATACAAACTTGAAATAAAGTTATTCTATATCACAGATTATTATCTTTAATATACAAGAATTTATTGTGGTACCTTGTGTAAATAACTGAGATCTGTACTATTTGTGTTATTACCTACCTGTACTTCAGACAAATGTGGGACAATACTGAGTTTAGCTACATTGCTCTGATATCTCAGGATGATGTCTTTAGCACAAGACTCTTGGAGGCCAGGTACACAATTAAAGTTGTCTACTGCAATGGTCAGATTATGACGTGGCGTGCGCTCCTCCACCAAGATGTAGGTGCATTGATTGAGGAAATTAAAAGTTACTCCTTGGAAAGAAATGTAGTGGCTCTGTCCGTACAAGTCACATTGACCTGGAAATAGCACATCAAAAGGTAACTGCAGTAGATACTGGTAGTACATAAATCTATAAAGAAATTCCTACATAAACTAACCTCATTACTTGAGGACTGTTTCAATGTGTTACTTGAGCCTGTTTCAGTTTATGCATTGTTTTAAATAAATTGCATGCTCAAAAAATGTTTTGTCACACTCACGTTTCTTCTTACTGCATATTGAAGCTCTACTTGGAACCTTGTTAAATTCCAACCATGCAAAACACAATTTTTTTGCCATTTTTCAGTTGGTCTTAATCTTTTATTTGGGACTGTATCTAAATTTGAAAATCTACGGTCTAAAAAACAGTTATCCTACACGATCCAGTGAAATAATTTTTGTAAATAAAGGAAGTATGCCACTTTATCATCTAAGTCTTACATTGATCAGCATTTGATTGAAACATGGTTGGATTTTAAATTGTAGGCATAATTCTTACATTTTGCAAACAATGACCAAACCAAATAGAATAAGGACACATAAATTTACAAGTAATGTTTACTGTTAATTTAAAAAAAAAAACAAGATAAAAAAGATAAAATAGAAAGGTAACGTAAGTCTATAAAAATCCCTGGGAAAAACACGAAAGAAAAAAAAATAGACTTACAGTCACATTTCCATGTTTCACAGCATCCATCTGAGACCTTTGTGACCCGACCTCTGGGACACTGGGGAACTGTTGCCTCTGGACATACCAAAGGTGTCAATACAATCTTCCCATTTATGCAGTTCTTGTTCAAGCAATCATCAGTCCACATCTCACCACAAGCCCAGATTTGTGTCTTGTTCAGCTCTTTACACTCACACACTGGTGGTGGGGTAGAAACAATTGTGGGGGACAGTGTCTAGCTTAGTTTAGATAATTTAAGGAAAACTCATTTCATGAAAAGGAAAATAACGTCAAAAAGAAGTTAATAAGCACTCACCCTGGGATGTGGAGTTTCGTATTTGTGGTGTACTCATTATATTAGTAGATGTAGTGGTGAGTATGCTGGTACTGGCTGTTGTGTTTGTTTTTTCAGGACTTACTGAGGTTAGTGGGGCACTTGTCCAATTTTCAGTGATCATTGAGACATTGGTCATAGTTGTCACTGGTACAGAAATTGTAGTAGGAATTTCTGACCATGCTTGTGTAGAGGTAGACAAAGTAGCTGTACTAGGTTGTGAATAAATGGTAGGCATTGAGGCATATGCTTCAGTAGCAGATGAAATACTTGTGTTGGTGGCTGTTGTTGACCATGTTTCAGTGGTAGGTGAAATAGCTGAAGTGTTTTGATTAGAGGTAGTGATGGACACATTTGACACAATTTCTGCAGGAGTTGAAGTGCCTGTAACAGGTGGTATAGAGGTTATAGTGTGCACTGGTGATGCTGTATCAGTTGGTTTAGAGGGGCTGTTTGGATTTAGTGACCGTGTATTAACATCTGAAGCAGCTGTAGGTGTTGACAAACTGGTAGTGGTAGAAGTTGATGATTGTTCAGTGATAGCTGTGGTAGCCGTAGTTGCTGATGCAGAGGGGGTGGTGGATATAGTGTCCACACTTTTGTCAGTGCTCGAAGAAGCAGGAGTCATCAGTAGGAAAGTAGTTGTGGGCATTGATGAATAGGCTTCAGTCATAAATGAAGAATCTGTAGATGCTGATGTAGATTTGGCATTTGGTTTTGTTGACCAAGTTTCAGTGATACTTGACATTTCTCCAGTTGTTGGTGTAGAGGTAGTAGCAAGTGTTGTTGACAGAGTTCCACTGGAAACTGAGGTAATTGTAGTGTTAGATGTGTGGGTGGTAGAGGTCTTAATTGCCTGTGTTTCAGTTGTAGCTGAAGCAGTTTTTTTGGTTGGTGTGAAAGTGGTGGTCGGAACTGTTTCAGTAGTTGTTGTCCTTGTTGTAGAGGTACTAGTAGGTATTGTTGACCATTTTTCAGTAGTAGATGAAGTACTTGTTTGGGTTGTCTTAGAGGTGGTGTTTGGGTTTAGTGACCATGTTTTAGTAGTAGCTGAAGTAGCTGTAGGCGTCAGTAAAGAGGTGGTGGTAGATGTTGATGATTGTTCAGTGATAGCTGAGGTAGCCATAGTTACTGCTGCAGAGTGGGTGGTGGTGGATATAGTTTCCACAACTTTGGCAGTACTTGAAGAAGCAGGAGTTGTCAGTATGAAAGTAGTTGTGGGCATTGATGCATAGGCTTCAGTCAGAACTGAAGATTTTGTAGATGCTGACGTAGAGTTGGTGTTTGGTTTTGTTGACCAAGTTTCAGTGATACTTGACATTTCTCTAGTTGTTGGTGTAGAGGTAGTAGCAAGTGTTGTTGACAGTGTTCCACTGGAAACTAAGGTGGTGTTTGGGTTTAGTGACCATGTTTTAGTAGTAGCTGAACTGGCTGTAGGTGTCAGTAAGGAGGAAGTGGTAGATGTTAATGACTTTTCAGTGATAGCTGAGGTAGCCATAGTTACTGCTGCATGGGTGGTGGTGGATATAGTTTCCACACTTTTGGCAGTTCTTGAAGAAGCAGGAGTTGTCAGTATGAAAGTAGTTGTGGGCATTGATGAATAGGCTTCAGTCATAAATGAAGAATCTGTAGATGCTGATGTAGATTTGGCATTTGGTTTTGTTGACCAAGTTTCAGTGATACTTGACATTTCTCCAGTTGTTGGTGTAGAGGTAGTAGCAAGTGTTGTTGACAGAGTTCCACTGGAAACTGAGGTAATTGTAGTGTTAGATGTGTGGGTGGTAGAGGTCTTAATTGCCTGTGTTTCAGTTGTAGTTGAAGCAGTTTTTTTGGTTGGTGTGAAAGTGGTGGTCAGAACTGTTTCAGTAGTTGTTGTCCTTGTTGTAGAGGTACTAGTAGGTATTGTTGACCATTTTTCAGTAGTAGATGAAGTACTTGTTTGGGTTGTCTTAGAGGTGGTGTTTGGGTTTAGTGACCATGTTTTAGTAGTAGCTGAAGTAGCTGTAGGCGTCAGTAAAGAGGTGGTGGTAGATGTTGATGATTGTTCAGTGATAGCTGAGGTAGCCATAGTTACTGCTGCAGAGTGGGTGGTGGATATAGTTTCCACAACTTTGGCAGTACTTGAAGAAGCAGGAGTTGTCAGTATGAAAGTAGTTGTGGGCATTGATGCATAGGCTTCAGTCAAAACTGAAGATTTTGTAGATGCTGACGTAGAGTTGATGTTTGGTTTTGTTGACCAAGTTTCAGTGATACTTGACATTTCTCTAGTTGTTGGTGTAGAGGTAGTAGCAAGTGTTGTTGACAGTGTTCCACTGGAAACTAAGGTGGTGTTTGGGTTTAGTGACCATGTTTTAGTAGTAGCTGAACTGGCTGTAGGTGTCAGTAAGGAGGAAGTGGTAGATGTTAATGACTTTTCAGTGATAGCTGAGGTAGCCATAGTTACTGCTGCATGGGTGGTGGTGGATATAGTTTCCACACTTTTGGCAGTTCTTGAAGAAGCAGGAGTTGTCAGTATGAAAGTAGTTGTGGGCATTGATGAATAGGCTTCAGTCATAAATGAAGAATCTGTAGATGCTGATGTAGATTTGGCATTTGGTTTTGTTGACCAAGTTTCAGTGATACTTGACATTTCTCCAGTTGTTGGTGTAGAGGTAGTAGCAAGTGTTGTTGACAGAGTTCCACTGGAAACTGAGGTAATTGTAGTGTTAGATGTGTGGGTGGTAGAGGTCTTAATTGCCTGTGTTTCAGTTGTAGTTGAAGCAGTTTTTTTGGTTGGTGTGAAAGTGGTGGTCAGAACTGTTTCAGTAGTTGTTGTCCTTGTTGTAGAGGTACTAGTAGGTATTGTTGACCATTTTTCAGTAGTAGATGAAGTACTTGTTTGGGTTGTCTTAGAGGTGGTGTTTGGGTTTAGTGACCATGTTTTAGTAGTAGCTGAAGTAGCTGTAGGCGTCAGTAAAGAGGTGGTGGTAGATGTTGATGATTGTTCAGTGATAGCTGAGGTAGCCATAGTTACTGCTGCAGAGTGGGTGGTGGATATAGTTTCCACAACTTTGGCAGTACTTGAAGAAGCAGGAGTTGTCAGTATGAAAGTAGTTGTGGGCATTGATGCATAGGCTTCAGTCAAAACTGAAGATTTTGTAGATGCTGACGTAGAGTTGATGTTTGGTTTTGTTGACCAAGTTTCAGTGATACTTGACATTTCTCTAGTTGTTGGTGTAGAGGTAGTAGCAAGTGTTGTTGACAGTGTTCCACTGGAAACTAAGGTGGTGTTTGGGTTTAGTGACCATGTTTTAGTAGTAGCTGAACTGGCTGTAGGTGTCAGTAAGGAGGAAGTGGTAGATGTTAATGACTTTTCAGTGATAGCTGAGGTAGCCATAGTTACTGCTGCAGGGGTGGTGGTGGATATAGTTTCCACAACTTTGGAAGTACTTGAAGAAGCAGGAGTCGTCAATAAGAAAGTAGTTCTGGGCATTGATGAATAGGCTTCAGTCATAAATGAAGAATCTGTAGATGCTGATGTAGATTTGGCATTTGGTTTTGTTGACCAAGTTTCAGTGATACTTGACATTTCTCTAGTTGTTGGTGTAGAGGTAGTAGCAAGTGTTGTTGACAGAGTTCCACTGGAAACTGAGGTAACTGTAGTGTTAGATGTGTGGGTGGTAGAGGTCTTAATTGCCTGTGTTTCAGTTGTAGCTGAAGCAGTTTTTTTGGTTGGTGTGAAAGTGGTGGTCAGAACTGTTTCAGTAGTTGTTGTCCTTGTTGTAGAGGTACTAGTAGGTATTGTTGACCATTTTTCAGTAGTAGATGAAGTACTTGTTTGGGTTGTCTTAGAGGTGGTGTTTGGGTTTAGTGACCATGTTTTAGTAGTAGCTGAAGTAGCTGTAGGCGTCAGTAAAGAGGTGGTGGTAGATGTTGATGATTGTTCAGTGATAGCTGAGGTAGCCATAGTTACTGCTGCAGGGGTGGTGGTGGTGAATATAGTTTCCACAACTTTGGAAGTACTTGAAGAAGCAGGAGTCGTCAATAAGAAAGTAGTTGTGGGCATTGATGAATAGGCTTCAGTCATAAATGAAGAATCTGTAGATGCTGATGTAGATTTGGTATTTGGTTTTGTTGACCAAGTTTCAGTGATACTTGACATTTCTCCAGTTGTTGGTGTAGAGGTAGTAGCAAGTGTTGTTGACAGAGTTCCACTGGAAACTGAGGTAATTGTAGTGTTAGATGTGTGGGTGGTAGAGGTCTTAATTGGCTGTGTTTCAGTTGTAGCTGAAGCAGTTTTTTTGGTTGGTGTGAAAGTGGTGGTCAGAACTGTTTCAGTAGTTGTTGTCCTTGTTGTAGAGGTACTAGTAGGTATTGTTGACCATTTTTCAGTAGTAGATGAAGTACTTGTTTGGGTTGTCTTAGAGGTGGTGTTTGGGTTTAGTGACCATGTTTTAGTAGTAGCTGAAGTAGCTGTAGGCGTCAGTAAAGAGGTGGTGGTAGATGTTGATGATTGTTCAGTGATAGCTGAGGTAGCCATAGTTACTGCTGCAGAGTGGGTGGTGGATATAGTTTCCACAACTTTGGCAGTACTTGAAGAAGCAGGAGTTGTCAGTATGAAAGTAGTTGTGGGCATTGATGCATAGGCTTCAGTCAAAACTGAAGATTTTGTAGATGCTGACGTAGAGTTGGTGTTTGGTTTTGTTGACCAAGTTTCAGTGATACTTGACATTTCTCTAGTTGTTGGTGTAGAGGTAGTAGCAAGTGTTGTTGACAGTGTTCCACTGGAAACTAAGGTGGTGTTTGGGTTTAGTGACCATGTTTTAGTAGTAGCTGAACTGGCTGTAGGTGTCAGTAAGGAGGAAGTGGTAGATGTTAATGACTTTTCAGTGATAGCTGAGGTAGCCATAGTTACTGCTGCAGGGGTGGTGGTGGATATAGTTTCCACAACTTTGGAAGTACTTGAAGAAGCAGGAGTCGTCAATAAGAAAGTAGTTCTGGGCATTGATGAATAGGCTTCAGTCATAAATGAAGAATCTGTAGATGCTGATGTAGATTTGGCATTTGGTTTTGTTGACCAAGTTTCAGTGATACTTGACATTTCTCTAGTTGTTGGTGTAGAGGTAGTAGCAAGTGTTGTTGACAGAGTTCCACTGGAAACTGAGGTAACTGTAGTGTTAGATGTGTGGGTGGTAGAGGTCTTAATTGCCTGTGTTTCAGTTGTAGCTGAAGCAGTTTTTTTGGTTGGTGTGAAAGTGGTGGACAGAACTGTTTCAGTAGTTGTTGTCCTTGTTGTAGAGGTACTAGTAGGTATTGTTGACCATTTTTCAGTAGTAGATGAAGTACTTGTTTGGGTTGTCTTAGAGGTGGTGTTTGGGTTTAGTGACCATGTTTTAGTAGTAGCTGAAGTAGCTGTAGGCGTCAGTAAAGAGGTGGTGGTAGATGTTGATGATTGTTCAGTGATAGCTGAGGTAGCCATAGTTACTGCTGCAGGGGTGGTGGTGGATATAGTTTCCACAACTTTGGCAGTACTTGAAGAAGCAGGAGTTGTCAGTATGAAAGTAGTTGTGGGCATTGATGCATAGGCTTCAGTCAGAACTGAAGATTTTGTAGATGCTGACGTAGAGTTGGTGTTTGGTTTTGTTGACCAAGTTTCAGTGATACTTGACATTTCTCCAGTTGTTGGTGTAGAGGTAGTAGCAAGTGTTGTTGACAGTGTTCCACTGGAAACTAAGGTGGTGTTTGGGTTTAGTGACCATGTTTTAGTAGTAGCTGAACTGGCTGTAGCTGTCAGTAAGGAGGAAATGGTAGATGTTAATGACTTTTCAGTGATAGCTGAGGTAGCCATAGTTACTGCTGCAGGGGTGGTGGTGGATATAGTTTCCACACTTTTGGCAGTACTTGAAGAAGCAGGAGTTGTCAGTATGAAAGTAGTTGTGGGCATTGATGCATAGGCTTCAGTCAGAACTGAAGATTTTGTAGATGCTGACGTAGAGTTGGTGTTTGGTTTTGTTGACCAAGTTTCAGTGATACTTGACATTTCTCCAGTTGTTGGTGTAGAGGTAGTAGCAAGTGTTGTTGACAGAGTTCCACTGGAAACTGAGGTAATTGTAGTGTTAGATGTGTGGGTGGTAGAGGTCTTAATTGCCTGTGTTTCAGTTGTAGTTGAAGCAGTTTTTTTGGTTGGTGTGAAAGTGGTGGTCAGAACTGTTTCAGTAGTTGTTGTCCTTGTTGTAGAGGTACTAGTAGGTATTGTTGACCATTTTTCAGTAGTAGATGAAGTACTTGTTTGGGTTGTCTTAGAGGTGGTGTTTGGGTTTAGTGACCATGTTTTAGTAGTAGCTGAAGTAGCTGTAGGCGTCAGTAAAGAGGTGGTGGTAGATGTTGATGATTGTTCAGTGATAGCTGAGGTAGCCATAGTTACTGCTGCAGAGTGGGTGGTGGATATAGTTTCCACAACTTTGGCAGTACTTGAAGAAGCAGGAGTTGTCAGTATGAAAGTAGTTGTGGGCATTGATGCATAGGCTTCAGTCAAAACTGAAGATTTTGTAGATGCTGACGTAGAGTTGATGTTTGGTTTTGTTGACCAAGTTTCAGTGATACTTGACATTTCTCTAGTTGTTGGTGTAGAGGTAGTAGCAAGTGTTGTTGACAGTGTTCCACTGGAAACTAAGGTGGTGTTTGGGTTTAGTGACCATGTTTTAGTAGTAGCTGAACTGGCTGTAGGTGTCAGTAAGGAGGAAGTGGTAGATGTTAATGACTTTTCAGTGATAGCTGAGGTAGCCATAGTTACTGCTGCAGGGGTGGTGGTGGATATAGTTTCCACAACTTTGGAAGTACTTGAAGAAGCAGGAGTCGTCAATAAGAAAGTAGTTGTGGGCATTGATGAATAGGCTTCAGTCATAAATGAAGATTCTGTAGATGCTGATGTAGATTTGGCATTTGGTTTTGTTGACCAAGTTTCAGTGATACTTGACATTTCTCTAGTTGTTGGTGTAGAGGTAGTAGCAAGTGTTGTTGACAGAGTTCCACTGGAAACTGAGGTAACTGTAGTGTTAGATGTGTGGGTGGTAGAGGTCTTAATTGCCTGTGTTTCAGTTGTAGCTGAAGCAGTTTTTTTGGTTGGTGTGAAAGTGGTGGACAGAACTGTTTCAGTAGTTGTTGTCCTTGTTGTAGAGGTACTAGTAGGTATTGTTGACCATTTTTCAGTAGTAGATGAAGTACTTGTTTGGGTTGTCTTAGAGGTGGTGTTTGGGTTTAGTGACCATGTTTTTGTAGTAGCTGAAGTAGCTGTAGGCGTCAGTAAAGAGGTGGTGGTAGATGTTGATGATTGTTCAGTGATAGCTGAGGTAGCCATAGTTACTGCTGCAGAGTGGGTGGTGAATATAGTTTCCACAACTTTGGAAGTACTTGAAGAAGCAGGAGTCGTCAATAAGAAAGTAGTTCTGGGCATTGATGAATAGGCTTCAGTCATAAATGAAGAATCTGTAGATGCTGATGTAGATTTGGTATTTGGTTTTGTTGACCAAGTTTCAGTGATACTTGACATTTCTCCAGTTGTTGGTGTAGAGGTAGTAGCAAGTGTTGTTGACAGAGTTCCACTGGAAACTGAGGTAATTGTAGTGTTAGATGTGTGGGTGGTAGAGGTCTTAATTGCCTGTGTTTCAGTTGTAGCTGAAGCAGTTTTTTTGGTTGGTGTGAAAGTGGTGGTCAGAACTATTTCAGTAGTTGTTGTCCTTGTTGTAGAGGTACTAGTAGGTATTGTTGACCATTTTTCAGTAGTAGATGAAGTACTTGTTTGGGTTGTCTTAGAGGTGGTGTTTGGGTTTAGTGACCATGTTTTAGTAGTAGCTGAAGTAGCTGTAGGCGTCAGTAAAGAGGTGGTGGTAGATGTTGATGATTGTTCAGTGATAGCTGAGGTAGCCATAGTTACTGCTGCAGGGGTGGTGGTGGATATAGTTTCCACACTTTTGGCAGTACTTGAAGAAGCAGGAGTTGTCAGTATGAAAGTAGTTGTGGGCATTGATGAATAGGCTTCAGTCAGAACTGAAGATTTTGTAGATGCTGACGTAGAGTTGGTGTTTGGTTTTGTTGACCAAGTTTCAGTGATACTTGACATTTCTCCAGTTGTTGGTGTAGAGGTAGTAGCAAGTGTTGTTGACAGTGTTCCACTGGAAACTAAGGTGGTGTTTGGGTTTAGTGACCATGTTTTAGTAGTAGCTGAACTGGCTGTAGCTGTCAGTAAGGAGGAAGTGGTAGATGTTAATGACTTTTCAGTGATAGCTGAGGTAGACATAGTTACTGCTGCAGGGGTGGTGGTGGATATAGTTTCCACACTTTTGGCAGTACTTGAAGAAGCAGGAGTTGTCAGTATGAAAGTAGTTGTGGGCATTGATGCATAGGCTTCAGTCAGAACTGAAGATTTTGTAGATTCTGACGTAGAGTTGGTGTTTGGTTTTGTTGACCAAGTTTCAGTGATACTTGACATTTCTCCAGTTGTTGGTGTAGAGGTAGTAGCAAGTGTTGTTGACAGAGTTCCACTGGAAACTGAGGAAATTTGAATGTTTGTTAGGGGAGTGGTAGTAGATTTTATTGACTGTCTTTCATTTGTAGCTGAAGCATTTTCTGTGGCTGGTTTGAAGAAGGTGATGGGCATTTTTTCAATTACATTGGCTTTTATTGGTGTAGAGGCGCTAGTAGGTTTTTTTGACCAATTTTCAGTAATATCAATTCCTGTTATTATATTAGTGGTGTCTAAAATAGCTGAAGGGATGTGGGTAATGGTTGTACTGGGACGGGTTGAAAATGTGTCATTTGTAACTGAAGCATTTGTTGTGATTGATGTAGAGGCAGAAGTTGTTTTTGTTGACTTAGTTTTAGAAGTAGTTAAAATAGCTGTATTTGTTCGTAATAAGGAAGTACTTGGTATTGCTGACCATGTTTCTGTTGTAGATGAATATGCTGCAGTTTTTGGTGTAGAGGTAGTAAGTGGTATTGTTGAAAATTTCTCAATTGTAGTTTTAGCTCTAGGGGTGTGTATAAAGTTTATTGCAGGAGTCTCTGAATGAGAGCCTGTTTCAGTAGCAGCTAAAGTACTTTTAGTGGTTGTTAAAGAGGTAGGAGCTGCTTTTCCTGTCCATGTTTCAGTCGAAGTTAAAACAGCTGTATTTTTGGGCATAGAGATGGTTGTGAACATTTTTGACCATATTTCAGTTGTAGCTGAAGTACTTGCCCTGGTTATTGAAGAGGTGTTAGTGGTGGGTACCATTGTCAATATTACAGTTGTGTCTGAAGCAGTTGTAAGAAGTGTGTGGGTTTTTTTTGACCATATTTGAGTGGTAGTTGGGGGGGGTGTAGGTGTTATTATTGACTTGTTTGTGTGCCCTTTTGACCATGTTTCAGTCAAAGTTGAAGTAGCTGCTGTTGGTGGTACAGAGGTGGTGTTGAGCATGGTTGACCACATTTCACTGGTAGCTGAGATATCTACACTGAGTGTCCTCGGGGTAGTAGAAGTAACAACTACAGTTGTTTCACTGGTAGTTGAAACAGTTTGGGGAGTACTTGTTCTCAAGTTGGCAGATATAGATGTGGGTACAGGTGCTGGATACCCTGTTGGAGTAGATGTATTGATAAGTGTAGTTATTTTGAACAGATGTTTTAGAGGTACCTGTAATAAAACAGTATTCTAACATAATTCCTTTACTTGTACATTTGTGAATAAAAGACTTTTTAATATTGTTATTTCAGATTGCATTTACATTTATAGCTACCTATAATGATATTCATTAGATAACACTCCAATAAAATTCTAGATTCATTCAATGTTCATGCATTCTACCACATATTTAGTGGCAATGCAGTATTAATGAATACTTACGACAAGTAAGTGTTCCATTTTCACAGGGGCTGAAATAGAAAGTGCAAAACATCCACTTGTCAGTATTAGTAGTAATGTAATGTGCAAGTGTTGGGAAGGAGAAGATGTAGAGGGCTAGTGTGACAGAAGAGGATCCAATGTGGCAACCCAGAAAGGGAGCAGCCAAAGTAGAAAAAGCAGAAGAAGAAAACTCAACTTACCACTCAAAAGAGTTTATCATGACCATTTCTCCAGGTTGAACCATAGTGTCATTGAAATAGCAAGAGCATTTCCTCAGTGTTGTGCATTCTTCTGTATTTTCATCATAGTATGGTGTCTCCTTTGGACATTTAGGATAACAGCCTTTTCCAAGAAGAAATGTAGTTTGTCATTTAATGTTCTTAGTGTTTAAGCATTTGTAAAAGCAAGGCAGTAATAAAAAGAAACACTCAACACATTTTAAGTATAATGCAAAATTACCACTATTTTCAAAAAACACATCTTTTGGAACAGTATGTTAATCAAGGTTTGGTTACCTTCTAGCTTGTTAGTAAAGTAGTGTTCTTTGCCACAGGTTTGGATCTTACCACAGCCCTCATAATGCCAAATGGTTTGGCCAGGCTTGTTGTAGTAGTCACAGTAAATTGCTAAAAATTCAATTACCACAGATTAAATTATTACAGTTTGAAAAATAGTTTATTTTTATAATGTTTCAATAATAATAAATATTATTTATTGAATATCTTGCATATCTTCAAAATTTCAGATTTTAATAAAATAGCATAGAAAATGCTGAAATACTAAAATCTGATAATTATTTAAAAAATGTAAAATGGTAAATAATGACACAAAACTTGGAGTTTTACATCTAAATTATCTGTAATTTGGACATATAATTCAGCTTTTACCAATAAATTTGTGTTGCATTACAGTTACCTCCTTTTCAACTACCAAAACAAATGCAGCTTTATGGTTTCAATAAAATTTATGTTTGCATCGTAACTTACGACACAAATCAGGTGTCCTCCAATTAATGCAGACATCTTGATCATTGCAGGCCTCTGCATAAGCTGCCACTGCTGTGCAAAAACCCAAGAACTTCCCTTCAAACTCACAGGAGCACGACTCAAGTAGGCAGGCCTGGTAGTAAGGATTTGGGTCAACCTAGGAATTTGAGAACATGCAAACCAGAGTTTTTATTTTGTCATTTTCAAATGCTGTCAGTAGTTATATGGTTACATTTGAATGAAAAAGTTCAGTTGTTACAATAAGGGATCATTGATTCGCAATAAATTCGCGATTCACTTCCAAGACGGACAGCAAGTGTACTCTTAAATGCAATTATATTTTCACATATAACCTAACTTATAACTCATATATCTCCATGTGCTGTTGGTCTCAAGCGAGTGTTACTACCAGAGATGAACTGTAATCCGATGACTTTTTTTAAGTAATAAGTAAAGTAAGGGATTAGTATTGCAAAAAAGGTAATTAGATTACTGTTACTTTCCCCTAAGGACGCTGCGTTACTGTGTTACTAAACTGCGATTTCGTTTGCGAGAGTGTCTCATGACAATGACATAAGCGAGTGCGACGTTCGTGGCAACAGCTGTGTGCAGAACAAAAATGGATAATATAATGAGCGCAGGAGAGAGTACGACCGTGCAGCGTTTAAAGCGTGGAAGTACTGACCTTACTTTGTTCGATTCCGTAAAAAGTGACAAAAACATTAGCGTCTGCTGTTCACTGCATGGGAAGAAAACTTCTTTTTACAGCGAAAAAAACCCTAAACTTCCGAGCAAGCACAGAGTACGCTGCCACGGAAATGTGAAATTCATAGAGAAACTCCCAGATCCTTCCACTGACATGAACGCTGCGGCACACCTGCACCAGGGCAAACCTCCGCATGCCCCACTCCTGCTAAACAGGTGAAAATAGAGCAACAGGACCGCTGAGTATTTGATTTTATTTATTTGCTGCTGTGTTTTACTTGCATCTATTTGAAAGAGTGAGTGTAAAAGCAAAAAACTATTTTATTTTATGTGCTGGAATGTGCAGAAAATAGGTTTAAATGTTAAACAAATTTCTTCCAGTCAGAGAATGTTGCATATAATTAAATTTTTGCTTGATGCATAAAGTTTAAAGATTAAAACTAATAAAACTAGTTTTAAAAAGAGACTTTTTCATTTGATTACATTTTATATGATGGATTATGCAGAAAAAGTAGAATTGGGCTGAATGTTCTATTGCTTTATTACCTATTCAGGTTGTGAATCATGTTTTTTAAAAGTAACTAAGTAACTAATTACTTTTGAAAATAAGTAATCAGTAAAGTAACGGGATTACTTACTTAACGGGGGGAGGTAATCAGTAATTAGTTATTAGTTGACCAACACTGGTTACTGCATAAAATGTATGAAGTCTCTTTATAATCAAGCTCTAAAAGTCCTAGATAGGAAAACTAGGTATTTTCTTCACCATAATTTTCTTAGTAACTCTTAACTTAGTAACTTAGTAAAAATCTCTGCTTTGAGAATTAAATTCTCTTTTCTGATATACGACTAATATACAAAATTGTCCATAATATTGCATCCCTATCTCTGAAAACATTTGTTTAGCTTAGCACTCGGCTTTCTCTCAATCTGCATTTTTCACTAAAATCTATGTGGTTTTTTGTGGGTCGCATGGATTATTGCATAGATTTTTTTTTACTAAATTTGTATTAGTACAACTTGCTTTCTGAAGATGAGTTTTTATGTATTTCTATCTATTTGACCTGCCCAGGGACCGCAGATGGAAACTAGCTAGTAGCTAAATCTGGTACAACCTGTTAGGTGATTAATGTTTTCTTTTGTTTGTACATGGTCCTTGACAAATAAAGTGTAAATGAAGTTGTAAATCACTTTTCAAATTCTGTAAAGTGCATACTTTCAAGTGACAGTCTTTGAAAGTGTCTCCTTTAACAATCATACAGCGCCGCTGGGCCCAGGCTGAGCAGTAGGAGTTGCGATCACATGGAAATATATCAGTGGTCACATCAGAACAAGGAGGAGTGGCTGTCTTCCAGCTGTTGCCAAAGGCCATCGGACTGGACGCCACTAGGTGGAAAAAAACCACGATTTATAAAAATTGTTGCCAAGCATAACTAGAGCATTATTGGATTACAAAAATAAGAAAAAACTGATTTACCTGCTGAGCCACTTATCTGCAGGTCATTTATTTCATTGGAGTCAAAATTCCCACACAGGCCGCAAACTTTGTACTACAAGCAAGATTATTGAAAACATATTATTGCACATGCATTTAGTTTATAACTAGCTAGTTTATAACTTAATTATGGATATTTATAGCTTATATATCAGTTTTTTGTTTTTATTTGTATTGTCCTGTGGTTTTATGTTTAATTTTGAACACCATATTGGAACTGCATTCCTAATTTTATAGTTTCCTTTCCTTACAGTTACATAAAGTTATTCTAATTCTGATCACTCTTAATATTCCCATTCCTCACCCTCCAGTTTTCATGCAGCTTTATGGTGAGCCGTGTGTGTTTGTCCCAAATGAGAGTTATCCCGCTGCTTGGCACTGACACTATGATATAAAGTCCCACAGTGTCAATACTGTAAAGAGAATTTTCCTGCATTGTAGATTCTTGTTGTAGCTGTTTGGTCACCTTCATGTCACTCAATGTCAGGATGACTTTTCCCTAATGGGTTAAAAAAGAGCAGTTAGATCCACCAGTATTACTTCTCAAGGTCTTGCTGATACTTTCCACTGTGGTCTTCAGAGGTCTGAGTGTTGTTAATTTCATCCTCACACTGTGAGTGCCAACGTCCATGTTGATGTCTGTCTGCCTCCTAATTTTTTGTCACTACATGGCCTGTGTATGTAATACAGACAGCAGACTTCACAGAAGTCCAAATGAAAATGTAAAAGCCTAATAAAAAACTTCACTTACATTTCACATATTATGGTTCACTGAACTCACTGATATAAAAATGTTGCCTTAGCATTTCATCACACATGAGCGATTTAAGTGAATGAAAGATATGGTAAAGTCAATTAAAGGATAGAATAAAGTAAGTAAGTAAATGAATAATATAACATGGTCAGCAGATTCATCATGGATGGAGTCACAAACCTGAAGGTCCAAGACAATTGATCGAGAGCAGGTGAGTGCCTCATCACAGCAGGGTACACTTTCCGCTCTGACAGAAAATGTGCCATTTGTATTTCCACAGTAATCCTAAAGTCAAAAAAAAAAAGTTGGAGTAAAAGTACTTATATACTAAATAGTACTATTTATAGTACTGTCAACAGTACATAAACATATATGTATGCTTAATTAAAAAAGGTTCTAATTATTATTATCATTATTACTACAAAGCATGTATTACTATAAACATACTATAGATAAAAAAATATATATAAATGTAAACATGACATTATTAGTTAAGAGGGTTCATATACATTTTTACCAATAAATTGCAGTTTTTTATGTCTTTGAGGAACATTTTTATCTTCTTTGTGTTTATATGTGACAACTAAAAATAAAAACCAATTTCAAATTACACACTTGAACTTGGTGCTAGCTTGTCAAAATGTTCACATACAGAGATATTTAAAAAAGAAAAACAAAAAAGGAGGAGTTATTAAGCAATCATGGATGGTAATAAGAAACGATGTAAGGTGTAAACGCTTAATTTTTGAGCAGCGTACTCTAAATAGTACCTTGGTTGACCAAGAGGGAGAAGCCCTGCAGCTCGTTTTCTTATATTGGTTGCTGGAGTTGAAAACCCAGTAGCCGAGAGGCAATTTGCCCATAGCAGCCTAGTATTATGCTTCTTTATCTAAACATAACTTCACTGAAGCTAAGCGTAATAAAATAGGTATTTTACTAGCATGGATTTACATGATTATTTTTATATTTTTTTATAAATATTTTTATCAATATTTTCACACAAGAGAACATAGTGTCACATGACAGGACTGACATGCAAAAAGCAAAATTTACCCAACAGATTTTCATTAGTATTTGATCTTGTTTGAAGTAAATATTCTGCTGATGGGTTGATCTATTTTAGAAGCAAATCTCTATTTTTCAAAATCTTTCTAGTCTAGTTCTTCACAAGTTCTTCAGGCCTGGAAAATGCTATTTTCAAATCCCATGACCTTTTCATTTTTGATCACTATTCAAAGGTTTTTTTTAACAGTTGCTTCATATGTTGTTTGGTATGTTGTACAAGACTTTAGATGACATATATACTGACTTATCTATGTCGCTTTTTTGTTTGTTTGTTTGTTTGGTCTCACCTCTACTAGCGTGTACTGGCAGTGTCCACTAAATCGATACCATTTAGAGTCAAAGGTCTGATAATGTCCATTTCCATAAACTTGGCATGTTCCTTGACATGGTTCATCTGTGCAGTCCCACTGACCCCGACCACAGACACTGAAAGACAGTCATGACACTATGACAGTTTATGGGTCAATAAAAACTGCATGAACCAGTAAAGTGGCACTTATAAAAGTGTTACCATTTTTTACAGCTGGTTCTGACATGCTGTCCTGCACTGAAGACTTTACCACTGTACACGCAGGTGCAATTGTCCCTAGAAACACAGTTTCCATGGTGATCTTCATATTTATCATCTGGGCAGTAACAGCCACTCTTACAGGTCATGTTGGCACCCTGCAAATGAAGCAAAACAGAGCTAATCAAAACTGTAATGGTACAACCAACCAAACCTGTTTTGCATTACATCTACAATTCAAAAACTCGGAAATAACTTACCAGTGGTTTGTTGAGACTGTTGCACGTTTTCTGAGCGGTGTTAACCAAATTCTCTGAACAGTGCACACAAACTGTACCATTTTTGCAGCCTGATAAAATTATTGAGGAAAATAAACCATAATGTTATGTTTTATTTTAACAATATTCTAATTATATACTTGCTAGATGTGTTGTTCTATTTTGTTAATACTTTTCTAAATGTGTTTAAATCACAGTCATTTGGTTGATATATTGTGTGGTGCTATATGTTTATACTACAATGGCAGATACAGTCTGTGTGTGTTGTAATAAAAGAGGATATACTCAACAGAAGCGGAAAACAGTTGAACTAAAATTAATGAATTAGGTTGTGGGTAAAGACTGAAGTATTATTTTTGAAATTGACAATAGAAAATTATGAACTTACCGCAATCCTTAGAACACGTCAGTTGGCCATTCTCACAGAGGCTGCAATAAAAAAAATAAGTAAACCAACATTTTAATAAACTATATCGGTACATTTTAAATGGTCTAAATAATCCACTCACCATTCTCGTCCTTCAATGACAGTGGGACCTGGTAGCGTTATGCCACCATGGTGATGGCACACACAGTCTGCTTTTAGAGTGCATGTGTTTTCTTGGTTCAGGTATGTTCCTTCTGGGCAGCCACAGCCCTCCACGGGACCATCGTTCAAGCTGCAGAAAGGATCAGTTCCAGAGAGGGAGCGGCATGTACGATTGCAAGCCCGAATGTCGTAGAAGAACTCTTGGTTTTTTGGACAACTGAGAGCTGTGATACAGAATGAAAACCAATATTTTTACTATTTCTTCTTCTGATTTTAATCTTTTTAGACATTTTAATTGGGGAAATGATCATTTATATAAGCTTCCATGACATTGCCACTCTTAGTTGTGAGTATGACCTGCCTCATGATTCAGTCAACTGAGGGAATTCTTTACATTTACTGCTGAAAACATACGAGGTCTAAAATGTTATTATAACAATAGTGGAAAATCATATATTTGAGCAAATGATTCAATCCTTACAAACAAGTTTTGTTTTTAGTTTTGTAATGATTTTTAATTATTTTCAATAATTCTTTAATGTCTCTTTTCAGAGAACTATAGACAAAATGGGGATTTTGACAGAAAAAGTAAATAATTCCTCAGTGGTATATTTATCGAAGATGAACTCACTGCAGTTGGTAGCTTTCCTCCAGTCACCAACTAAAACTCCAAGACTGGCACAAGCTTTGGCATAGTTGTCTAAAGCAACGCACAAGCACGTCTCTATATTGCTGCCACAGTTACAGGTTCGTTGGATACAAGCCTGTGAACAAAAGTTAGATCCATTTGATGTTAAGATGGATATTTCAACATCAGTGAACTCCTGAAAAGTCAGAATTTATTAAGGGTTTGGTTTGTGCCTGAAAGCCTTACCGCGTGATATTGATCAGGTGGCAAATGTCCATGGCACTTAGAAAATGTCCCAGTTGGCTTGTTCAATATAGAGCACTTTTCATCAGCAAATATTTCTAGAAAATTTTTTTTAAAAAGTTCTTCATAAAGAATTTTACACTTTTTCATACAACTTATATAGAAAGAAAACACATAGTTATATAAATCTATGCAGCCTATTGCTCAAAATAAAAACGAATACTATCTTTTTCATCATCATCATCATCATGGTCATTTCGCTTTAGATCAATTTGTATCTTTCATCAGTACCATTGTGAGTGTTGATGCATGTGTTGGGTATGTTCCCTGTACAAGTGCCCAGACTCCACGACAACGCAAAAGGCTCAGCTGAGTTCTCGACGATCCCACCGCTACTGGTGAAGTCGTCTGTGCTGTCACCGTTACTGTTGCCACAAAGACCTGAAGGCCAGAGTGACTGATTAAACTGGATCATTCCAGAAATTTCTGAAATTTTCACTGGTGTGTTTCCTACCTGTAATCATGTGATTTGCAGGAGCAGAGATGTAAAGCTGAATTTCAGGAGACATCTGGATTTGGAGCTTAATGTCAGAGGATGTCTTGACTTGAACATACACGGAGGACTGCCAGAAAACCTGGGCGTCATCTAAAGGGTAACAGGTAAGAGTGCTGGTAAATGCGTCAATGCATTACAAGCAGTGCTGGCTGTATGTTTTTCCGAACTATCGTACAACTGGACTCCCAAAAGGTTGATTCTGTTCATCTGGACGTAGGGTTTTCAGTGGGAGAAATGTTTCGTCACTTGAGGATGTACACATCCTGGACAGGGAGGGACGCTGGTTTGAGTGGGGAGTCAAGGAGGACATTTACGTGAAAAGGGAAGGACCATCTCTGAATCGAGAAGGCGGCCTAAGGGTGCATCTTTCACCATCTTACAATGCTGTGATTGCAGCTATTCTCCAAATCTCCGTGAATGCTACTCATGGCCATTGATCAGTGGTCATGAGAATTTGAATATTAATGATCAAGGAACTGACCTCCCAGCCCACTGTTCCTTCATTGGTGCTAGTTTCAGTCTTTATGCAAATGTACTGTTTATAAGATTGGGGAAACCTGCTGAGACTGAAGAAGTCACTTGGATGAGTGACGAAATGTTTCTCCCTCTGAAAATGCTACATCCAGATGAACATAATCAAGATTTGGGGATTTACGTACTTGGATGATTGAGCATGCATCAAGACATACAACTGGAATCACATTACAGTTTTCAGAAATGCAGCAACGTAGCACGCTACTGTTCAGTAGCACGCTACGTTCAATTTCAGTAACTACACAATAGCTACAATTATGTTGTTAGAAAACTAGAAAGCTCGTCACAACCATCTACAAAGATTCTAACCGGCTCATTAGAAAGGGGGGGAAAAAAAAAAAAACTTTTTTCTTCCTGCACACTTGTGCTACAATCAGCAGATCTGAGTTTGTGTGCTGGGTGAAGGAAAATGGTGTTATAGAGCTTTTGCAGGAGAGAAGATGTGGACATTACTTTTACATTTATTTCACAAAAAAAGACATGAGTGAGATGGGATTGTCAAGAGTGAAATTCAAACGGCGGTGGACAGAAACAAATGCGTTAAGCTGCTGCAGTAACACAACATCAGCTCTTTGCAATCATCTGTACAGAAAGCTAACCAAGAACCCAGAATCAAGTAAAATAAAGCCGAGAGCATGCTGATGCCAGCCAATCACTGAACTTCAACAAGTAACAAAGGCAACCAACTTCTTCTACTTACCAGACTTATGAAATTCAGTAATCTCTTGGTCTCCAAATGTAACCATGTTGTTCGTAAATGTATAAACGTCCTGCAAACACAAATTCAGGTAAGTTTCCTCCCCTTGTTTATCATTTAGATTGTTAAATAGTTTTGAAGTCAATGTTCAAGACTGACTGGACCTGGAAGTGCTGGAGCACAACTTTTTTCAATGACGCATCCTTTTCAGAATACTGAATTATCACCATCCAGTTAAGGCCCTGCACAAAGTCATAAATACATTCAGCAGGAGTTAGTAGAAACAACAAAATGAGCACATATGTTCAGGCTACAAGACCGGTGAGGAGGTTAAATTACCTGTAATGCTGCATATGCACATTTACCCGGGACAGTGTATTGCTTGCCATCAAATGTTGTCACAAACTGCCCTTCAATTATACATTTTGTTGGACACAGGTTTTTGGAGCAACGCCACTTCCCACCCTCACATAAACTGAGGACAGATTTAAGATAGATAAAACATATTGTTCTGTGAACCAAATGGATAGGTAGGATCCATCAAATATGTCATAAAGAGAAAACCTTTCTTTCTGGCCACTCACCATGACTGACACTTGGTGTTACGTACATCTCCAGTTGAATAGGTCCTCCCAGTGAACACACATGGGCAGCTGGTCAGATTTATGCAGTGGAATCCATCTGATTGATCATTAAGCACTTCTCCTAGACATATTTTCAGTTAAGTCTTAACCCATAGTAAAAGAACAAAATGCATTATAACCCCAAATGTCTGTTGAAATCTGGCAGTGCTCACCCTTTGGGCAGACACAGGAGCTGGTAATATCCTGACTGGAAAATTGGGGGTTTGGTTTGGAGCAGCTAGGAACAAAGGCAACACCCTGTTCCTGATAAATGAGGTCTCCAGGACAAGTCGGATAAGCTTCATTCGCCCATTAAAGAAAGGACAACAACATTAAGTGACTAAAGTAATCACTTGATCTCTAAAGTCAAGTCCTTGTTTTAGAAAAGAAATAAAAATAGAAAAGACACATTTTGACCAAAACTGAACATTTCTACACTGGAATTTATAATTAACATGTAGGTCCAGCAGGCCACTGTGTCTTTTAAACAAAGCTTGATGACATAAATGGCAGGAAGGATCTGTCAAGCTGACAGAGCACTAAAGCCAGGTTTAAACAAGTTAATGGAAGGATGCAGGTAGTTAGTGTGTCTGAGCTGGAGGCTAAGGTTAGCAGCCACTGTGACACAATCATGCCAGTGACACAAAAACAAAGAACTAGCTACAGTGACAAGATAGATGTCATGAATATTGTTGTAATATTAACATCTTAGCAGTGAAGGAAGTTTGTGATCATGTGAAACTTGCGTCTTAATTTGTGTCCAGCAGTGTACGACTCTTGACAACTTCCTGACCCTAGAATGGGCACACTGCATTTACTCTTTTCTATATGTGTGACCCTAATCCATTCATTGCAAAATTTTTTGTAGTTTCAAAGAAGGCATCAATAACAACTCATAAAGCTGAACTCATAGCCTTCTCTACCTTACTTGCTAGAAACCTGATACTTTTTACAAAACAATGCCACCACCTCACAGACACTTGGACAAGATAACACTGCATGTTGAGCTGAAATAACTTAAACACCCTGCTGTGGTTTCCACCTAGAAATTCCATGTTTCCGACGTTCATTGATATTGTGATTATTTTTGTAAATACAATGTAGCTACCTCATAGGACCTCAACTCACATTTTTTCTTTTTTTCTTTTGATTGGTTATTGTTGTTCCTCTCATTGAGTACCTTTGCGGTTCTTCAATACGTCTGAAAAATCTATTTGAGTAAGAACCGATCACTTACCACACTGGGTTAGAGATCTCCAGTTGTCCCAGACAGTACTGTTTTTCCCGCAATGCAGAGCAATCTCTTTGAAGAAAGCACAGCCAATGTATT
Organism: Pelmatolapia mariae; assembly: GCF_036321145.2. Classification (NCBI taxonomy): domain Eukaryota; kingdom Metazoa; phylum Chordata; class Actinopteri; order Cichliformes; family Cichlidae; genus Pelmatolapia; species Pelmatolapia mariae. The sequence continues at coordinate 4,419,565 of NC_086242.1, forward strand.
TGCTTTTCTCATAGTTATAAAGGTTCTTGTGACAGAGTTGGAAGTAATTAGGCCAACTTGACTGCAGACAATCCAAGGTGTATGAGAAGAATAGCTTGCATGTCTGAAAATGTCATCAGAGGAACCATCTGAGCATTTCAAACTAGATGCCAGATTCAAACTGTAGTATGGCATCTACAAGATTAAAATTAATAACACAGAAACATAATATAGATGAATGTATTAACTTCCAAAAATGAAAAACACATTTTTAACTAAATAATTTCACTTTATCACTACTCAGTCACTACTTTATAAGTAGACAGTGAGAAAACAAAAAAATGTAAACCACCAGAACCTACTGGATTAGGAACAAAGGGAGGATCTTGAGTTTGGCATGTGCTGTCAGCTATCACGCTCTCTGTAATCAGCTGCTGCTCATTACCTAATTTAAAAAATATACCCACAAACAACAACCCCCGCCACAAAAAAAAAGCTTGACATCAAGAAACATTTACCAGTCAAACACGTTATATAATCATCGTCAGTAATACGAGCTATTTATGCATCGTTTGTAACTATCAAGACTTTTACTAGTAATAATTATTCAACTGTACTATGTGAACTATGAGGTAGCTGTCGTACCCGTTACATTGTGTTTTCCACACAGTCCAGTCATGTCAGTGCTCAGCTCCTGCTCTAGCTCCACCTTAACAGCAAATCATGCAGAAGCTTCAGGAATTTTTCTTGACTGATTTATGAAAAAGTAAGAATGCGCAGTATATAAGAGCTCTCACCCAAAGTGTGTCTATTCCTCCAGGTACACTGTGCCAGGTTATAGACAGAGGAAGCAAAGAGCTCCTTAGTCTAGTGTAGATGCCATACTGGAAAATATGCTGATAGGTGTGGTCGTATGGAAGTGAAACACTGTCAACAAACAGACACACAGGTTGTATATTACAGTCACTGAAACAGCTGCCAGAGATGGTGGCTTAAAAGTAAAACTCAATCGCATTTCATTATCAGAAAAATATTTAGGTTCCTCGTTTGCACGGTAAAAAGCAACATCTGTTGTTCAAAAATCTTTCTTTGTTTCAACGTCTGACTGATCTAAAGGCTACTGTAATGGGAGAACAGAACAAAGAGCAATGGTAAACTATAAAACCCCCTCTAAAATAGGAAAATCCCTTCACAGGGCTTGACAATTTTGATCATTAAGGAACAAATGGCAACTAGATTAAGATCTCTGGAAATTTTTAGTGTAGCTGAAGGGTACCAATAATAATAATAAAAATAATAAATAGTACAAAGTAAATGACTTTTGTAATAATATAGGAACCAATTTAGAAAGAAAGAGCATTTTTGCTTGATTACGTGGTCACATGTAAAATGTAGACTAGATCATTATTAAATTTATTAAAACCAACTTTTTCTTTTGTTTTCCTGTTTTTTCACCTGTTGTTTTCCTGTACAGCATGGACTACTACGATTATTTAAATAATCAAAATTGCAATGATCGGCACAGCTATATACGTTTTTGAGCAATTCAACATCAATCAAATTTATTAAGCTTACATCATTAAATTGCAATCTAAATGCATATCTGTTTGCAGGCTGCAGGTATTAGCAATTCATTCCCATGCTCTCTGTTCCTGCATTAACTGATGAAAATGAATAGTCTGGCAGATCTGACAAGTTTTGCCATGTGTTGATTACATTTTCTACTTCAGTCATTTGTATTTACACTTTCTCTGTACGTTTTATAGTTTGTATGAACAACCTTTAAGCAAATATCTAATGTAATTTAAAAGACATGTTTTTATATTTATTTATATATTTTTATTTAAACTTTATTTAACCCTTGCATGCATTCTTACGCATTTTTAATCATCTTTAGGTACGAAAAAAGACTTTTGAACTTCATTTTTTTAAAATGTACTTTTCAAAGAGTCTTTTACATGTCCACCTAGGTAGAAAATCACTTAGGTAGACAACTGATGGTATAGAGTGACTCATCATTGTCCAATGTAGTGCTTTATGTGCAAGTATACCGTCAATACTGATAAAAATACAAGAAAACAGCCTTTGAATAGTTTCCACTGTAGTGACCACTATGCGTGAAAAGGTTAAATTGCATTTCACAATTGCATTTTGTGAAATGCAATTTTGGAGGAGACAAATCTCCTCCAATATAAATATGTGGAACTCTAAACAGGTCAATGTAAAGCCCAAGCCTTACTAGTAGAAGAACTGGGAAGTTTTTCCCCTCATGTTATTAAGACCTAACACAAAAAGACAAGGACTGAAAACAGTGACAATGACTAAACATAAAAGTAAGTCTCCAGTTGTTCAGAGGTTTTGAGAGGCTATTCTATCAGCTGTCAGGGTTAGGTTACCCACAGAAAGTGATCCACACATAAATGGACTGCCCCAAATACTAAATCCCAGTTACTAAAAGTAAATGTGATACCCTAAGTAGCTACATAACCAAATGTAAGAACCCACACGAGCACAAAGTAGAAGTTCTTACTGCCCAGCACAGCACCTATGGCAGGAACTGTAAGCATAACTGGTCCAGATTCCCTAAGACCAAAATCATACTGAGGACATCAAATCTGACTTTAATGGAATTAAGTAGATGAGAATTCAAGCTTTTGTAGACTTTATAGTTATTGTATTATCTCTTTATAAGAGTGCAAAAACAATATTTCTTGGCGTGACAGTCACATATGTGTCAAAGGGCTGCGGCAGCAGACTTCGTGTTTATGAAGCACACCCAAACGCAGATGGGCTTAACACAAAACATGCAAAACAAAGGGCAAAAGACCAAGAACTAAACTAACTAAAACCAAGACTGGAAAAAACTCAACTAAGACCAAAGCACAATGAATGTGGGAAAAACCTCAGAGCAGGAACATAGGGAGACGAGCAGACGACCTTACAATGGACAATGACACAATAAATGCACACAAGAGTAATTAGGGAGAGTGGAAACACATGGGAACACGGCTGAAACAAATAGACCTAATGACGCAGAGGAAGCAAAACTAAACATGCTGCACACAGGACACAATACTGTCAAAGTAAAACAGGAAACACTGAAACACGGACTAATTCACACAACTTGACATGGGAGCCAGACTTGGGGAACAACAGGAGTAGACAGAGGAGAACGCGGAAACAGTTAAGGAAGACGATACACAGAGAGAGAGCGAGAAGGGGACATTAGGGGAGGGAGAGAGAGACATGACAGGCTGGGGAGGACACACATGAAAGCACAACACAGGCAGGGGAAACACAGAATGAAACACAAGGAGGGGAACATGTAAACAGGAAACAGAGACGAGACACAACGACACAACACGGATGACATGACTCGAACAAGAAACAGGGAATGACACAGGGACAAGAAAACACAGGTCGCGAATATAATTAACATGGCATTTAAAACTATAACTAAACTAAATGATAGAAAACTAAAATATTACAAAGAAACCAGAAAAACATCATAAATTCAAGCTGCTGGGTCAAATGACCCAGAACCACGACAATATGATATTCTGCTGTGAATAAGGTAAACATTGTTTTTGAATTAAAGGTAGAATACACAGTAAAATGCATTCTGCTTTGTTCATTTTATGTTTCTTAAATTGTTTACATGTCGATGAGATAGATTTAAAGGATTTCAATAATATAATATGTAATTTACAGTAATCTAGGAAACCAATAGTTGCCTACTTCAACTTTATGACATTAAAATTGACTCTGGTCATAATTGTGGCACAGCTGACTCAGATGTTGTGATAAATTAAGATATAAGATACTATTTGGCTTTGTTTTGGCTATGTGGCTTTGGCTATGTTTTCTTTTAATGGACGAGTATCTGGGTGTATTTGGATCCATACCTTTTCTTCTCCACCAGGATGATTCCATTCTGAAGAACAGTGCTGACTTTGTTGATGATGATCTCCACTTGGACCAGCAGCCCGCTGTTCCCTCGTTGTACGGTGATGTCACATTCAACCCGGTTGTGGGTGAAGCGGGTGAGAGTGAAGGGGCAATTGGACCGCACATAAAAACCTAACCCACTGAAAGGCTCGAGGACACCACTGCCGAATGTCCTGCAAGTGTCTGATCACAACAAAAGTCTGAGCCAAACAACTTTCAATAATAAACCATAAATGAATCAAACAATTTATTATTGTAGGTTTAAGATTAAACTGTTATCAGTTCTCAATCTTCTTTCCAAACCCATTTAATTATTATTTCAAAATTTAGTGACAAAATGACTCTTTACTACTCTTTCAATCTGCCTACATTTCTAAAAGTCAACATTCTATGGTTCAGTAAACATTTATATTCAATAAAAACACAACTATAATTAATAAATCACCTGATTAAGGCGAAAATAAAAATGAAGTGGAATTCTAAGTACTCACATTTCTGAATTTCACTTGTCAGAGTTCCCCCCTTCCCAAAAACTAGGATGAAAATACAACGTTAGTTGTCATATAGTTACAGAAAATACTTTTTGTATGACAGCCAGACTTTTTAAAATTTTGTTTCTTATTGCATCTTTTGCTGTTTATAAAATGGTTAATATGGTGTCTTTTTTGTTATATTTTAATATCTAGAATAAAGAAGAGATATTTACCTATTTTAATATATACTCTACTGATATCTATTTTGCACTTTTGTGATTGCTTTTCTCTTTATAATGTTTAAAATGTATAAAAATGTAAATAAAAATGATAAATTAAAGGTTGTATGATACCTGAGGCTAGTAACAAGCAGAAAGCTGGTGTCCACTGCTGAAAAGTCATGCCGCCTGATGCTCCCATGCTGCAGTTGCAACCAGGAGGAAGTGCACTGACAGCTCACTACATGCCTTATATATGCAATGACAATACACGGCACAAAAAAATTACCATGTGCACATGCAGCAACGCATGCACACACCAGTTCCCACACAGTATCCATCACTTCAGGGCATATTGCGTTGACCTACACTGATTCCCTGGAGACCCAACTCTAACCCTTAGATCAACCTGAAAGCGTGTCTTCAAAAAATTTCATTATTTACTTTATGAGGATTAAATGGACTGCTAATCCACTTCTTCTTAGAACAGTAAACGGATATGCCCTGCACTATGCCTCTGACCAGGTCAAGAAAAATATCATCTGATGACCGCCCTATCTGCAGACGTCCCCTCTATCATGTTTTCTGATTGTGGTCTTCCTTATGGTAGAATAGAGTAAGGAGCAAATTTCTCTTCTTCATACTGATTAATTTATTTTACATAAACATAGGTGAAATCACACAACAGCATGTATGATATCGGTCAGTCCATATGAAGAGAAAGAAAGAGCTGATTTTCGTGTACATTTTTGTGTACATTAATTTTTTCTTCTCTGTCAAATTAATTTTCTAATATCGTAATTTTTTTACACCGGCACTTCCGGTTTCTCATTCTGTCAGTTGTATGTATGATTTTTCTGTTCCTGTTCTAAAACTCTGAACAGCAGTCACATTATGTGCTAATCGTGTATAATGAGGACAAAATAATTATCTAATACAGTCAGTAAAATAATAAAATGCTGACTTCTACAGACCAATTTGTTCGCTGGGTCATATCACCTAAACTTTAATTGTAAAACATAACCCATTATGGAAACAGTAGCACCTTACCTCCAATCACTTTCTGTCACTGTAACTTTATATAACCTGGACTATATTCCTGACTGGGTCAAGAAAACAGCTGCCATATTATTTTCTTTCACCTCTTTTTCCTTTGATGGCTCTCTGAAGGCAGAACAAAGAAATATACTCAGGAGCACACCCATCATACACACACACACACAGGCATAGACACAAACAGAACACACACTTTCTGTACTTTAGTAAATTAAATTTAGCTAGATTGTTTTTAAAAAGTAACTCTTTCAAAAATATATGCTTTTCTGTTTTATATTTCACAGGAGTGAATGCTGTCATCCTCATTCTGGACTTATCTCCTGTATACATTCATCTTCACAATCTTCAAGTCAAGTTAATCATCTTTTCTTAATAATGAAAATCTTTCACATTGTCATTTGAATTTTTAAAACATATTTTTATGTTTATATCTTTGTGATCGCAAATGTGCGAGCAATAGTGGAATGCATCTTGAGATAAACACTGTATTTGCATTCGGTGATGAATCTACTAAGCTTAGAGTATAAAATGCTTCCCTCCTCAATAAATAAGTCAGCTTTATTCATACAGCACTTTTTAAAAATAAAAATCACAAACTGCTTCACAATAAAACTTCAGTTTTCAGTGTCAGTGGAGCCTGTACAATGTAAACGAAGTGGAAGAGAATTTGGCAATTTTGGTGCTACTGAGTGAAAAGCTGTCATAATATGTAGCTATCAGCAACGGCTGATCATATGACCTAAGAGCTCAGGAAGAAGAACGAGATTTCAGCAGGCCAGAGACTACTGAGAAGCTTGACCATTAGGGCCCTAAAATTTAAAGCAAAGTTTAGGAAAGTCTCTTAAACATTCTAAAATTTTCAAACAAATTCTAAAATTTACCAGCAACCAGTAAAGACATAATGTATCCTCTTTTTTTCTTAAAGGGGGGTTTGGTCCATTTTGGGAGCGGGCTCAGTGAGATTAAAGAAGTAAGAGGAGTACGTTGAACGTGTTTATACAGTGAGTGGCAATAAAAGAAAACCGCGGCTCATGAAGCACTTTAGGAAGACTTTTTATTATAAGAGATAAAACAGAAACATTGCAGGTACCAGGTTGGTTCACATGTTTGGTGATGAGTTCCTCCTCTTCTCAGTACATCTAATGTCCAATTTTCACATGTTCTATGAGAATCTGGACAAAGTCAAGGAGTTCATGACTGGGCTCAGAGTCGCTGCTCATTTTGTGTAAGCTGCTTAGCTAACACTAAGTATTTGTTTTTAAAGGATCCAGAGGTCAGAGCTTCCTGATGGATTTCCAGACAAAGATAGATCACCTTCACAAGAAAACAGATACTGCTGCAGCATTTAAATACATAATGGCATCAGTGGCCATGTGTTGCGCCTGTTTTATTGTTTTCAATCTCTGTTATGTGTCAAGAGAAATAAATTAATCAATTCAGAGTTTTACGTTCAACACATTTTCCATGACAACTGATGCCCCGGATGCCAAGTTTGAAAATATAAAGCAATGTTTGATATTTGTATGATTTGTAATTGTTTTGATTTGTAATCTTTTTGTATTTCCACCATGTTGTCAAAATTCTTATTCACCATTTTTAAACTTTGTTATGAAAGAGAGAGAGCTTGTGGCTACATTTTGATGCCTATTTCACGTTGATGAGATCACTTTTGAGTCTTTTAGACTTTTCTTCCTGGTTTCACGACAAAATGAAATTCTGAATGCTTCCTATTATTGGACTCCAGGTACCAAGTTTACTTTGAACACCAATAAAGTTCGTCTTGATCTTGGCCTGGGCCCAGTTTGCCCTTTAACTTCACATTTATTTAATTTTTTCGTTTGGGGGAGGCATCTGCCAACGTTTGGAGATACAAGACAGGTATTAATGAGCTGTTGAAAAAAATGTTTTTTACCCATTGACAAAGAAGAAAACTGCATATTTTGGAGCTTATTATAATATTTTCTTTATTTGATAGAAAGCACATTCATCACTTGATTTATATCAAGAACAAAAACCTATTTTAATTAATAACCCATCATAATTAAACACCAAATGTTTTTGATCTGGAAATAAAAATGGATACAATGCAAAATTCTGTAATCTTTAGCTTTCATCTGTGATGCACATTTCAGGTCTCTCTATACCTCTGCACCCACAGCTGGTGATGTGCTTGTAGGTGTGCTGTACAGTAGAGAGGTCAGAACAATGCAGGGTCACTGTTCTCTTCACCGAGCTCTGCTCCACACAGCATGCACTATGCTGCACTAGCAAGTCACCATGTAACACCACCCTGTTTCAAGAGACCAAGGGACGTATAGGAGGAGAGTGAGATGGGATGGAGGAGGCAGGAAAAAAGAACTCACAGGTCTTGCTTTTGACAGCTTGATTTAGTCTCACCTTGGCTGAGATGAACACTGGCCCTGACACAAAGGCACCTGTATGACAGTGCGGCAGTTGTCAATGGTGATGTTGATACTGGACATCTTGGGAGCGCATCTCTGCTCGCCTTGAGGTGGAAGTGATGTCGTACAGGAGGCCATGATAATGAAAATCAAGGAGTACGTGGAGACAGAAAGGGGGAAAAAAACTTTCAGGCCACATTTTATCTAGATCGTTTTGTGTGGTGCACCACAACACTACTTGGTGCACACAAATTGTAACTCATGCTCATGTTGTTATTGTGTGTATGCGATATACAAAAAGCTTTGCTTAACTCTCAGGACAGCTTGGGCTTTAAGAAATGGACTCTTCTAAAAATCTTCATGTGTATCAAATTGTAGGACTATGAGTCATGCTAAAATGAGAGATTTCTGGTTTTGTAGCCCAGATCATAAACAGTAAAGTTCACAGTCTAAGCCCCAAGGGGTGTGGCTAAGAAGGTCATCCCATCCCCTTGCACTAAATATGTGCATGTAATCCATGAGCATGACACCAAGATCAGGAAGGCAGATTAAAATAGTATTTCTATCATATTAATTAATCCCTTTTTAGAGAACCTCAGAAATGTACAAAAAAAAAAAAAAGAGTTTGGTCTCATCAAGAGGAGTCAAATGTCAAATGCTTCCCCTGCAGTGACTTCCTGTTCTGCTGCTGGCTTTTTGTATATTGATTGCATGCTAAGAAATCATAGCATGCACAAATTCATTTAATCAAATCAAAGGTGCCCTCTGGAAGGTAGAATGCTTAAATGTGTGTTCAATTTCAAAAAACTGAAAGGAAAAAAATGTGTTTCAAGTACGTAACAAAGCTAGTTGTCACAATATTTTGTCTTAGCTTTACTTACATGTATAGCAGCAGTGTTGATCATCCCAAATTCTGTCCTCCTGGAAAATAAATTCCAACATTTAAGCTGTTCGCTGAGTTTATTCTTTTAAACTTTTAACTATGGTCTGACACCAGTGCATCAGCTTTTATGGGTGTTTGTAAACACTGCAATATTGCTGTAGTCATTATCACATTATCGAAGTAAATGCCCTTGATGCAGTATTTAGTTCAGGGATCTCGGTGTGGATTTTCAATACCTCAGAGCAGCTTTGACTGGGACAGACTTTACTCTCTGTCTGAATGCCCTCTCTGCTGCAACTAAATGTCACACAGGGATGGGCAACATCTGTCCATCTGTCACCCATCTACACAAAGAAAACATAGGAAACGCAGCAAAACAATGTTAACTTGGCTGATCAGATCTGTGAGAAAGAACTCTTTTCTTTGCCGAATAAACAAAGAATAGATTAGCGAAAAAGACAAGAAAGAAGATACCATACCTCGTACATTTGTCCATTATAGTTGCATATCTTCTTGGCTGGAAAACAACAAATAACAACAAGCTCTGAGTTCAGCTTAAGAAAAACAAATATCTGAGTCAGGTAACAGAAAAAAATTCACTTTAGATCAGTGCAAGCATGGATTTCACTGTTAAAAAAAAAGTAAACTACATATCAAGTTTAATAACACTTTAATATCTGATAGCTTTGGAGTCTACAGTATGATTTAAAATAGAAAAATGAAGAAAAACATTTGAATGAGTAGGTGCCTTCGATATCTTTTGACCAGTACTGTACAGAGTGACCCTTATACCATACATTAGAATTGAGAAAAGATGTTCTTACCACACATCTGATCACCACAGCAGGAGGTGGTTGCTAAAACCTCACTGGGGCCGCAGAGAGGAACTGGCTCAGGAGGTTTTGGAAAACACTCCTCAGTCCGAGTCTGGTTGTTACATGTGCACAGGTTGCAGTTGGACTGCCACACTTCACCAGGCTGGGAAGGCAAGTTTAGGGAAAATATTTCTGAATCTACATCCCTATACAGACGAGACGTAATTTTTTTCACTCTTGAAAAGATACTTACAAATTTAGGCTCTCCTCTTGGTCCTTTGCAATCTGTGGGGGAATAAAAAGATCAAAGAAACTCACTTCACTCACTAAATTCCACACTTGTGAGTTTCAAGAAGAAAAAAAATCTTCTAGTTGTCACTGTCACCCCCCTGTCCAAGTTACTCACAGGCACAGTCAGATACACAGATATCTGAGTGAGGTCCAGCTCTAAACAGGTTGCTGGGGCAGAAACAACCTGCAGTGTTCATTTCAAGGGAGGTTCCTGGATAACGCACTCTGAACAGTCAAACCCAAGAAAATACATAAAGGTGAAAAGCCAACCTACAGTGGTTTTATTCAGACGAGAGTAATTGTTTAATTGTTCTGGAATTATTTATTAAAAGTACTTTTCTTTTTGTTTTTTTACCCTCTATTGCAAAAATCATCCTGCTTGTTATGGCATTCTCTGTAGACCAGCCCATGTGGACAAGGCACATCTGAAAAGTGATGGAGGACGCCAAAGTTAATAATACAAGTATTATTTTCAGGAAGAACTTGAGGAAGAACTGGTCTATTAGACAAATAGAGTTAAGCTGATTCACCAAGATTGTAGGTGCAAGAGATAAAAGTTGCTTACCACATGATCCATTAGTCAGTCCTCTCCAGTCAATACAGAAACCTGTATTTTTACATTCTTCAGCAGCTTGTGCCAAAATATTACAAGAACCATTTGGATTCCGGCAAAAATCAAAATGGCAGTTCTTCTTTTTAAGTTTTAGATCCACATGCTTGCTGCAAGTGTCAAAGACTCTGAGAAAAAATAAATTACACCCGTGTTTCATTAAAATATGCCGAGATAAGGCAGCTAAAATTTCACATTATTAACATCAAGCCAACAACAAAGAGAACATGCTACAGCTAACTACAGGAAAAGCATCATTCTGTTTCCTGTCTCAGATTTACACATTAAACATGAATCAGTGAGCAGTACCTATTCCTACACAATCCCCTAGCCAGTAGTATGTTAGTGAAGTGCAACTTACGGGTGGTGTAGAAGTTCACATAATGGGCTCAGAGGACAGGGAGGAACAGGTGGTGTAGGCGGTGCTGAAGTTGGCCCAGAAAGACAGGGTACATCGCTTGGTGCAGAATTACAGGCAGGCTTCAGAGGATCTGGATACACCCAGTCATAGGCCGTCTTGTCACAGCATCCGTCATTCTCAATCTGCCCTCCTTTGCGAATACATGATGCTCCACCACACACACCTGGAGGGAGAATTGAGAAAAGTGCAGATAAAAGAGATTTGCGTGCCAATTTGGTGCCATTAATGTGCCACAGCAATAAAACCAACTTGACAAATTTATGAGTTGAGACTCCACTACATATAACACACACACACACACACACACACACACACACACACAGCTAAAATGGATGTACAGCCTCTGGTCTACAGCTTTCTATCTAGTACCCACCACATTGTCCCTGGGTGTTGTTGAAGAAGTGCTCCATGGCCAGATTGACCACCAGGTTATGAGACGGGATGATGGAGACATAAGAACGGATCTTTGGGAGATGAACTGACACCATGTACCCCGTGGTCTCAAATCTTAACCCATGCTCTTCATATGGTGGTTGTATCGTCACATTGTTCAGAGAGGCCTAAGGCACATCAGATCTTTGCTAAAACATCTTGAAATACTTTCTGCAGAAGAATATAAGCTTAAATAGATATATGTGGCATTTAATGCAAATAAGAGTTGTGTTATATTCTACCTGTACTGTAAACAAATGTGGGTCGATACTGAGTATGACAATATTGTTTTGATATCTCAGGATGATGTCTTTAGCACAGGAGCCATTGTTGCCTGGCATGCAATGGGAGTTGTCCACAGCAACTGTAATATTATGGCGTGGTAAACGCTCCTCCACCAAGATGTAGGTGCACGGATCCAGGAAATCAAAATAGACTCCTTGAAAAGAAATATAGTGAGGCTCCCCGTACAGTTCACACTGGCCTGGGAATAGAACAGGAAAAAATGTAACAGGCGATTTTGAAAGGTAGGGGCTGAAAATATTTTTGTAAAATTATATTTTAGATAAGCAGGGTCACATGTTTGTCATGACCCTAAACATTTTCTATCAATGCCAAGGAAGAACATTTAGAAAATGACACAGGAAATATAGTGGCTTGCAAAAGTATTCACCCCCCTTGAACTTTCCCGCATTTTGTCACATTACAGCCACAAACATGAATCAATTTCATTGGAATTCCACGTGAAAGACCAATACAAAGTGGTGTACACTTGAGAAGTGGAACGAAAATCATACATGATTCCAAACATTTTTTACAAATAAATAACTGAAAAGTGGGGTGTGCATAATTATTCAGCCCCCTTTGGTCTGAGTGCAGTCAGTTGCCCATAGACATTGCCTGATGAGTGCTAATGACTAAATAGAGTGCACCTGTGTGTAATCTAATGTCAGTACAAATACAGCTGCTCTGTGACGGCCTCAGAGGTTGTTGGGAGCAACAACACCATGAAGTCCAAAGAACACACCAGACAGGTCAGGGATAAAGTTATTGAGAAATGTAAAGCAGGCTTAGGCTACAAAAAGATTTCCCAACCCTTGAACATCCCACGGAGCACTGTTCAAGCGATCATTCAGAAATGGAAGGAGTATGGCACAACTGTGAACCTACCAAGACAAGGCCGTCCACCTAAACTCACAGGCCGAACAAGGAGAGCGCTGATCAGAAATGCAGCCAAGAGGCCCATGGTGACTCTGGACGAGCTGCAGAGATCTACAGCTCAGGTGGGGGAATCTGTCCATAGGACAACTATTAGTCGTGCACTGCACAAAGTTGGCCTTTATGGAAGAGTGGCAAGAAGAAAGCCATTGTTAACAGAAAACCATAAGAAGTCCCGTTTGCAGTTAGCCACAAGCCATGTGGGGGACACAGCAAACATGTGGAAGAAGGTGCTCTGGTCAGATGAGACCAAAATGGAAGTTTTTGGCCAAAATGCAAAACGCTATGTGTGGCGGAAAACTAACACTGCACATCACTCTGAACACACCATCCCCACTGTCATATATGGTGGTGGCAGCATCATGCTCTGGGGGTGCTTCTCTTCAGCAGGGACAGGGAAGCTGGTCAGAGTTGATGGGAAGATGGATGGAGCCAAATACAGGGCAATCTTGGAAGAAAACCTCTTGGAGTCTGCAAAAGACTTGAGACTGGGGCGGAGGTTCACCTTCCAGCAGGACAACGACCCTAAACATAAAGCCAGGGCAACAATGGAATGGTTTAAAACAAAACATATCCATGTGTTAGAATGGCTCAGTCAAAGTCCAGATCTAAATCCAATCGAGAATCTGTGGTAAGATCTGAGAACTGCTGTTCACAAACGCTGTCCATCTAATCTGACTGAGCTGGAGCTGTTTTGCAAAGAAGAATGGGCAAGGATTTCAGTCTCTAGATGTGCAAAGCTGGTAGGGACATACCCTAAAAGACCGGCAGCTGTAATTGCAGCAAAAGGTGGTTCTACAAAGTATTGACTCAGGGGGCTGAATAATTACGCACACCCCACTTTGCAGTTATTTAATTGTAAAAAATGTTTGGAGTCATGTATGATTTTCGTTCCACTTCTCACGTGTACACCACTTTGTATTGGTCTTTCACGTGGAATTCCAATAAAATTGATTCATGTTTGTGGCTGTAATGTGACAAAATGTGGAAAAGTTCAAGGGGGCCGAATACTTTTGCAAGCCACTGTAGATGAGCCAGTCATGCATTAAAGCACTGTGTCGTTGCCCAACTGGAGCACTGTTCTCTAGTTAACTGATTACACATGCCATTGCAGGCCTTATTAATATGTTGAGTGTTTATTTTTCTATTTGTCATTTTTCAGTTCATTTCTCTTATCTACACCATATGCGGAGAAATGGCTGGTTTGTTAGAGGTTATCTTCTGTTAAAAGATTTTTACGTTTTTCTCCCCCACTGTTGCCAAGTGGTGCTTTTAGGAAACTGTGGGCTTTCTTTCTGTTATATTCTAAGTGTTTCAAGTACATGAAAATAAGCACTTTTTGTGAATTGGTACTGTATAAATGGAATGAAAAACAAAACATAAAAAAAACAAAAACAAAAGCAGAATCACTTACAGTCACACTTCCATGTTTCACAGCATCCATCAGGGACCTTTGTGGCCTGGCCTCTTGGACAGTTGGGAATTACAGGCTCTGGACAAGCCACTGATGCCAAAATGATCTTTCCATTCATACAGCTTTTATAGAAGCAGTCTTCTGTCCATGTCTCACCACAAGCCCAGCGTTTTCTATTCTTCAGGTCTACACATTCACACACTGGTGGTATGATTGTAGACACTGAAGACATTAAAAAAAAGACAGAAACACAGTTGCGTCATGTACAGAAAGGACATCTAGAATCAATGAAGAACAGAGTAATAGAATAGATGGCAAACATAGAAACCTCACCCTGGGATGTGGACCCTTGTGTTTGTGTTGGTCCCGTGTCTACAGTTGTAAGCACAGTGGTGGGAGCTTGAGTTGTAGACTCTGATGTGGTAATCTGTTTCGTGGTGAGTTCACTGCCATTTATTTTTGTTGTCAGTTGTGTCGAAACAGCAGTTTTCAGTGAAGAAGTGGAACTCGTTATAGTTGGAGATGAGGTGGTGCGTGACCAGGTAGTGTCTAATGTTTGGTTAGCTTCTGTAGAGGTTATTAAGGTTACTGCGGTAGCTGAGGGACTTGTCAGTGTAGTAACAGGTGAAGTAGGTGTAGGTTTTGACTGAGAGGTGGTAGTGGGCATTGCTGACCATGTTTCTTTACTAGTGGCAGTATTAGTCGTTACTGACACTGTTGACCATTGAGCAGTAGTAGTTGCTGAAGCTGTTGGTGTAGAGGTGGTGGCCATAGTTGACCATGCTTCAGTGGTAGCTGCAGTATTTGTGGTAACTGGCATTGTTGACCATTCACCAGTAGTAGTGGCAGTATTGGCTGGTGTAGAGGTAGACACTGTTAACATTGCTTCAGCAGTAGTTGAGACATTGTTAGTGGTAAATGTTGGTGTAATGACAGTGGTCGAAGCAGTTGTTTTGGGAGTACTTGTTGCAGGTGTGGTAACAGGTGCAGTTGTGGGTGGAGGTGCTGTAATAATAGAAGTGGTGACAGATACAGAAGCCTTAATTTTCTACAGGACTAAAAAATAATCTTCAGTAGTAACTATTTATTTTCTTGCCTTTTAAGTTAATTCATTTTATGTTACCCACATCAAAGCAGTTGCAATTCTAATGTCATTTAAAAATATATTTAGTAACAATGTAAAAGGAATACAAATTGTCACTCAAACTTACCACAATAAATTCTTCCATTTTCACACAAGCTGGAAAATATACAAAACATCCAACAGTGTCATCTCAAATGTAACACTTGATTTGTCATTCGATGATTACACTGAAAATGTTGATATTTAGATACCATATATACTATCAATAGGTCAACTTACCACTCAGTAGAGTTGATTTTCACCACTTGTCTAGGTTGTACAATTGTGTCATTGAAATAACAAGAGCAGTCCTTCAGTGTGGTGCATTCTCCACTATTCTCATCATAGTATGGAGTGTCTTTTGGACATCTGGGGTAACAGCCTTTTCCAAAAATAAACCAAAACAAAGTATTTTACTTTAGAGGATCCAGTGAGTTAAACAAGCTTCACATCTCAGTATATGTCAATAAAATGTGGTTTGATGGCCTTTAGATGGTCCTTAGTCTCCATGTTTTATTAAAGCTTAAAGTAAATGAGTCACATTAATTTAATCTAAATTTATGAACACTCTTCTTCAACTGTGGGGAATATCCTGAAGTCTAAAAGGTACAGCATCCACAAATGTTAATTTAGAGTGATAATCAAAACAAAGCTCATACCATTAGCTCACATACTGTATCTTGTGTATTTCAGTAGTATTTTAGCAGAAGAATATTTGGTTACCTTCCAGTTTGTGACTGAGGTTGTCTCTTTTACCGCAGGTTCTCATCTTACCACAGGCTTCATAGTGCCAAATACTCTGTCCAGGCTTGTTGTAGTAGTCACAGTAAATTGCTGGTATTTAGGGAGGTGAAATATAACAGATTAATAATAGTTTTGCCAGTTATAAACATTTTTTCCATAATGATCATTACATATTATGACCGATTACCTCTAAATACTAAGCATTAAGAAGTACAAAATATGTAGGGTTAGTTTTACATTTTTCTGGAATGTATGTGCCAGATAAATTAAATCTTTATCAAGAAAACGTATCATATTCCAGCTAACGCCTAGCTAACTAGAAAACAGGTTTGGGGGTTATGTAAAAATAACTGCATATGGAAAAATGGTCCTAACTTACGACACAGATCAGGTGTTCTCCACTTTACACAGACATCCTGGTCACTGCAGGCCTCTGCATAAGCTGCCACAGCTGTGCAGTAGCCCAGGAACTTCCCTTCAAACTCACAGGAGCAGGACTCAAGTAAGCAAGCCTGATAGTAAGGATTTGGGTCCACCTGGGGATTTGAGAACATCCACAGGTGTTATTCCAATCCCAGTCGAATACAATTTTATTTATAAAGCACTTAAAATACCCAGCACAGGACCAAAGTGCTGTACATAAAATAAGTTTTATTAATTATTAACATGTTTTATGTATAGTATGATATTGTAATAAAGTTGGATAAAAACTTTAAAAAGAAAAAAAAAAACAAAAGAAAAAATCTTTCCTTTTTTAACTCAAAAACATGTAAAGTGCATACTTTCAAGTGACAGTCTTTGAAAGTGTCTCCTTTAATAATCATACAGCGCCGCTGGGCCCAGGCTGAGCAGTAAGAGTTGCGATCACAGGGAAATATATCAGCAGTTACATCAGAACAAGGAGGAGTGGCTGCCTTCCAGCTGTTGCCAAAGACCATCGGACTGGACGCTACTGAAAACAGATTTTTAAAAAAAAATGTATCCATTTTTATTTTATTCTATTTATGATAAAAACAGAGAGAAAACCGATTCACCTGCTGAGCCACTTATCTGCAGGTCATTCATCTCATTGAAGTCAAAATTCCCACACAGGCCACAAACGTTGCTCTGCAGGTGAGATTGTTAGAAATACATGCATTCCACAATACAGGGGTGATTAAAATATGAACAAATTAGGCATAAAATTTTCAGAATTATGACAGTAACATATGCAACTTCCAGTCAAATATTTTGTCAATAGAGAAATGTGCAGATTTCTGTTGCTCACCCTCCAGTTTTCATGCAGTTTTATGGTGAGCCGTGTGTGTTTGTCCCAGATGAGAGTTATCCCGCTGCTCGGCACTGACACTATGATATAAAGTCCCACAGTGTCGATACTGTAAAGTGAATTTTCCTGCAGAGTCCAGCCTTGCTGTAGATTTTTGGTCACCTTCATGTCACTCAGTGTCAGGGTGACTTTTCCCTAAAGAGTAAAAAAAAAAAAAAAGAATAATTACAATCCATATGTTGTAACTGACAAACTAGTATTAACTATCCTCTACTTTATGACAGCCATTACCATCAAAGTAAAGACTGAAAATTCAATCATTAATGAAACTTGGTCAGCAAATTCATCGCAGAAAGAGATACAAACCTGCAGGTCCAGGACAATGGAGCGAGAACAGGTGAGTACTTCTTCACAGCAGGGTACGCTCTCCACTCTGACAGAAAAGCTCCCATTTGGTTTTCCACAGTAATCCTAAAAAAAAAAAAAAAAAAAAGACAGGTAAAGTGATGTGTAACTGTGATGCACTACTTGGCTTTTTATGTCAGTTCTCATGCTTGGTCTCACCTCTACAAGCGTGTACTGGCAGTGTCCACTAAATCGATACCATTTAGAGTCAAAGGTCTGATAATGTCCATTTCCATAGACTTGACATGTCCCAGGACACGGCTCATCTGTGCAGTCCCACTGACCCTGACCACAGACACTGTAAGACAGAGACAGGTAACCATAATAGTTTGAGGATGAACTAAATGTTGTCAGTGAACTAGTAAAGTGCCACTTATGAGTGTGTTACCAGTTTTTACAGTTGGTTTTTACAGTCTCTCCTGCCCTGAAGACTTTACCACTGTACACACAGGTGCAGTTGTCCCTTGATACACAGTTTCCATGGTGATCTTCATATTGATCATGTGGGCAGTAACAACCATTCTCGCAGACTTTATCATCAACCTGAGAATCAAACCGAAGAACGTTAAACTTATCAGAGCCTAATCATAACTCCAAATCCATTTTAGACAAAGTGGTATACATTAGAGCTGCAATCTAGTGACAGCTATATAAAAAATATAATGAGAAATATTATTAGAACAGATTTGAATTGTTTGATCAATGGATAATCATCCTGTACTAAAAAAACAAAAACGTTTAATTTCAGCCTTCTAAACACAAAAATTATGAAGGAAGAATTCAACAACAACAACAATAATAATAATAATGATAGAAAGCCATAAAATGATGATCCTTTGACCTACCAGTGGTTTGCTGAGGCTGTCACAAGTTTTCTGAACTGTTTTAATGGGGTTCTCAGAGCAGTGTACACAAACTTTCCCATTTTTGCATCCTGGTCATTAAAACACAAAATATAATATTGTGCTATGTATTATATGACACATGGTTGTTTACAATGGCATTGTATGCATTAGAATGGTATGGCATTGTAATGCATATTCACCCTATTCACATCACAGAGGATACTTCAACTGTGGCTAAATTGTTGTTTGTTATAATTATGTTTGATGTGACTACAGTAGAAAAATATGGATTTACCACAATCCTTAGAACAGGTCAGCTTTCCATTCTTACAGAGGCTGCAACAAACAAAAGCAAAATGTTTAGATTAATGATATTGTAGCATTTTTTAATGGCTTTATGTATTGAAAGAAACAGCTCACCACTGCCGTCCGTTGATTACAACAGGCCCTGGAGGAGCTATACCACCATGGTGATGGCACACACAGTCTGCCTTTGGAGTGCAGGTGTTTCCTTGGTTCAGGTATGTTCCTTCTGGGCAGCCACAGCCCTCCACAGGAGAGTCATCCACCACAGGGTTAGGTCCAGACAGGGAGCGGCATGTACGGTTGAAAGGTTGTATGTCATAGAAGAACTCTTGGTTCTTTGGACATGCTGGAGCTGTAATACAACACTATGATTAGCAATCAATTATTCTTCACTAAAGAGTGGACAGATTGTGACAAAACGAAGTGAACAGTGCGCCTGTGGAACATGAACTTACTGCAGCTGGTAGCTTTCCTCCAGTCACCAACTAAAACCCCGAGACCGGCACAAGCTTTGGCGTAGCTGCCCAGAGCAGTGCATAAGCAGCTCTCCACATTCCTGCCGCAGTTACAGGTTCTTTGGATACAAGCCTACAAATAAACATTAGTTTCATCTTGATATTAATCTTTCAACCTCAGTTAACTCTTGACCATTTATCAACAAGCCCAAATTTCTTCTTACTGTGTAGTACTGGTCAGGTGGCACATGTCCATGGCACTTGGCAAATATTCCAGTTGGGTTGTTTAACAGAGAGCACTTTTCATTAGCAAACATTTCTAGAAAAATTAAAATAGAATTAGATATAAAAACAATAATAATTCCTTATTTATCAACTTGTTACAAAACATAAAGGGTTTACCTAAAGATAATTATACCTACTGAAAGCAGTGACTCTGTTCTGTTAAATGTAGAAAATACATTAGAAATCCAAATCTGACTATAACCTGGAACTCCTTCCAGTATCACAGTATATTATGGGATAAGGCAGATTTACCCCAGCCTCTTTGGTTTGTTAGAACCATGTATGTAGTTTCAACTCTGTGTGTTATAATATAATATTGGACTAAACCTTTTCTGGCAATAAGATTAGATGAATATAGGAAAAATAAAAAATAAATGGTCTTTTTGTTGTTAGTATAGACATTAACTGTGAGCTTAGTATTTAAGCTGGATGCCAGTGTGAACAATATAGGATTTATTTGAATCATTAACTGGTACCATTGTGGGTGTTGATGCAGGTGGTGGGAATATTCACTGCACAAGCGCCCAGACTCCAGGACAGAGCAAAATGTTCAGCAGAGTTCTCGATGATGCCGCTGCTGCTGGTGAAGTCGTCTGTGCTGTCCCCGTTGTTGTTGCCACAAAGACCTGAAGGAAACCCTGAGTGATCAAGCTGGATCATGCCACCAACGGTGCTTTTAATGTAATTTTTTTTCCCAACCTGACATTGTGCCCTTGTGTTTTGTAGGAGCAGAGATGTAGAGCTGGATTTCTGGAGACAACTGGACTTGGATCTTAATATCAGAGGATGTCTCAACTTGGACGTGCATTGAGGACTGCCAGTAAATTTGAGCATGATCTGAAAAGTAACAGGTATGTAGGCAACCATCAAATGTACAGTCACAGGAAAATGAAAAACCTTGCAGTTAACCAGACTGTTTACTTTGCCTTACCAGACTGATAAAATTCACTAATCTCTTGGTTTTCACAGTGCACCATGTCATTTTTGAATGTATACGTTTCCTGAAAGTCCGAAAAGAAAAGTATTCAAATTTGAGTGGACACTGCCTGTTTGTCATTTAGATGCTAAGTCAGTGCCCAAACACTTGGCATACCTGATTATGCTGAAGAACAGCTTTTTTCAGTGACACATCCTTATCAGAAAACTGAATCAACACTGTCCAGTTGAGATACTGCAAATGTCATTAATTAAAATACAAAGAATTTATAACCACTCACAAGAACATAGATCCATGTTAAATAAGAGGGGAAAGGGCAGAGTACCTGTAATGCCACGAATGCACATTTACCAGGGATGCCATATTGTTTGCCATCAAATGTTGTCACAAATTGTCCTTCAATCAGACATTTTCTTGGGCAGACGTCTTCAGAGCAACGCCACTTTCCACCTTCACACAAACTGGGGGCAGGTTTAAACGTTAAATAAATAAATTGGTTGATGATCTAAAATGTAAATAAATGATTGGAAATTATGTCTTAGATATAAGATGAAAGAACAACATTTAAAAAAACATATATCAATGGAATATTTGCTAACACCTATTCTCTAGACTAGTTTTAGCGCTGTTGCTGCAAGTTTGCTGTTCCAAGTTGGCTACACTGTAAGTTAGCTCAAACTTACAAAGTGAAGCCAACCTTGGTGTCTAACTGACCAAGCTTTTTGTTGAGGATCATGGTTGGTAACAAGATCTGTCTCTCTAGCTGCAACCCAGTAGGTGTTTTGTTTTTGATTAAGTTACATTGCTTGGTTTTTTGTTATTCATGGGTTTTTTTCTGGTGTTGATGGTTTTCTGTTCATTTTATATTTGTAGTTCTAGCTCCTGGTCTCGCAAAGTGTGTCTCCTCTGTGTTCCTTGTTTCATATCCAGTCATGTCTCAGTGTCTCTGAGTCGGCGTCTTCGCAAATGTCTCAAGCTTCCTGTTTCACTTTGATAGTCCTTGTCCTATGTCAGTGTATTCTGATTTGCTTCCTCCCTGTCTCGTGATGTCTGATTAGCCCCAGCTGTGTGTCCCTGCTGTTTCCCATTCAGTCGTTATCCCTCTGTGTATTATTCCCTGTGACTTCCTCTGTTGCTGGTTTGTCTGCATCTCCTGTGTATTACCCGCTGAGTTTCTTCATGTTCCTGGTTGTGTTTCTCCCCATCTCAGGCTTTTATGTTTCATGTCTAGGTTTCTAGTCCAAGGCTTTTGTTCCTTTGTGTTATTTTGTAGTTGTTCCCAGTTTAGTCTGTGCCATGCTCAGCTTTGTTTCTATTCCATATCCCCGACTGTAAATAAAGCTCACTCGCAGTAAGTCAGTCATCAGCGTCTGCACTTGCAGGGCTCTAGACTAACTTTTTGCCACGGCACAAAATTTAGGCGCACTCACATTTTTCAACTGCATCGCTTACCACCGCAGTTTTACATGTGCACTTTTTTGGGGGGGGAAATTGCAGTCCATACATACAACATTCATTTCTAAATTATTAACTAACAAACTTGTGCTTAAAGTGCTTTGGCAAAATTGTAGAAAATGTTAAACTTAATCATCATCTCGGCTCCTCTGACGACCTGTTTGCTGTTGCATGCTGCTGAAAGGCAGTGGGGAGAGGGGACACTTGGGCAGTGCATTTATTGCAGCATATAATGTGTTTTCTGGATACACTGTGCTTTTTCAGCATTCAAAGATTGATGGCACCGTGTCAGAGCACTGGCTATGAATTTTAGACAGATTAGGCCTTAACTTAACAAAAAAGTTATCAATCGTTCTTTTCATCTTTTCTTATTACCCACATCTACATCCACTTCTGCCGGGCCTAGGCTGCTCACTACAGCTGGGTATCATCACTGATTTCTATAATCCATTCGATTCCGGTTCTCAAAGTCCCGATTTGATTCAATTTAGCCTCAGACAGTCAGAAATATTATAATTCTGATCATTTATCAGTACTGATACATGTGAGACTTCATCAGAATTGTGAACATCACAGCAGATGCCTTTGTGTCAAAGTAACTGAGAATAAAACACAGAAAAACATGAAGGAGATTTTTCTGGCCTGGATTTTTATAGCAGATAACCTTAAAATTATTCTGCAATATTCTGCAATTTTGCATAATTTTAAAAAGTTTAAATTTCTTCAGTATTGAAATTAGGCTTTCTTGTCCGAGGTCATTTAACCCTGGAGAACCCATGGGGTCAAATTTGACCCCATGGTTTCCCTAGAAAACCAATGGGGTCGGCTCTGACCCCATGGGTTCTCCAGGGTTAAGTGGAAAAAAAAGAAAAGAAAAAAGACAGCGGCCGACAGCGCTGTAAACAACGGTAGACTGGTGGGTAATAAGCGAATGAATAATGCAGAAAACAGAGATTTGAGACGGGAAACTGTTCTTGAAGTACACAGAGAGAGAGAGAGAGAGAGCTGTGCATGAAGTGTGATTTTTATCGTGGTGGAAGCAAAACAGCAAAAGTCAGAGTGAATTCATGACGATGTTTATCAAATGTGAAGCGTAGTTTGCTGTTTCTTTTGCTGCTGGCTCGGTGAATTTTGGTTGGAGAGAGACAAAACCTGCAGCTCAGAATCGAGCCCAAAAAGACGTAAACACAGAGCGGACCTGACGCATCAGAATCGGTGAGCTCCGACAGCATGTCCGTCTATGTGCCATCGGGTGAGAAAGCCGAGAAAGAGAAAGCTGATTCTGATGTGTCGAGTCCGCTCTGTGTTTACGTCTTTGTGTGGAATCCGTGTACCTGCTCTCATTTGCTGTTTGGTGGTTGTTGAAATAGTTTTGTGAGCTTTAATCTGAGAATCTGGCGTTTCTGGCAAAACACAGTTATACTTAAAAGTCGATTCAGGATTTAATGAACAGATATCGCTTTATTTAAGCTACTCGCCTCTCTCCATCCACCTGCATTCCAAATTGACCACGGCCAATCAGAGAGGTCCCGCCCCTGACTATCTCTGATTAGTTTAGTCCACGATAGGGGCATAATGTGTGTCTGTTGTTGACCACACGGAGAGTTGCAGAGATGGGGGTTTTTTTGTTTTGTTTTTTGTTACCTGAACAGTTTTTTTAGTCGCACCATTGAAAAATTTGGTCGCATTTGCGACCAAATTAGTCGCACTCTAGAGCCCTGACTTGGGTCCTTTCTCTCACCACTTCACGTCTGCCTCTGTTGCCATGACAGTAGGTTTAAGAGGTTTTCAGTTAGTTTCTTCTCAATTCACCAGATCTGCCTCCCTGTGCATTTGTCCACTTTAACAAATGAATATCAGTTTGATGAGTTACACACTGGATTAGATACAGAGAATAGGGGGGCCTATACAAACTGGGCCTTCACCTGAGCAACCTGATAATGGCACCACCAGCTAGAAACCATTCTGAAGATGGTTTTGAGGAAGACTTCAGTCAGACTTAATTTAGGTATGGTTTTTAATTTTTTGTGGGCCAGATACTTTTTTTTTTGGTCACACCAAATGGGCAATCGTGGCTCAAGAGTTGGCAGTTTGTCTTGTAATCGGCTCGGACAGCCTCGGTCGTTGTGTCCTTAAGCAAGACACTTCACCTGTTGAACTGGTGGTGGTCAGGTGGTGCAAGTGTCCGGCAGCCTCGCCTCTGTCAGTGCGCTCCATGGCAGCTGTGGCTACAATGTAGCTTGCCATCACCAGTGTGTGAATGGGTGGATGACTGTATGTAGCGTAAAGGGGTCCTTGGAAACTAAGTAAACCGCTATACAAATACAGGCCATTTACCATTCACCATTTTACCTCATATAAAAACTTTTTCACTCTACTTACCATGACTGACACTTGGTGCTACGTGTTTGTCCAGTTAAGTAGGTCTGGCCAGCAAACACACAGGGGCAACTGGCTGGATTCACACAGCTGAAGCCAGGAAAGTGATCATTAAGCACCTTGCCTAGACACATGTTTAGTACCGCCTTAAAACACAGTTAACAAAAAATAAAGCCATATAAATTATTCTAGCTGCTAAATGACTGAAGATCTGCTCACCCTCCGGGCATACACAGGAGCTAGTGATATCCTGGTTGGTGACCTGTGGGTTGGGATTGGAGCAGCTAGGAACAAAGGGGGCACCTTCTGCTTGATAAACCAGATTTCCAGGACAGGTCGGCTGATCTAATTTCACACAAAAAAAGACAATATTTCATTGCAATTTTCAATTCCCAGTTAAAATAAAGTTAAATTTGACATAACTAAACTCAACTTTTTTCAAAATGCTAAATCTGATTAAAGATCACCTACCGCATTTGGTTATGGAACTCGTTTTGTTCCAGAAAGATCCCCTTTTTCCAAAAAGCTGCCCAATCTCTTTGAAGAAAGCACAGCTGATATATTTGCTGTCTTCATAGCTGTAAATGTTCTTGTAACACAGCTGAAGGTAATGAAGCCAGCTTAACTGTAGATAACCCATGATGTGGGAGAAGAATTGGTTGCAGACCTGCAAATACCAGAGAAATAATCTAGAACCAATTGACAGAGTCCACGTGTGATGTAAACATTTGACCTAAATTTTATGATTAGGTGTTTGTAAATACAGCTGATTGCATAGACTCCCAAATGTTACACACTAGGACAGGGGTGGGCAATCTCAGTCCACGAGGGCCGGTGTCCCTGCAGGTTTTAGATGTGTCCTCGAACCAACACAGCTGATTTAAATGGCTAAATTAGCTCCTCAACATGTCCTGAAGTTCTCCAGAGGCCTGGTAACGAACTAATCATGTGATTCAGGTGTGTTGACCCAAGGTGAGATCTAAAACCTGCAGGGCCCTCGTGGACTGAGATTGCCCACCCCTGCACTAGGAGATGACTAGAAGGTAATTTCACTTATAACCTTGCTACATCAGACATCGATCCTCTGAAACATGTTGGCAAAAACTGTTTTCCCTGTCAGGAAAAGCCACTATCTCCACAGCACCACCAATCAGGGGACATAGATTAGATCAGGGGTAGGCAACTCCAGGCCTCGAGTGCCGGTGTCCTGGAGGTTTTAGATGTGTCAGTGATCCATCACAACTGATTTAAAGGGCTAAATGACTCCTCAGCATTTCTTGAAGTTCTCCAGAGGCCTGGTAATGAACTAATCATTTGATTCAGGTGTGTTAACCCAGGGTGGGATCTAAAACCTGCAGGACACCGGCACTCGAGGCCTGGAGTTGCCTACCCCTGGATTAGATCATGTGACATCTAAATGGCCCATTTATCACTTTGTTCAGATTGTCATCATAATTGTCTACTAACTTCATGTGTAATTTCATATCTTAACTTAGTCACTAAATGCCAAGCATGGCATTTAGTGACTAGCAATCATTTCATTGGAGATGAAGTGAATTTGTTCATTCTGGACATAGGAACCTGAAAAAAAGTGTTTACATAACAAGGATTTTCCCATCACTTCATACAGATCAGCAGAACTTACTGAATTAGGAGCTGACACGGAATCTCTGGTTTGACACGTGTCATCAGGGAGCACGCTCTCTCTGACCAGCTGCTGCTCATTGTCTGAATGCAGAAAAACATATGTTCTTTTAGGAGACTTTGTGTAAACAAATACCACATTTTTTAAAAAGCAAATATTCTGTAAGAAAGTAATCATTGTAATTATGCACACCTACTTTGCACTAAATTGACACTCCTTTGACTTTTTGAACACATTTTACTAATTTATGGTCAATAATAACCACTATTTATAATAATTTCACAACCATCCAGACTGTAACCATTACTCTAGATAGTACTGTTGCCTATTAATTACAATAATAATAAAATTATTAAGATAATTACATGATATACTGTGTTTTCCACACAGTCCAGTCATGTCAGTGCTCAGCTCTTGCCTCAGCTCCACCTTAACAGCAATTCATACAAAAACATTAGATAATGTAGTAATTCAGAGTGTATGTATGTCAGCTTTCCTGATTTCTATGAGTGCTCTCACCCAAAGAGTGTCTATTCCTCCAGGTACACTGTGCCAGGTGACTGAGAGAGGCAGCATTGAGCTCCTCAGTTTAGTGTAGATGCCGTACTGAAAAATATGCTGGTAGGTGTGATCATATGGAAGAGAAACACTGTAAATAGGCAGAGAGAAGCCTCGGTTCAGGAATTTTACAGTATAGACAGAAGCCAAATATCAAAAACATTTAGCTCGCAGTTTTGAACTGTAAAAATATCACGTCTCAAAGGTTACTCTTGTCTTTACCTCTGGCCTCTGGTGTCCTTGCATCTTCAACATTGATTTAAAAATAATCTAAAATAGTGATGTATGTTACACGTCCTCCAAAACAGCAAATCATACATTTTAAAGATTTTGTGGCGGTAGTGACCAATCACATCACAATATGGAAACTGCCACTTCTGGCATAATGGCTTTAACTGAATGTAAGCTAAAAAAAATATAGAAGAAAAAGCAAGATGACAATTCATAAATTCTCTTTTAATTTTTCTTCTTTAAGATAGTTTTGAAGGCTGTTACCAGGTAGGATAGAAAACTCAGAGCTGTACGGGGCAGATAATCATTTCTGTGGCTATATATTTGTAATAAATAGACAGTGTCTAGAGGCCAAACCTTTTGTCCTCCACCAGTATGCTTCCATTCTGAAGGACAGTCCTGACTTTATTGATGATGATCTCGACTTGCACCAACAAGCCACTGTTCCCTCGACGTATAGAGACGTCGCATTCAACTCGGTTGTGGGTGAATCGAGTGAGGGTGAAGGGACAGTTGGAATGCACATAGAATCCTGAACCTTGGAAAGGCTGGACGACTCCACTGCCGAATGTCCTGCAAGTGTCTGATCACAAGAAAGGTCTGAAAGTGAGTGAATTATAAAATAAATAACTAAAAAAAAAATTTAAAAAATGAGTTATAATATTTTAGTATATCAAAATTATTGTAATTTCTTGTAGTTCTTGCAAAGTTTTTTGTGTAAAAATAACACAAACAAGTTTTCTTTCAAGTGAAGTACCATCCAAGTATAGTAAACAAATGTTGCATACTCACATTTTTGACTTTCACTTGTTGCCATAGATTCACCTGTGCCAAAAGCTAGGATGAAAAAGGAGAGTTAAAGCAGATATGAACGTAAAAATAACACAAACACTTGGGAGATATTTTGTACCTGAACAAAAAAAGCAGACAGTAAGCATCCATCGCTTTGAGCTCATGATCCCTGACGCTCCCTTGCAACAGCTGTAGCCAGGAAGAAGTCGAAACATAGCCAATGACACAGCTTATATAGTCTGTGTCAGTACTAACGTGCTGCTTGAATGACCACATACATAATGCCATCACTTTAGGGCACATTGCACTGAAGTGCACTCATTTCCTGGAGATCTAATCCTTACCCCAAAGCTTAATGTGAACCTAATCTTACCCTATCCGTTAAACCTGTCTTCACCTTAAAGTTATGATGTAATGATTTATTTTATGGGGAATAATTTGTTCCAGCAATGTGGCTATGAGAACAGATTTAGCAACAACATTAGCAAGAGACGTACACACACAGAAATTAAAAACCCAAATAGATTTGATTTAAAGAAACTGAAATAAGCAGTTTCCATCCAACAAAACCATCTTACCTTAAATCAAGTTTCAGTATAGGAAGCCGTTTTAGTTTTATGTGTTTGCTGAGGTCCATTAAACTTAAACATATTAATTTGTTCACTGTGTGATTTAAACTTAGGTTTGGCTGTGAAACTCACTTCCTGTAACTGTAACTTAATATCACCAGGACTGTGGTCTGACAAGGTGGAGAAATCCCCAACTCCCCTGTTATTCTTTCACTTTCTAAGCCCGTTTTTAATCCTTTGACCTTTGACCAGATGTCTCCTCCAAGATGCTGTCAGCCTGGGGCAGACAAAGCAAAATGAGTATACAAGTTTATAAAACTGGTTTAATAGAACAACTTTCCAATATTGACTCAGAGCCTGTAGATGAGTACTACACTGAAAAAAGAAAATAGTTGAACCAACTTAATTGAATTATTTCAATTGGTAACACCTAATTTAATTAAGTTCTTTGAAATGAAGTTAATACATTAGATTAACACAACTGATTTAAGTTACATGTACTTAATAAATTAATTGTTGTCAAATAAACATTTTGCATTAATCCAACTTAAAATTAAGACATTTCAACTTAAAGTTTTCAGTTTTTCCAACCCAATAATTTGCATAACCCAAAAGTAAAATATTGCTCTTTGCTAACCTAATAATGTGGTTTAGTGTAAATAATTTTTTGTAGTGACTCTAAAATGAAATTTTAGTTTGTTTAATAAAGCTTAAATCAAAATTTTAAGTTGGCTGAAAATATTTTTCAAAAATTCAAAATCCAATGTTTTTTTTTTTAAATACTTTATTGTATAAATGTAATAAAGTATTACCTTTATGGCAACCAACACAGCTTTTGGTCAAACACATTACACATTTGTCCTTTTTAAAACACATATGCACAAAATGCAAGTAACGCTTAGTAGGACCACAAAGTTGTCATCAAAGTGTAAAGTGCAACACAGTATTACACAAATATCAATCTCAACACATATAGTGTCAACTATGAAAAAGTGCCCCAAGAGTATACAGAAACTTCTCTTCAGCTATAGCCAATGAATAAATATCTGAACAGTGTAGCTGACCA
Source organism: Pelmatolapia mariae (assembly GCF_036321145.2). Taxonomy (NCBI): domain Eukaryota; kingdom Metazoa; phylum Chordata; class Actinopteri; order Cichliformes; family Cichlidae; genus Pelmatolapia; species Pelmatolapia mariae. Next base: position 4,448,787 of record NC_086242.1, read on the forward strand.
ATGGGGATGAAAAAATATAAACACTCCTTTAGAGTTTTAGAATGTCACAACAGTTTGTTGTATAACTGAGCACATCAAACCTGAAATGCAACCTTTCCCTTGAAACGAAGGCAAATATGTCTGAAAAAAAATTAAAAAATAAATAAAAATACCATACAAAGTATGTATAAAAGCACATTAAATTGTGGTTTGAGGTCTCTTGGAGCATAAAAAAGGCCCAACATCCAAAAGAGACTACATATTTTACATGCTATATGTCCAAACACAGTTGTTCCTTCGCATTATGGCACAAGGCCATTTGTTGGTCATTGTTCTGTGCCATTACTGGGAGCTTTGAAGTTTGATATACAGATTTTGGACTTTGGGGGACATCTTGTGCTGATCAAGCTGCATGAAGATTTTTTGGAGCACTTCAAAAGTGAAGCGAAAGGGTTTTGGATAAGCTAGGTTGAGTGCATAGATCAAACCTAGAAGCAGGGCACAAGCTGAGGCAACCGAAGTTAGTTCATGCAACACTTCCACACCCTCAATGACAATGCCAATGTCTTCAGGTGGCTCCTGCAGTCCCTCCCCCTCCTTCCGAATCACATACACTGCCATGGTGACCTCCTCCAGGTCCCTCTGAACATCATCTGCTCCACAGTCCTACAGAGGGGTACAAGACACAAACACAAATCATCATTAGCCTCACTTCTTACTGTGATTAAGTGTTTGGGTGATGTACCAATATGTGTTATGTGCTGGGCTATTTCTTGGCTGGGTGTCATCACACACCAGAAACAGCAGAGAGAGGTGTATCAATCTGACTCTAATCAAATTGTAAGCAAGAAAGATAAGATTTCCCAACATGTCAAACTATTCCTTTGAACTTAAATAATCAAGTAAGCCCTTCTTACTTAAAACAAAGTCAATCCAATATGTAATGTGTTGTTGCTGGGAATTACATAATGTCCAATATGGTCATGATAATAAATACATGTCAGCAATCCAACTATGGTTCACGTGTTATGTTTGTTCTAACAGTTAACTTTTTTTGTGTCCCTTTGACAAGATGTGCTGACAAACTGTTGAAACTTACAAGGTATTCCTTGATCAGGCCATCTGCATCTTCTCCCAGGAAGATGGTGAGGGCTTTCAGCACACATTCCCTCCGATGATTAATGTCCACAGTCTAGAACAACAAATGTTGATTAATTTTAAACTCTAAATTTCATAAGACAGACATCCTTACTCTTATTGCTTAACTTACATGTACTTTATTTAAAAACAGTAATTCACAAGCCCAGAGATTCATTACAGAAAGAAAAGGGGATGAGTTCAGTGGTGTATTTTTTGAGTCGCTAAAAACATTCATGCATATGAAAGCCATGATTAGCATTGGCCTGCCCATACTGTCTTTATGAAGGATTCAGATATATTTTGACAGCCCTCTTAGTTACGAAGTATCTTGTTTGATGGTACAGATTTACCTGGTCCAATGTGTCCATGATGTTCGCAACCTTTTGGCGTGTTGCTCCTCCTTTGGCACGTATGACTTTGATCAGCTGACTTGAGTGCATGTCTAACTGGGCCATGAACTTCCACTCAAGAGGAACAGCCATGAGCCTCTGGAACTCTGTATTTATCTAAAAACAAAACACAAATGACAGTAGATATTGTATTATGGAACAAAATGCTGAAACTGATTGTATGCCAAAATGTCTATATCCCAAAAAGTATAACATATATGGAAATTCTAAATGTAAATTCTTTCATTAAGTTCAGTGTTATAAAATCTCAACCACATCAAGTTATGACCGATTCATGAAAGTTAACTGCAATAAATCCTGAAGCATACAGACTTCGATCACTTCAGTTCCATTCTTACCTCTTTCTGTGTGAAGAGTGCAGGCCATCTGTCCTTCAGTTCCTGAATGCTTGGTTCTTGGTTTACCACCTCATGTCGTCTGTAGGCAAACGTGTTAGCCATTTTGTCTGCGATGACCCTTTCATTGTCCCTTATCCCGATCTCTGTCAGAAGTTCTAGTCTCACTTTTTCCATGCTGTCCAGAGTCTCACCAGTAGGAAAGGATGGATAAAAGTTAGCTTCAGAACGTTTTGGCTTCTTCAATTTTTTAGCAGGGAAAGCATCTGTAGTAGCTTTAGATTTCAGTGAGTTTACACACAGCTCTGGACACCCCTGTAATTTGAGCTGGGTCCTGTAGTTTGCCATTTTGTACTTCAGTCGTTGTTTCCAACCGTAGCAGCCATTGAATGATCCAGGTTCTTTCAAACATGGGTGCTTTTTGATAAGGGCCTCTGCAGCTGCGCAGAAATGTGCATCCTCTGGATAGGCCTTGTAACGGTAAATTTCTTCTGCAACTCTTTTCAGGATATCAGACAGCATTCGGGTGCTTAAAGTCAACATTTTTTGGCTCACACGGTACTCAGTATTCCCCCTCTCTAGCTGTAGCTCTGTGTCATATGAAAATTGGGGAATTGCAAAGTCTTCTGGCCACTGTTGTGTTCGAGATGACATAGATTCAGGGGATGAGAGGATAATTGTGTCATTTGATGCCACCGAAATACCGTCATCAGACTCAAATGAAAGAGACAGAGATGAAGTGGACTGATCGGCACTGATCAAAGGTGGATTTGTTTGCTGGTGGATCACTTTGATTGTCCCCAAATTCCGAAGTTCGGTGGTAGAATTCAGATTGAAGAAGTCGTTGCCAAAGTCTTGGTCCATGTATTGCAGTCTGAAGTTACCTTTTAACCCAAAGGTAGTCTTTATCGTGCTGAGAAGGTCTTCAAGTGACTCTGGGATGCCATTTGGAAGAGTCAGCTTTTCAATGTTGTTCTCTCCTAAAATCACCTTCAGTCTTGCAGGTGTTGAACCAGCCATGGTGGTCTGAGAACAAAGCACAAGCACAGTTAGTGAGGATCAACATGTAAACCACTGACATTTCCAATTAGGAGAATTTAATGTCAAACTAGAGGAAAAGAGAGAAGGCAAAGAGAGGAGGAAAGGGGAGGAGAAAATGAAGAGGAGAGGTGGAGATCAGCTGAGGCAGCGAGGAGAGAAGGCAAACCGAAGAGGAGAGGGGAGGAGAAGAGAGATGGCGAGAATATGGGAGACATTGAAGAGAAGAGAGAAGGTGAGGAGAATATAGGAGACAACAAGGAGAGGAAAGAAGAAAAAGAGAAGAGAAGCAGAAGGGGGGAGAGCATAGGATTAGCATTCACTGACTGGAATCCAGCAACCTGCATTAAAAAAATGACATAACTGATGAATTGCCAATGACATCATCACACCACTTTGGCTTGCAGTATAAAATAAATATGTTCTGAGAACACATTAGTATTGTATGGGTCTGGGTTTTGTTTTCCCACTTAAGAAAATACTTTATCATATTTTGAGGCCTCACCCTTTAAACATGGACATATCTTTTCAAGGTGACAAGACGCATCCCTCTAATTTTGTAGTCTGCCAGTGGGTAGGTATCATGCAGTTCTTGTGGCTCAACAAGTTCCACTTCTTTGCTTGGTGATGTTTTGAGATCATAAGCTCTGTAGTGTTCCATATACCATCCGCTAAGCTTTTTCAGAATGAAGATTAGTTTGTCCTGCAGTATCACCATTTGGATGATTTCACCAAACTCTGGCAGTCCTCCCAGTGAGCCGTGGATCAAGATCATCCCACACTTGTAGATTAGTCCATTATATGCTACACTTTTAGCCAAGCACACATTGTCCATATCTGGAGACTTCTGTCTCAGTGCATTTGAGATGTCCTTGTTAAGAACATCAATGTGAACAGTGGAAACATCTGTTACTTCCAGTGGGGGTTTGGCAAAGCTAATTGCATGCAAATGATATGCAATCTGATACTGATGTCTCTGTGAAAGGGAAAGAAGTACATTTTTGAAGCATCTGATGTTCCTTGCAACTCTTTTAAAAAAACTATGCTTTGCTTCGAATCGCATAGTCCATAGTGCAACCAGTGGCCCAAACTTACGGATCAAGTATGGATAATGTTCCAAGTAGTGGTGCTTTGGTTTAAGATTAACATCTGGGAAAACCTCTTGAAACTTGATTCTGTGCTCGGAGATCTTAAAACCAAGATATGCAATGGAGTCCTCAGTATGAACAGGACTGACAACAAGATCAACAATGTCCTTCAAGTCTGTTAAGATGTGCCAAGCAGGCTCCTCACAGGGTACACTCTGCCCAACGAACAAAGGCAAAAATCTGGTAAGACTCCAGTTCTCGTGTGCATTCCCTCCTACACTTTTTTTGGATGCAAAACTGAGAGCCACAGGATGAGGTCGATTTGTTTTGTCAGCCCACTTAAAGTTGAAAGATGATATTGCTTCATTCAATGTACATAATGTGAAATACTTTTTTTTGATTAACAAATTGAGGCAAAGCGCAAGTTCAAAAGGAACAATTCCCTCAAAAAGATCATGTACAACATCAGGTGGAAACCCAGTGGTAACATCAAAATGTGAGAGGTGCTTTGACAAAATACACTTTGATTTCACACCATAATAACTGGGCAATTTGTTTTCCTCAATAACTCGTAAATGATCTGCATGAATGTCTTTTGTTCTTAAAGTAAAGACTTCACTTCTGACTTCAATAGTCTGGAACTCTGATGTTTCTGCAGTGCAAAATCTACATACGTATGTCCCTGAGAAATTTTCAAAGAATCCAGCAATACTGTGTGCACCAAGGTTGTCGGCAACAACACACTGAACAGTGCCTTTTACTGTTCTGCCCAACTTTGACAGAAATATCCCACTCTGTTCCAAAATTACAAGATCATTAATTACAGGTTTTAACACTTTCTCATACCCATAGCACTTCAGATCATTACTTTTGATTAAAGCAGCCAAATAGATTGAGGTTAAAGCAGAATTACAGCCTGGTGGCAAATTACCCAAAACCCAGTACAATCCACAAATTTTATGCTTCCTCCGTGATGTACCAAGGGGATTACATATTTCGAATTCATCAATGTATAATATCAATGAAATGCTTTCCTGCTTGGACAACAGTCCATTTTCATGGAAGAAGTCACCATCGAAGATAGTTTTGTAGTGCACAGAAGTTTTTTGAGGCTGATTATCTACAGTATTCAAATTAACAGCCTGATCCAAGATTGTCTGGCAGTCAAGAATATGCTGCAAAGACTTTAAAATTGAAATATATTGGAATGACTTGTTATTTTTTCGGTCAAGTATATATTCCACTGGTTCCACTACTTTAAAGTGGCTCTTATAGTATGCTTTTCGTCTCCAAGGACTGGAAAGTGGACCGTTATCTCCAATTGCTTTTTTTACAGGGTTTGTCTCACAGAGTACACTGGCTAGCTTTTCAACAACTGACTGGTCAAATTGGCATCCATTGTCTTGTAATACTTGGCTAATAGTCTTTTGGGTAATCGCCACAGAAACAGAACCAATCAAATAGTTTAACTCCTGCAAAAGCTCATCTACAGCTGCATTAGACACAAGAAAGATGTGTTCCAACTTAAGGAGCACTGAAGCAATTTTAAGCTCAATATCCTTCTCTAAGTTTTCAGAATACCCATTGTCAAAAGCAGAATTTAAATTTACATCACTCTCTATAATTTCCACATCTGAAATATCACTGGCAACACTGGCACAAGATTCATCAACAGAACTTATTCCAGGCCTAAATGTGTTCATTTAAGCCTGGAAAACACACTGTACCAGAGTGTTTTCTGTATTTATGACTTTTGAAGTTCTCATAGACATTGGTTTTATATTCACAGTTTTGGAACGCACATGTTACAGTCTCCTTATTTTTAAGATGCTGATAGATATGTTGAAAATATTCTCTTTCTGTGGAGAGTTGATTATGGCCACAAATATGGCAAGTGAATGTGGACGCAGCTTTGGAGACTGCTTGTTGGGCAGGGTGATTTCTTGATAGATGGCTCAGTAGGGCGTTCCAAGTCTTGAACCTACATGCACAATTTAAATAAGTGCATGGATATGAGTGGCCTCGTCCGTAATGCCTATGAATCAGTTTGTAGTGTTTGAGCAATTCAGATCTTTTTGTTAATGTTGTCCCACAGTCCTTGCATCTCCACATGAAGCATAGCACTGGAGAAACAAAGAGACACGCTTTACTGGGTGTATATAAATAATTTGAGAAAAACACAGAGGGAGAGTTGGGCAATATTACAATATATCAATATGGTGATATGAGACTAGATCTCATCTCAGCTTTTTGCCACATTGCCCAACACAAAGCGAATCATTTAAACACAAAATGTATTCATCAAATGTAGCCAGCCCTCTCTAATTAGATTTTAAAGGGATAAGTTCAAAACAAAAGTTTAAACACAAAAGCCAAATGCCCATAGGTACATTTTTTTTTTTGCAATTGTTTTATATATAAAGCCGATTCCTGTTCAGTGTAAAACTGAATTAAGTTTAAATGAGACATTACTATTTTGAACTTGCATACCTTTGTTGTTGATGAAGTGAAAGTACGCAAGTTCACAGGTAAAACGAGCTGCCTGGCACGCCTCCACACAGGAATGCCCCTCTTGAAGTAGTCACAGAGCTGAGAAGAAGTTAGGTCAGAAGGTGGCAATGGGGCATCACATTGGACACCAAGTCAAAGGTTGTGGCACTGTCCAGGGTTCCAACCAGAGGTGATGTAATATTTCTGCCATCAGCAGACACCCCTCTGGAGAGGTTGACAGGAAGGAAAGGAAGCGCTACCCAAAGTCCTAAAGATATGTTCGAGTTAGTCTGTCGATCTTTCATCATGTTTACAGTGTTCATCTGCATCTATGTACTTATATATGTATTCAGACACAGACCAGAAGTGTGCTAGGTCTACAAGAAATCTGATGGCTGTATTTTCTGTGTTCAATAGCGTAATACTTTCTTCTATGATTTCTAATTTTGATTTTCTGCCGCACACCATCTCCCTCTCACACGGCTGATCCGTGCGTGTACGAGCGCTGCACGCACCCTTTCTCCTCGCCTTCTTAACGTCATGTACATTGAAAGCAATGCAAGCGGCAGTAAATGCATGCTTCCTGGAGCCACCACAGCTAAACTTTACCTCCTACATCACCCGTGGCCGTGACCGCATGAACTATTCGCGCCGACAGGCATACTGCGAACAACCACTGGTGTATAAATGCGCGCGCCCGAAGTAACGTAGTCTGAAGAGAACCGCGGCCCAGCTTGCCGCTATAATGTGCTAATGCTAATGAATAACTAACAGTAAGCCAACACCGACACACTGCATGAATACACAACTTTAAGCTAGCGTTACGATATTAAAACAAGAGAGTACCGCCGGCAAACTACTAACTTAACCTACATGTCCAAGCACAAACTACCAACAGGTCTGACATTTCGCTAATGTTAGCAGGGCTGAATGATAGCGGTTTGGTCAGGTCAGTTTACTAAACACTTAACAATACAGTTGGAATATTTTTATATCCAATATATTAAAATATGTGTTCTACATTTGACTTACCTTCAAGGACTATGGAAAAAGTAATATCTTCGTTACCTTATTGACCAAATTGTTCACGAGGTCCTGCCTGCAGCCAAGTGCCTCTCAAAATGGTGGTCTCAACCGCAGGTAGAAAATTCTGGAGAAGGCGGAGACGTCATGACATCAGACGCACTGCGTCACGAGAAACCTAATTGATGCAGGTTGACTCTAATGAGAATAGCAGGTTACATGTGTACTGAGGGAACAACACGTAATAACAAGTTGATATACTCCACAAATGTAGACTGGCTCCACTAAAGCAGAAATCTTAATGAAACTCACTCTGAACTTTACGTAACTTCAACTACTGCTGAAATACACTTTTTAGAGTGTATGTAACTAGGCTATACTTTTTTTTTTTTATATATAATTGAGAATTAATGTGCTATATTATATCTCATGTTTGATGTAGACAAAATTTTGTGTCATTTCACATCCTTTCCTGAATAATTCTAAACACAAATTCATTCAAAGGCTTTTGTTGTTTTTGTTTAAAGTTTTTGGTTTAAAGCTTGAAGTAGATTTGGGATATGAGTTTGGGACATAGCTGTAATTTTTTAACTTGGGGTAAGAGGCTTGGAAGTGCATTAATATTAAAAAGATAGCCAAACAAACATTTCTATTTGTGTATGTGTGCCCAGTCATCAGAGCAGGGCTGTACAACTGATTTCAGTTCAGACACTGTAGCTTTTCTCTTTGATACTTTAAGCCCTGTCATTCACATTATCTGGACATCGAAATGGTAATGAGAAGCAACAAGTTGGAATATTTACATATCAAGGTTATAGAAAGTCATTAGATTTATCAACAAAGTTGCATTGTTTGAAACAGTGAGCTAAACTGAAGCATAATCATGTAAACAACAAGAGAATCAGGTGCCGAAGCTAAGATGGATTGTATTTCTACATTAAATAAACACACCCCGGTGTTACAGAGTTGCATACATGTGGATGATGCTTCCAGCATGTGAGAAAGTTTTTATCAGTGCAAGTTATTATTATGTATTGGGGTGTTGGGTAGGGTGCTAAGCATGTTTTTTTCCACACAAAACACATGCTTATACTATAATATTTTAATCACAGTACAAGTAACAGTCTGCAGGTTTGCTGTCAGTAGATTATGTATTTGTATTATGGTCATCAAAATGAATTGGTTGTATTCATAAAAGTGCTCAGGGAAAGTTTGTTAGAAACTGACACAGCCTATCTAAAGGATACAGTGTGATCCAAACCAAACTTGTGAAGCATGAGTCATTCAATAAACAGTTTCACGTCTCCTCCGGTCATCCTCTGTAAGTGTAACTGTAACCTGATATCACCTGGACTACACCCTTGGTGGGTCAAGAAACCCCCAGCTCCTCTATTGTGTCCAACTCTTACTCTTGTACCTCTTTCACCGCTCATAATTTTCTAAAAGCAGAACAAGGAAACATGGACACATTTATCTGGGTATGCCTGTAGCCAGGTCAACAAGGCTCAGACCTCTGTAAAAATGAAGTGCAAAGTTAAACAGTGTCATGGTTCATCCAGTTAGGGCTGGGTTTTGTTTTTCTTGTCCTTTTTCCTTTTCTACTTTCATCCTTGTAATCATTTTTCAGTGAAGCTGCTGGGATGGCGGGATGTTTCTCTCCAAGTGCTGTTTGGAAAACTTGATCACTTTCAGACAGGTTGCCTATAACTGCTTATGGAAAGCTACAACTTTTCTCTCGGTCTTTGTCCTGAAGGATGAACTGAGAGGTGGTTTTGCCAGTGCTCAAGTACTGAAACCTGATCCACCAAATTTCAGTCAAATAACACGTTTCCACTGATGTGAAAGATACAAATTTGGACTTCTGTTGATTTTTTGAAATTCTTTTTGTAGTGATGTCAGAATTGCTGTGAAAATTATGATAAGACAGGCAGAATGGATTTTTTTTAAAGACACAAAGATATAAATAATAAAATGTAGGCAGAATTATTTTGGTAATAGTTTATATCAGTTTTAAAAACACAGTTCAATGCAGGTTTTCTGAAGTTCATCCGATCACAGTGGCAATTTTATACTGCACACAGTTTGTTCATGCTCAGTCCTCCATCTAGGTAAGGTTTTTTTTCTACTTTTTCTTTTCTGATTCGCTTTTTTTTTCTTTTCTTTTTTTTGACTAATTTTATATGTATTCAATAAGATACTAGGTTGAGCGTATGAGAGTCCAAAGTAGAGGACCTAAACGTGACCCTTTGGGGCTTTATCAAGGAAAAGGAAAGCCTTATCTTAGACAGATTTCCGTGCATTAGGAATCACAGAGTTGGCCAAATTAAATAAACAATGCAAGTTAAAGATTGTCATGTCTACAGCTATGCTACTTTGACTGGCAATAAGTGTGCAGTGCGAATCAACTCGTAAACCACTTATCAAATATGATTTAAGCAATTTTTATGTTGGTATATTGTTATTAGGAACCAGTAACCAGTTGATTTGGATGATTTACAGTAGAGTTTCAAATTTTAGCTGTATTAAAATGTTGCCCAATCACTTTTAATTACATTATTTCAGTGTGTCAAAATATTAGAACATTTAACATTTTACAATATTAAGTCAGTATTGCTCAATGATGAGGACAACAATGATAATGATGACTACACCAATACATAATTTAAATAAGGGCTGAAACTTGACCTCTTTTAAATTGTCAAACATTATTACCTGATGATAAAATCAGTCACGCCAGTCCCTAACACTTGTTTTGTCTGCGATTGGCTAACTGACATTTGTTAGTGTGGTTAAAACACTTTTTTGTTCATATATGTGAGGATTACTCTCATAAACTGTAGGTTATAAAGGGGCATCAATTTTCTGAAAAACTGCATATTCACTTCAGGTTTGCTAAGTGGTTTGAGCCTATCCCAGCTGTCACTGGTCAGGGGGTAAAAACGGGGTTTATCTTTTAGGTTGTCAAGCACGATGACATGGTAGTATCACCATATGGTCAGATACAAAAGTAAAAAAAAAATGTCTCTTTACTACATTTTGTATTAAATCAATGTCAAACAAAATATGTTTGGAAATGGCTCTGTGTAGGTGGTTCTGGTTACGCCTTGTGAATAAGGGAGCAACTGAAAACAGGTTCCTAGACTGAAGAAGATTTTTGTTGCAAAGCTAACTAACTAGCTAGTGCCATCTAATTTTTTGATAACAAACAATAGAATAGTGCATACAAACAAATCATACAGAAATCAGTTGCTTTGTAGCTGAATTTTGGCGTACTTTACAAATTCCCTCTGACTATTTCTATAAACAAATGAAGGCCTGCCCATCTTTGAAAATTAAATACATATTTTAAAATGACTACTACTGCTAGTATTTATTTATTAGTATTGGCCTAAAGGAAATTTTGTATGTCCCAACTCTGGCATCAGTCAAGCTCGCCAGGCTAATCTGCACACTGTCATCAACAGTCCGTCTGGATCCCCATGGAGGTTGGAATAAATCAGAATGATCGTACTGGTGTTTGATCATGGGTAAGAACGTTTGGTGCACAAATTAGTAAATAGTAAATCCCCCCCCTCTGTCCCCTTCTGGCTGCCTCTGCCTCAATTTTATCCCACAACTTAGACATTCACATTACTCACACTCTCATTACACATACATATAGGATCTTGGAGGTGGGCACGCTACACGGATTCCAAACTACCATCAGGGTGTACACCTCACCCCTGGCGTCGTTGCCCACCTCTCAATTTTAAATACATGTAGACATTGAGGGCTAGCAGGAGGGGCTATATGCTTACCTGCTGCTCTGGCAGGTGGCTCCATGCCCTCCTGGGTTTTAAATGCACCTTTAAAACTGCTGTAATTAAACCTATACTGAAAAAGGACAATCTTGACAAGACACAAATGAATAACTACAGGCCGATCTCAAACCTCCCATTTTTAAGTAAGATCATTGAAAAAGCAGTTTCTCAACAGCTCAATTACTTCTTAACACAGAATAACTGCTATGATGCCTTCCAGTCAGGTTTTAGACAGAACCACAGCACTGAAACCGCTCTGACCAAAGTGTTTAATGACATATGTCTGAATACAGACAGTGGAAAAATGTCAGTCTTAGTTTTACTGGATCTCAGTGCAGCATTTGATACAGTTGACCACAACATATTACTCAAACGACTGGAGAACTGGGCAGGTCTTTCAGGAACTGTACTAAACTGGTTCAAAACATACTTAGAAAACAGGAAATACTTTGTATCAATAGGTAACTTCACATCTGAGCAGACAAGTATCACATGTGGAGTTCCCTAAGGTTCCATCTTGGGACCCCTTCTGTTTAACATCTACATGCTCCCACTGGCACAGATTATAAAGAACAACAAAATAAACTATCATAGCTATGCAGATGACACACAAATATACATCACAATGTCACCAGGAGACCAAGGCCCTGTACAGGCTCTTGGTAAATGCATTGAGGAAACTAATGACTGGTTGTGCCACAATTTTCTCCAGCTAAACAAAAACAAAACTGAAGTAATAGTCTTTGGTGCCAAAGAAAAACGATTACAGGTCACCAGAGAACTTCAATCTATACACCTAAAAACCACCAACCAGGCGAGAAATTTGGGTGTAGTGATGGATGCAGACCTAAACTTAGAAAAACACATTAAGACAATAACAAAATCGGCTTACTATCACCTCAAGAATATTTCAAGGATAAAAGATCTGATGTCTCAACACGACCTGGAAAAACTAGTCCATGCATTCATCTTTAGCAGGCTTGATTACTGTAACAGCATCTTTACAGGTCTACCTAAAAAATCAGTCAGACAACTACAGCTCATTCAGAACTCTGCTGCTAGAGTCCTCACTAAGACCAAAAAAGTGGACCACATCAGTCCAGCTCTGAGGTCTTTACACTGGCTGCCTGTCCGTCAGAGGATAGACTTTAAAGTTCTGATGCTGGTTTATAAAGCTCTGAATGGTTTAGGACCAAAATACATCAGTGACCTCCTGACCCAGTATGAACCTTCCAGATCCCTCAGGTCATCTGGATCCGGTTTTTTATCAGTTCCCAGAGTCAGAACCAGACACGGAGAAGCTGCATTCAGCTTTTATGCTCCATATATCTGGAACAAACTCCCAGAAAGCCTCAGATCAGCTGAAACACTCAGTTTATTTAAATCCAGGTTGAAGACTCACCTATTCTCAGCTGCTTTTGAATAAAGCACCAAATCCACACTTTTAAGCTTAAATTTCAAAACTTACATTTTAACTACTGACTTTATCTACTGTTCTGATTTTATCTACTGTTCTGATTTTATCTACTGTTTTGATTTTTGATTTTAAATACTGTTTTGTTTGTTTGTTTGTTTGTTTGTTTGTTTGCTTGTCTTAATCAATTTTAAATCGTGCTTTTTATTTGTTTTTGTTTTTAATGTCTCTGTAAAGCACTTTGAATCACCTTGTTGTTGAATTGTGCTATATAAATAAACTTGCCTTGCCTTGCCTTGCCTTGCCTAGAACACACATACATCAACAGTACATATGAGCGGGTGGAGGGAGGTTTGGAGTCTTCCTACACCCCCGTTCTCTGCGGCCTGCTGGAGCAGGGGGGCTAGGAGGAGGAGTTGGCCGTCCGACTGGGGTCTGGTGTATGGGGCCTCCCTGCTGCTGCGGAGTCAGGGCGGTCTGCTTCTCCCCACCGCAGGGAAAAGGGTTACACCACCTGAGTCTGGGTGCAGTTTCCCCCTCCAGGGGCAAGGGTACCTAGACTTGGGGCTTAGAGTACGCTTGGGGAGTGTGATTGTGTGTACAGCGTCTCTCTATGTCTGTCTCCACGTTGGGTGAGTGTTGAGCAATTGTATATGAGAGCATGAGGGTGGGAATAGATGTTTGTATCTGTGTGTGCCTGTTTGTCTGTGTCTATATGTCAGGTTGGGTATCAGACGCCACCTCTCTGAGGACATCTCAGGCCCTCCAAGGTTTGGAGGCCCATCTCCCCCCACCACTTCCCCTGCCGGTGGCGGACGCCCTCAGACATCGGTGCGTTGGTGGTTCTCTGTCTCCGGGGGTGGGCGCCCAGGTACCCACCGGCTCACTCCTTGGCGGCTGCTTATTGGGGCCTGGAGCCTGGGGCTCGCTCGGGCCACTTTGGGGATGGGGTGCCCTCGGCCTCACGGCCCGGGGCTCGGCCACTCAGGCACAGCTGGCTGCCGGCGGAGCTCACGGGCACGTCACTGCAACCCCCCCTGGCTTCTGCTCCGCGGCTGCTGAGTGACCCCTCATCTGGGACTCTCCTCAGCTCTTTCTGGGATAGTGGCGCGGCTGCCCCTCTGTTGGTCTTCCTTGGTCTCTTGTGTTCTGGGGGCCTCTGGATGTCTGGAGTCTTGATCTCCTCCATACCTGCTTCATGCCCTGGAGGTCGGGGCAGTGGCCCCCTACACCCTCTAGCAGATCATTACATGAAGGAACCTTTTAAAAACAAGCGCGTTCATGCTCACAGGTGTACACACGGGTGATCACACACACAAATTACACCCTTTTTGGCTCCTACCTCAAAGCACACTGTGCGCTGTCGATCTCACGTGCTGCACAATAATGTTTAATATTTAGTATTTACTGTCATATTCTCATATATCATTGTGATCTTGTTTATTACTCTCGTTTTCTTCTGCTTGCTTTCTTTTTTCTTTCTCAACAGGTGATCGATATATGTATTTTTTGTCTGCTTATTCTGTTGGTTTTTGTTTTTTGCCCTTTTTCCCCGTCCCTCTTCTCAGGTTTTTTTCTTTCCCTCTTTCTTTCTCCACATTCTCTCCTCCAGTCAAGTCTGTCCCATATTCAGCAAGTGAAAATAAAATAAACAATAAAAAGTTGAATCAAATGGACCATTACGGCAAGGCTGGGATGGTCCATTTGGTAAAGTAAATCCGTTGGGCATCTTTCTTCGCCTTTAGACAATAATTCTGATGGCAAAAGAACCAAACGGGACAGGTTAAAAAAAAAAAACAAAAAAAAAAAAAACAAATGAGTAAATGTGCTTTTCATTTGCACAAAAACTGTTGTGTCTCTAAGTCCCTGTGGGACAAGAAGTAGTGGCAGCTGAAGACTTCTTGCACTTAGCAACACTCTCTTTATATAGAGTGCTGCTATAAAGAGTCACAACTTTAGTTTTCAGTACTAGCTTACTGCAACTGTGATGGTATCCATTGATCCATTTTCTTTCAAGGTCTTCCAAGATTAGAGTACTCCAGCTGCCATGGGGCAAAAGGTGGAGTACTAAATGGCATCGGTGTAACTTTGTGCTGAACATTGGGGGGGGGGGGGTGTCAAGATCTCTGTCTAAATAAATAAATAAATCTGGGTAAATTCCCAGATGATTAAACATGCAACTATTGTGCTGGTAATACCTGAAATGAGTAAAGAAAATCAACAGACTATTTATGCAAGATAATTCATAATTTTATTGGGGGTGGGGGGGTTATTTTGGTTGGGTCTGATTATTGGGGGGGGGGGGGGGGGGGGGGGGGTCATAACCCCCCTGGAAATTACGCCCCTGCTACATGAGCACTAGTCTGTCAGAGGGCTAACACAGAAAGACCATCCATACTCACATTCACATCTATGACTATCTTTGACTTACCAGTTAACCTAACCCACTGGACTGGATTTGTTTGCACAATTTACATGTACATTTTACTTAAAATGAATGAAGATGGTATTTCAACAAACAATGACTAGTAATCAAGTATAAATTGTGTCAGTGTTATCAATTTCGGAGACCCTAAATTTAAATTTTTGCGATCTGTAATCTCAAAAATGTTCCATATTCCAATATTTGTTGTGCAATTTCAGCTTGTAGTTATATGTATGTGACTGCCTTAATAATCCCTGAGCTGTGTATAGAACCTGATATGAGTCCACCTCTGGGAAGCTAAGTTAAAAATCTCATAATTAATTGTGTAGTGTAGCTGGATAGAGGAAAAAGTAATTATTTAATTATTTCAAATTACAAAACCACAGCTAGAGTAAAAACTGAAGTGGTCTTTACCTGCATCAGGCATGAATAGGATCAGAAGTTTTGTGGTTTCTAAATAGTTAATGGTATTTCAGACTGAGTTTGTAAGATGTGCGGTCTTACTGATTCAAAATCAAAAACAGTTGGAGTTTTTCTGAATGGACATGTTTTAGAAAGGGGTGTAATCAAAGGAGGAAATGTGTCATTCATGGGAATAACACTACACCACTGTAATCTCTCACTTTTTTGTAGTATGGTATTACCATGTTAATGGTTATTAATTTTTTGCATTTTACAAACTGAAAAAATAAGAATACACCATATTTTTCTGATCCGTAAATAATTTGCTTTATTTGAGAGAAAGTAGATTCAGCATTACATGAAGAACAAAATTAACTTGATTATTAATCCAGACAACAGATTTTAATTTGAAAATCTAATGGATAAGATGTAAACTGATTGATTCTCAGCTTTTTTGTTTGATGCACTTTTCAGGTCTACACCCACAGCTGGTGATATGCCTGTAGGTGTACTGCCTGGTAGAGTGGTCATTGCACTGCAGAGTCACTGGTCTATTCTCTGAGCTCTGCTCCAGACAGCATACACTCTCCTGCATTAGCAGGGTGCCTTGTAACACCACCCTGTTGCAAGAGACAGATGGGAGGAGAGGGGAGTGGGATTGAGGAAAAGAACAGGATTTCAAATTTAGAAAAAGTATCTAAAATTCACATGTCGTAACTACTGCTCTTGACAGCTTCATTTAGTCTCACCTTGGCTGAGATGCACACTGACCCTGACACACAGGCATCTGTATGACAGTGGTACAGTTGTCAATGGTGATGTTAATGCTGGACATCCTAGCAGCGCATCTCTGAGTACCTGGAGTCGGAATAGACATAAAAGAAGAGTCAGTGTGATGAGTGTGACATTTAAGGGTTAAAATCATGCACTAATATAACCCAAAATACACTTATATTAATTAATATTTGCAGTGTAATTTGCTGTTTATGATGACCAAGATGGCTCGAATAAAAAAAGTCATACAAGTACAAATTTCTATATAAATGAATGGGAGACAAGGTAAATCTGAAGATTCCAAATGCACAGGCTAAAATGTGAGTTGCAGGGTTAAAATTCTATAAAGAGTAAAAAGGTTCAGTGTAACAAAGTTAGCATAAATTGCTTCAGTTTTTTCTTCACTTACATGTATAACAGCAGTGCTGGTCATCCCAAATTCTGTCCTCCTGCAAAACAAGAAAATAATACTAATGTTAAGCCACTCTGCTGAGCTTAGTCTTCAAACATTGGAATGAAAAAATCTGTCATAAGACACTCTAATCACACAAGTTAAAATACACTTTTTGTTGCAAGTCATGTACAATAAAGGGTAAATACAGTAAAATATGTATTTATTATTACTGATTTTGCAGTTATTAGGATAACATTACCTCAGGGCAGCTTTGGTTGGGGCAGACTTTGGTCTCAGTCTGAATGCCATCTCTGTTGCAGCTAAATGTCATGCAGGGATGGGCAGCATCTTTCCAGGTGTCTCCCAACTACATGTGCAAAGATAGAAAAAATGGGCGGCCACTGTTGTTTACTTGTTGTACTCCAAATTTGAATTGATTTTCAAGAAGGAAAAAGAAATCTTTCTCAAGTAATGAAATGATAAATTACACAGACTTTAAACACAACATACCTTGTATGTATGTCCATTATAACTGCATGTCTTCTCAACTGAAAAAGAACATTTAACAAAAGACACAATCTCTTGTTACGTTAATACTCAATGAGTTAGCATTGGTGACTTCTGGTGGTGTTGCGGTGCACTTCAGGATACACTAACATCGTTGCTGTCTATGGCTATAGGTGACACAAGTATCAGAGTAGCAGCAGCACAGCTCAGCTAATCCCTGCCTGTACACAGAAACGACTATACTACTGTAACTCACAACATAAATTATTGTGACTTATTGTCTTTTAACCCTGTTTGAGACATTAATCTGTGTTGCATTAAGCTAGTGTTTAGTGTCATTTAACACATTAACGGAAGACCTGCAAACTTGTTCAGGAGGCAACTAAAGTAGCACCAAGTAATCCGCAGGAGCATGCCTTACTTTCCTGATGTCACATTTTTTGTAATGTTCACCACATATTTCATACGCAATTCTATCAGTTATTGCTTCAGTTATAGCTGTTCGTAACATACACTAGCTATGAAAACACATATTGCATCATCTGGATCAGATGAAATATAAATTATTTAAACCTGAATAAATTAAAAACTGTGAAGAGTGAGTTCTTACCACACATCTGATCACCACAACAGGAGGTGTTCACCAAAACTTCATTGGGGCCACACAGAGGAACTGGCTCAGGAGGTTTTGGATAACACTCCTCAGTCCGAGTCTGGTTGTTGCATGAACACAGGTTGCAATTGGACACCCACACCTCACCAGGCTGGAAGAGGGGTACAAAATATTTCTGAATCCACATACAGTCCATCATAGATGAGTTGTTTTGTTTTTTTAAACAGGTTTAAATTTTAAACTGGTGAAAGAGACTTACAAATTTGGGTTCTCCGCTTGGTCCTTTGCAATCTGTAGGAGAAAACAAAATCAAAGGAACTCGCTTGACTCACTTAATTTCATGTCTAAGAATTTAAACAAAGATCTCGACGTCATTATTGCCGATGTAGATGATTACTCACAGGCACAATCAGACACACAGATATCTGAGTGAGGTCCACCTCTAGACAGGTTGTTGGGACAGAAACAACCTGCAATGCTCTTTTCAAGGGAAGCTCCGGGATAATGGACTCTGAACACCCAAACCAGAGAAAATATCTAAATAGTGAATATCTAGACAACCTGCACTGGATTGTGTAAGATGTGAAAGACAAGTATAACAACATTCATTAGCTAAAAGTCAGGGGTTTTTTACCCTCCATGACAGAAGTCATCCTGCTTTTTCTGACATTCTCTGTAGACCAGCCCAGACGGACACGACATTTCTGCAATGTGATCGAGGTCAGTGAAGTTAGTAAGGTAACTGTCAGTTTCAGGAAGAATTTATCTAACACCTTAACAAAAACACAAGTGAGTCTGTTAGGTAGATTTAATTGCTTGTTTCATGGCTTTACTGTACCAACTGTAAAACAAGAAAAGTTGCATACCACAGGCTCCATTAGTCAGTCCTCTCCAGGGAATACAGAAACCTGCATTTTTACATTCTTCTGCAGCTTGCGCTAAGATATTGCAAGAACCGTTTAGATTCAGGCAAGAGTCAAGGTCGCAGTTCTTCTTCTGAAGGGTTAGATTCACATACTTGCTGCAATTTTCAAACACTCTGAAAAAAAAAACAGAATTGTATATTTTAAGCCATTAATCTTACCATAATATCTTTTTCTTGTCGTTGTTATTGCTGTTTGTTTGTTTTTCTTATCATTTATTACACAAATTCCCTGACCAGGAATGCATGTTAGTGTTTGGAGCTTACGGGTGGAGTAGCAGTTTACATAATGGGCTTGGAGGGCAGGTGGTAGTAGGAAGTGGTGTATTAGTGGGTGCAGGAGTTGGCTCAGAATAACAGGGGATGTCCTTTGGTTGAGAAATACAGGCTGGCTTCAGAGGATCTTCATACACCCAGTCATAGGCGGTTTTATCACAGCAACTGTCATTCTCCATCTGCTGTCCTTTACGGATACATGATGCTCCACCACATACACCGCATAGTCCTTGGGTGTTGTTGACAAAATGCTCCATGGCCAGGTTCACCACCAGTGTGTAATACGGAGTGAGGGAGACAAAAGAGCGTAGTCCTGGGAGATGGATGAGCACTTTGTAGCCCCTGGCCTCAAACCTCAACCCATGCTTCTCATATGGTGGCTGTATGCTCACATTGTTCAGAGTAGCCTAAAGAAGAACGATCGGTACCAAAATGTTGTTATAGTCACTGTATACGAAAATATACTGTAGGTTTAAATAAAAACAATTTTGACGTAAAAGTATAATTACTATAATTAAAGTATAATTATCATGTAAGGACTCATGGAATAACCCAGAGGAAAAAAACAAGTTTTATATCCTACCTGTACTGCAAACAATTGGGGTATGATACGCAGTGTGGCTATATTGTCCTGATATCTCAGGATGACAGTTCTAGCACAGGAGCCATTGATGCCCGACAGACAGTAGTTGTCCACAGCAATAGTGAGATTATGGAGTGGTGACTGCTCTTCAGCCAGGATGTAAGAGCATTCATCCAGGAAATTAAATGTTACTCCTTGAAAAGAGATGTAGTGTTGTTCTCCATACAGCTCACAATTACCTGGGAATGGTACAGCAAAGCATAAGAAATTATTTTATAAGATATTGGAGGAACACATTTATAAAACCAGAATTTGAAATAGGACAGCTTTTCTGGTCATGTCACTGCTTCCTATGCACTGTCACAAAATTTCCACAGGATAGATTTTAACTGCTAGTTGTGGCAAAAGCTTAAGAGCTGAAGTCACAATTACGATAAGACCTACGTCAATTCTCTAGATGTCAAAGGTTTTTCAGTGATTTCTTTGTGTAATAATTTTCCAAGTGATTCATTGATCTATCCTGTAATGCAGGGGTCGGCAACCTTTCTGATGACGAGTGCCATCTAAAATTTCCTCAGAAGTCAATGTGCCATATGATTGCCTTAGCAATAAATTTAATAACGCTCTGTATAATAATAATAATAATAATAATAATAATTGTTATTTATAAAGCGCCTTTCAAGACACCCAAGGACACTGTACAATAGATAAAACACATAACAGAACAATGACACAATGAAGAACGACAAAACAAAAGCACAAGATAAAATTAACAAACAGTGGGTTCACAGTGAATATGCAGATTTGAATAGATGGGTTTTGAGTTGAGATTTAAACTGAGGAAGAGAACCAATGTTTCTTATATCTGGGGGTAAACAGTTCCACAACCTGGGAGCAGAGCAGCTAAAAGCTCTGCTACCCATGGTGGTGATGCGGAAGGAAGGCACAGAAAGCTGGATAGAAGAAGTAGATCGAAGTGAGCGGGCAGAAAAGGTAGTGCTTAACAGGTCAGAAAGGTAAGGAGGTGCAAGGTTATGAATTGCCTTGAAGGTGAGCAGAAGAAGTTTGTATATTATCCGGAATTGTACTGGGAGCCAGTGAAGTTCCTGAAGAACAGGGGTGATGTGCTGGTAGGAAATAGGCAGAACGGGTGAGATTATTGATGTGAGATTTATAGGAAAGTGAACAGTCTAGGATGACACCAAGGCTCTTAACTTGAGGAGAAGGGAAAACTGTGGAGTTATCAATAGTGAGTGAGAAATGGTTCGCCTTCAAAAGGTTGGATTTGGTGCCGATAAGGAGGATTACAGTTTTATCCTCATTGAGCTTTAGAAAATTAGAGCAAAACCACAATTTTAAATCGGATAGACATTCTGTAAGGGAAGAAGGTGGGAGGGTTGGAATCAAGTCTGCAGGAGAGATATAACTGGGTGTCATCAGGAAAACAGTGAAAGCGAAGATCAAATATGTGGAAAATGGTGCCTAGAGGTAGGATGTATATTATGAAGAGAAGAGGGCCTAAGACTGAACCTTGGGGTACACCAGAAGTGACCGGGAATAGACGAGAGCGGAATGATTTCAGTTGAATAAACTGGGAGCAGTCAAGGAGATATGATACCAGCCTAGGGGTGTGTCAGAGATGAACTTGTATTTAGTATTTATTAAGTATTTATTGTTATTGTTTGAGGTCTTGCATTAATAAACAATACATACACTATATATCTGACAAACAGCAGCAAAAAGGTATGCCATAAAAATGTATATGTAGAATTGCATCCCTGACAGATGTGCTCATTTCAGTCAATTCAAAATAAGGAAAAAATAATACTGACAATTGTAGTGGTAAAAAAAGACGAATCACCACTTACAGTCACATTTCCATGTTTCACAGCATCCATCAGAGACCTTTGTGGCACGCCCTCTGGGACAGGTGGGAATTGTAGTCTTTGGACAAGTCACTGGTGTCAAAACAATCTTCCCACTCATACAACTCTTATTGAAGCAGTCTTCTGTCCATGTCTCACCACAAGCCCAGCGTTTTTTATTCTTCAGGTCTCTACACTCACAGACTGGTTGGATTGTAGGCAAAATGTGACAGTAGAAATAGAACAGACTGAAACTTAGTTGGATAATGAAACAGAGTGACAGCTGGCATTACTGAAGAATAGAGTAACAGCAACACCAAATATGTAAACCTTACCCTGGGATGTGGAAGCTTGTGTTTGTGTTGATCCCGTGACAACAGATGTGAACACAGTGACAGGAGTTTTAGCTGTAGATGACTGTGATGTGGAAATCTGTTCTGTAGTGGATTCAGTGCCATTGGTGACTCTTATAAAATGTGTTGAAGCAGCACTTATCACTGAAGAAGTCGAACTGAGGGGAGATGATGTGGCAAATGACCTGGTTGTGGGTATCGTTTGATTAACATCTGTAGGATTTACTGTACTAATGGGGATGGATGGGGAAGTTGGAACATGTTCAGTAGGTGGTGAGTAACTGGTAATTGTTGTCATTATTGTAGAAAAGGAGGTGGAAAGTGTGGACCATGTTTCAGGGGTGGTTAAAGTGGCAACAGAAGTTGGTGTAAAGGTGGTAGTGGTTTTTGTTGACCACATGTGAGTGCTTGGAAATGTAGAGAAAACTGATTGAGTAGAAGTGGTGATAGGTGGAGTAGCTGTGTTGGATGGTGTAACAGTGACGGGCATTGTAGACAATGGTGTGGAGGCAGATGATTTCATTGTTGTTGTATGAATGGAGGTAGGGGGTGGCATGGTGTTAGTAGTAAATAAATTAGCTGTTGTGGGTGAGGAGGTAGCAGTGTCAAGTGTTGTTCGCTCTTCTGTGAGCATTGTTTGCGGTTGTTCAGTAGAAACTGTGGTAGCAGTAGATGTTGTTGGTGTAAAGGTGGTTCTAGCTGATGTGGGCAATGTTCCACCAGTACCAGGTGTGCTGGACTGCTCAGCGGAGGTGATAGGTATTGTTGACCCTGTTCCAGGAGCAGTTGATGTGAGCAAAGTTGTTTGTTTAGAGGTCATAGGTGGCATTGTTGATCCTGTTTCAGTAGTGGGTGATGTAGCTGTTGTGGGAGCAGAGGAAGAAGTGGGAATTGTTTGTCCTTCAGTGGTGAGGGAACTCGTTGTAGTTTTCCCGGTAGAGAGGGAAGTTGCCGTTGTTCGTGGTTGTTCAGTAGAAACTGTGGTAGCAGTAGATGTTGTTGGTGTAAAGGTGGTTCTAGATGATGTGGGCAATGTTCCACCAGTACCAGGTGTGCTGGACTGCTCAGCAGAGGTGATAGGTATTGTTGACCCTGTTCCAGGAGCAGTTGATGTCACCAGTGTTGTTTGTTTAGAGGTCGTAGGTGGCATTGTTGATCCTGTTTCAGTAGTGGGTGATGTAGCTGTTGTGGGAGCAGAGGAAGCAGTGGGAATTGTTGTTTTTCCTTCAGTGGTGAGGGAACTTGTTGTAGTTTTCCCTGTAGAGGGGGAAGTTGGCGTTGTTTGTGGTTTTTCAGTAGAAACTGTGGTAGCAGTAGATGTTGTTGGTGTAAAGGTGGTTCTAGCTGATGTGGGCAATGTTCCACCAGTACCAGGTGTGCTGGACTGCTCAGCGGAGGTGGTAGGTATTGCTGACCATGTTCCAGGAGCAGTTGATGTGACCAAAGTTGTTTGTTTTGAGGTCGTAGGTGGCATTGTTGATCCTGTTTCAGTAGTGGGTGATGTAGCTGTTGTGGGAGCAGAGGAAGAAGTGGGAATTGTTTGTCCTTCAGTGGTGAGGGAACTCGTTGTAGTTTTCCCTGTAGAGAGGGAAGTTGCCGTTGTTTGTGGTTGTTCAGTAGAAACTGTGGTAGCAGTAGATGTTGTTGGTGTAAAGGTGGTTCTAGATGATGTGGGCAATGTTCCACCAGTACCAGGTGTGCTGGACTGCTCAGCGGAGGTGATAGGTATTGTTGACCCTGTTCCAGGAGCAGTTGATGTCACCAGTGTTGTTTGTTTTGAGGTCATGGGTGGCATTGTTGATCCTGTTTCAGTAGTGGGTGATGTAGCTGTTGTGGGAGCAGAGGAAGCAGTGGGAATTGTTGTTTTTCCTTCAGTGGTGAGGGAACTCGTTGTAGTTTTCCCTGTAGAGGGGGAAGTTGGCGTTGTTTGTGGTTGTTCAGTAGAAACTGTGGTAGCAGTAGATGTTGTTGGTGTAAAGGTGGTTCTAGCTGATGTGGGCAACGTTCCACCAGTACCAGGTGTGCTTGACTGCTCAGCGGAGGTGATAGGTATTGTTGACCCTGTTCCAGGAGCAGTTGATGTCACCAGTGTTGTTTGTTTTGAGGTCATGGGTGGCATTGTTGATCCTGTTTCAGTAGTGGGTGATGTAGCTGTTGTGGGAGCAGAGGAAGCAGTGGGAATTGTTGTTTTTCCTTCAGTGGTGAGGGAACTCGTTGTAGTTTTCCCTGTAGAGGGGGAAGTTGGCGTTGTTTGCGGTTTTTCTGTAGAAACTGTGGTAGCAGTAGATGTTGTTGGTGTAAAGGTGGATCTAGGCGATGTCAGCAATGTTCCACCAGTACCAGGTGTGCTGGACTGCTCAGCGGAGGTGATAGGTATTGTTGACCCTGTTCCAGGAGCAGTTGATGTCACCAGTGTTGTTTGTTTTGAGGTCATGGGTGGCATTGTTGATCCTGTTTCAGTAGTGGGTGATGTAGCTGTTGTGGGAGCAGAGGAAGCAGTGGGAATTGTTGTTTTTCCTTCAGTGGTGAGGGAACTCGTTGTAGTTTTCCCTGTTGAGGGGGAAGTTGGCGTTGTTCGTGGTTGTTCAGTAGAAACTGTGGTAGCAGTAGATGTTGTTGGTGTAAAGGTGGTTCTAGATGATGTGGGCAATGTTCCACCAGTACCAGGTGTGCTGGACTGCTCAGCGGAGGTGATAGGTATTGTTGACCCTGTTCCAGGAGCAGTTGATGTCACCAGTGTTGTTTGTTTAGAGGTCATGGGTGGCATTGTTGATCCTGTTTCAGTAGTGGGTGATGTAGCTGTTGTGGGAGCAGAGGAAGCAGTGGGAATTGTTGTTTTTCCTTCAGTGGTGAGGGAACTCGTTGTAGTTTTCCCTGTAGAGGGGGAAGTTGGCGTTGTTCGTGGTTTTTCAGTAGAAACTGTGGTAGCAGTAGATGTTGTTGGTGTAAAGGTGGTTCTAGCAGATGTGGGCAACGTTCCACCAGTACCAGGTGTGCTTGACTGCTCAGCGGAGGTGATAGGTATTGTTGACCCTGTTCCAGGAGCAGTTGATGTGACCAAAGTTGTTTGTTTAGAGGTCATAGGTGGCATTGTTGATCCTGTTTCAGTAGTGGGTGATGTAGCTGTTGAAAAAGCAGTGGGAATTGTTGTTTTTTCTTCAGTGGTGAGGGAACTCATTGTACTTTTCCCTGTGGAGGGGGAAGTTGGCGTTGTTTGTGGTTGTTCAGTAGAAACTGTGGTAGCAGTAGATGTTGTTGGTGTAAAGGTGGTTCTAGCTGATGTGGGCAATGTTCCACCAGTACCAGGTGTGCTTGACTGCTCAGCCGAGGTGGTAGGTATTGCTGACCCTGTTCCAGGAGCAGTTGATGTGACCAAAGTTGTTTGTTTAGAGGTCATAGGTGGCATTGTTGATCCTGTTTCAGTAGTGGGTGTTGTAGCTGTTGTGGGAGCAGAGGAAGAAGTGGGAATTGTTGTTTTACCTTCAGTGGTGAGGGAACTCGTTGTAGTTTTCCCTGTTGAGGGGGAAGTTGGCGTTGTTCGTGGTTTTTCAGTAGAAACTGTGGTAGCAGTAGATGTTGTTGGTGTAAAGGTGGTTCTAGATGACGTGGGCAATGTTCCACCAGTACCAGGTGTGCTGGACTGCTCAGCGGAGGTGATAGGTATTGTTGACCCTGTTCCAGGAGCAGTTGATGTCACCAGTGTTGTTTGTTTTGAGGTCATGGGTGGCATTGTTGATCCTGTTTCAGTAGTGGGTGATGTAGCTGTTGTGGGAGCAGAGGAAGAAGTGGGAATTGTTGTTTTTCCTTCAGTGGTGAGGGAACTCGTTGTAGTTTTCCCTGTAGAGGGGGAAGTTGGCGTTGTTTGCGGATTTTCTGTAGAAACTGTGGTAGCAGTAGATGTTGTTGGTGTAAAGGTGGTTCTAGCTGATGTGGGCAATGTTCCACCAGTACCAGGTGTGCTGGACTGTTCAGCGGAGGTGATAGGTATTGTTGACCCTGTTCCAGGAGCAGTTGATGTGACCAAAGTTGTTTGTTTAGAGGTCATAGGTGGCATTGTTGATCCTGTTTCAGTAGTGGGTGATGTAGCTGTTGTGGGAGCAGAGGAAGCAGTGGGAATTGTTGTTTTTCCTTCAGTGGTGGGGGAACTCGTTGTAGTTTTCCCTGTAGAGGGGGAAGTTGGCGTTGTTCGTGGTTTTTCAGTAGAAACTGTGGTAGCAGTAGATGTTGTTGGTGTAAAGGTGGTTCTAGATGACGTGGGCAATGTTCCACCAGTACCAGGTGTGCTGGACTGCTCAGCGGAGGTGATAGGTATTGTTGACCCTGTTCCAGGAGCAGTTGATGTCACCAGTGTTGTTTGTTTTGAGGTCATGGGTGGCATTGTTGATCCTGTTTCAGTAGTGGGTGATGTAGCTGTTGTGGGAGCAGAGGAAGAAGTGGGAATTGTTGTTTTTCCTTCAGTGGTGAGGGAACTCGTTGTAGTTTTCCCTGTAGAGGGGGAAGTTGGCGTTGTTTGTGGTTTTTCTGTAGAAACTGTGGTAGCAGTAGATGTTGTTGGTGTAAAGGTGGTTCTAGCTGATGTGGGCAATGTTCCACCAGTACCAGGTGTGCTGGACTGTTCAGCGGAGGTGATAGGTATTGTTGACCCTGTTCCAGGAGCAGTTGATGTGACCAAAGTTGTTTGTTTAGAGGTCATAGGTGGCATTGTTGATCCTGTTTCAGTAGTGGGTGATGTAGCTGTTGTGGGAGCAGAGGAAGCAGTGGGAATTGTTGTTTTTCCTTCAGTGGTGGGGGAACTCGTTGTAGTTTTCCCTGTAGAGGGGGAAGTTGGCGTTGTTCGTGGTTTTTCAGTAGAAACTGTGGTAGCAGTAGATGTTGTTGGTGTAAAGGTGGTTCTAGATGATGTGGGCAATGTTCCACCAGTACCAGGTGTGCTTGACTGCTCAGCCGAGGTGGTAGGTATTGCTGACCCTGTTCCAGGAGCAGTTGATGTGACCAAAGTTGTTTGTTTAGAGGTCGTAGGTGGCATTGTTGATCCTGTTTCAGTAGTGGGTTTTGTAGCTGTTGTGGGAGCAGAGGAAGCAGTGGGAATTGTTGTTTTTCCTTCAGTGGTGAGGGAACTCGTTGTAGTTTTCCCTGTTGAGGGGGAAGTTGGCGTTGTTTGTGGCTTTTCAGTAGAAACTGTGGTAGCAGTAGATGTTGTTGGTGTAAAGGTGGTTCTAGCTGATGTTGGCAATGTTCCACCAGTACCAGGTGTGCTGGACTGCTCAGCGGAGGTGGTAGGTATTGTTGACCCTGTTCCAGGAGCAGTTGATGTGACCAAAGTTGTTTGTTTAGAGGTCATAGGTGGCATTGTTGATCCTGTTTCAGTAGTGGGTGATGTAGCTGTTGTGGGAGGAGAGGAAGCAGTGGGAATTGTTGTTTTTCCTTCAGTGGTGGGGGAACTCGTTGTAGTTTTCCCTGTAGAGGGGGAAGTTGGCGTTGTTCGTGGTTTTTCAGTAGAAACTGTGGTAGCAGTAGATGTTGTTGGTGTAAAGGTGGTTCTAGATGACGTGGGCAATGTTCCACCAGTACCAGGTGTGCTGGACTGCTCAGCGGAGGTGATAGGTATTGTTGACCCTGTTCCAGGAGCAGTTGATGTCACCAGTGTTGTTTGTTTTGAGGTCATGGGTGGCATTGTTGATCCTGTTTCAGTAGTGGGTGATGTAGCTGTTGTGGGAGCAGAGGAAGAAGTGGGAATTGTTGTTTTTCCTTCAGTGGTGAGGGAACTCGTTGTAGTTTTCCCTGTAGAGGGGGAAGTTGGCGTTGTTTGTGGTTTTTCAGTAGAAACTGTGGTAGCAGTAGATGTTGTTGGTGTAAAGGTGGTTCTAGCTGATGTGGGCAATGTTCCACCAGTACCAGGTGTGCTGGACTGTTCAGCGGAGGTGATAGGTATTGTTGACCCTGTTCCAGGAGCAGTTGATGTGACCAAAGTTGTTTGTTTAGAGGTCATAGGTGGCATTGTTGATCCTGTTTCAGTAGTGGGTGATGTAGCTGTTGTGGGAGCAGAGGAAGCAGTGGGAATTGTTGTTTTTCCTTCAGTGGTGGGGGAACTCGTTGTAGTTTTCCCTGTAGAGGGGGAAGTTGGCGTTGTTCGTGGTTTTTCAGTAGAAACTGTGGTAGCAGTAGATGTTGTTGGTGTAAAGGTGGTTCTAGATGATGTGGGCAATGTTCCACCAGTACCAGGTGTGCTTGACTGCTCAGCGGAGGTGATAGGTACTGTTGACCCTGTTCCAGGAGCAGTTGATGTCACCAGTGTTGTTTGTTTAGAGGTCATGAGTGGCATTGTTGATCCTGTTTCAGTAGTGGGTGATGTAGCTGTTGTGGGAGCAGAGGAAGCAGTGGGAATTGTTGTTTTTCCTTCAGTGGTGAGGGAACTCGTTGTAGTTTTCCCTGTAGAGGGGGAAGTTGGCGTTGTTTGCGGATTTTCTGTAGAAACTGTGGTAGCAGTAGATGTTGTTGGTGTAAAGGTGGATCTAGGCGATGTCAGCAATGTTCCACCAGTACCAGGTGTGCTGGACTGTTCAGCGGAGGTGATAGGTATTGTTGACCCTGTTCCAGGAGCAGTTGATGTGACCAAAGTTGTTTGTTTAGAGGTCATAGGTGGCATTGTTGATCCTGTTTCAGTAGTGGGTGATGTAGCTTTTGTGGGAGCAGAGGAAGCAGTGGGAATTGTTGTTTTTTCTTCAGTGGTGAGGGAACTCATTGTAGTTTTCCCTGTAGAGGGGGAAGTTGGCGTTGTTCGTGGTTTTTCAGTAGAAACTGTGGTAGCAGTAGATGTTGTTGGTGTAAAGGTGGTTCTAGCAGATGTGGGCAATGTTCCACCAGTACCAAGTGTGCTGGACTGTTCAGCGGAGGTGATAGATATTGTTGACCCTGTTCCAGGAGCAGTTGATGTGACCAAAGTTGTTTGTTTAGAGGTCATAGGTGGCATTGTTGATCCTGTTTCAGTAGTGGGTGATGTAGCTGTTGAAGAAGCAGTGGGAATTGTTGTTTTTCCTTCAGTGGTGAGGGAACTCATTGTAGTTTTCCCTGTAGAGGGGGAAGTTGGCGTTGTTTGTGGTTTTTCAGTAGAAACTGTGGTAGCAGATGTTGTTGGTGTAAAGGTGGTTCTAGATGATGTGGGCAATGTTCCACCAGTACCAGGTGTGCTTGACTGCTCAGCCGAGGTGGTAGGTATTGCTGACCCTGTTCCAGGAGCAGTTGATGTGACCAAAGTTGTTTGTTTAGAGGTCGTAGGTGGCATTGTTGATCCTGTTTCAGTAGTGGGTGTTGTAGCTGTTGTGGGAGCAGAGGAAGAAGTGGGAATTGTTGTTTTTCCTTCAGTGGTGAGGGAACTCGTTGTAGTTTTCCCTGTTGAGGGGGAAGTTGGCGTTGTTTGTGGTTTTTCAGTAGAAGCTATGGTAGCAGTAGATGTTGTTGGTGTAAAGGTGGTTCTAGATGATGTGGGCAATGTTCCACCAGTACCAGGTGTGCTGGACTGCTCAGCGGAGGTGATAGGTATTGTTGACCCTGTTCCAGGAGCAGTTGATGTCACCAGTGTTGTTTGTTTTGAGGTCATGGGTGGCATTGTTGATCCTGTTTCAGTAGTGGGTGATGTAGCTGTTGTGGGAGCAGAGGAAGCAGTGGGAATTGTTGTTTTTCCTTCAGTGGTGAGGGAACTCGTTGTAGTTTTCCCTGTAGAGGGGGAAGTTGGCGTTGTTTGTGGTTGTTCAGTAGAAACTGTGGTAGCAGTAGATGTTGTTGGTGTAAAGGTGGTTCTAGATGATGTGGGCAATGTTCCACCAGTACCAGGTGTGCTGGACTGCTCAGCGGAGGTGATAGGTATTGTTGACCCTGTTCCAGGAGCAGTTGATGTGAGCAAAGTTGTTTGTTTAGAGGTCGTAGGTGGCATTGTTGATCCTGTTTCAGTAGTGGGTGTTGTAGCTGTTGTGGGAGCAGAGGAAGAAGTGGGAATTGTTGTTTTTCCTTCAGTGGTGAGGGAACTCGTTGTAGTTTTCCCTGTTGAGGGGGAAGTTGGCGTTGTTTGTGGTTTTTCAGTAGAAGCTATGGTAGCAGTAGATGTTGTTGGTGTAAAGGTGGTTCTAGATGATGTGGGCAATGTTCCACCAGTACCAGGTGTGCTGGACTGCTCAGCGGAGGTGATAGGTATTGTTGACCCTGTTCCAGGAGCAGTTGATGTCACCAGTGTTGTTTGTTTTGAGGTCATGGGTGGCATTGTTGATCCTGTTTCAGTAGTGGGTGATGTAGCTGTTGTGGGAGCAGAGGAAGCAGTGGGAATTGTTGTTTTTCCTTCAGTGGTGAGGGAACTCGTTGTAGTTTTCCCTGTAGAGGGGGAAGTTGGCGTTGTTTGTGGTTGTTCAGTAGAAACTGTGGTAGCAGTAGATGTTGTTGGTGTAAAGGTGGTTCTAGATGATGTGGGCAATGTTCCACCAGTACCAGGTGTGCTGGACTGCTCAGCGGAGGTGATAGGTATTGTTGACCCTGTTCCAGGAGCAGTTGATGTCACCAGTGTTGTTTGTTTAGAGGTCATGGGTGGCATTGTTGATCCTGTTTCAGTAGTGGGTGATGTAGCTGTTGTGGGAGCAGAGGAAGAAGTGGGAATTGTTGTTTTTCCTTCAGTGGTGAGGGAACTAGATGTAGTTTTCCCTGTAGAGGGGGAAGTTGGCGTTGTTCGTGGTTTTTCAGTAGAAACTGTGGTAGCAGTAGATGTTGTTGGTGTAAAGGTGGTTCTAGCAGATGTGGGCAATGTTCCACCAGTACCAAGTGTGCTGGACTGTTCAGCGGAGGTGATAGGTATTGTTGACCCTGTTCCAGGAGCAGTTGATGTGACCAAAGTTGTTTGTTTAGAGGTCGTAGGTGGCATTGTTGATCCTGTTTCAGTAGTGGGTGTTGTAGCTGTTGTGGGAGCAGAGGAAGCAGTGGGAATTGTTGTTTTACCTTCAGTGGTGAGGGAACTCGTTGTAGTTTTCCCTGTTGAGGGGGAAGTTGGCGTTGTTTGTGGTTTTTCAGTAGAAACTGTGGTAGCAGTAGATGTTGTTGGTGTAAAGGTGGTTCTAGCTGATGTTGGCAATGTTCCACCAGTACGAGGTGTGCTGGACTGCTCAGCGGAGGTGGTAGGTATTGTTGACCCTGTTCCAGGAGCAGTTGATGTGACCAAAGTTGTTTGTTTAGAGGTCGTAGGTGGCATTGGTGATCGTGTTTCAGTAGTGAGAGCAGAGGAAGCAGTGGGACTTGTTGTTTTTCCTTCAGTGGTGAGGGAACTCATTGTAGTTTTCCCTGTAGAGGGGGAAGTTGGCGTTGTTTGTGGTTGTTCAGTAGAAACTGTGGTAGCAGTAGATGTTGTTGGTGTAAAGGTGGTTCTAGATGATGTGGGCAATGTTCCACCAGTACCAGGTGTGCTGGACTGCTCAGCGGAGGTGATAGGTATTGTTGACCCTGTTCCAGGAGCAGTTGATGTGACCAATGTTGTTTGTTTAGAGGTCGTAGGTGGCATTGTTGATCCTGTTTCAGTAGTGGGTGTTGTAGCTGTTGTGGGAGCAGAGGAAGAAGTGGGAATTGTTGTTTTTCCTTCAGTGGTGAGGGAACTCGTTGTAGTTTTCCCTGTTGAGGGGGAAGTTGGCGTTGTTTGTGGTTTTTCAGTAGAAACTATGGTAGCAGTAGATGTTGTTGGTGTAAAGGTGGTTCTAGATGATGTGGGCAATGTTCCACCAGTACCAGGTGTGCTGGACTGCTCAGCGGAGGTGATAGGTATTGTTGACCCTGTTCCAGGAGCAGTTGATGTCACCAGTGTTGTTTGTTTTGAGGTCATGGGTGGCATTGTTGATCCTGTTTCAGTAGTGGGTGATGTAGCTGTTGTGGGAGCAGAGGAAGAAGTGGGAATTGTTGTTTTTCCTTCAGTGGTGAGGGAACTAGATGTAGTTTTCCCTGTAGAGGGGGAAGTTGGCGTTGTTCGTGGTTTTTCAGTAGAAACTGTGGTAGCAGTAGATGTTGTTGGTGTAAAGGTGGTTCTAGCAGATGTGGGCAATGTTCCACCAGTACCAAGTGTGCTGGACTGTTCAGCGGAGGTGATAGGTATTGTTGACCCTGTTCCAGGAGCAGTTGATGTGACCAAAGTTGTTTGTTTAGAGGTCGTAGGTGGCATTGTTGATCCTGTTTCAGTAGTGGGTGTTGTAGCTGTTGTGGGAGCAGAGGAAGCAGTGGGAATTGTTGTTTTACCTTCAGTGGTGAGGGAACTCGTTGTAGTTTTCCCTGTTGAGGGGGAAGTTGGCGTTGTTTGTGGTTTTTCAGTAGAAACTGTGGTAGCAGTAGATGTTGTTGGTGTAAAGGTGGTTCTAGCTGATGTTGGCAATGTTCCACCAGTACGAGGTGTGCTGGACTGCTCAGCGGAGGTGGTAGGTATTGTTGACCCTGTTCCAGGAGCAGTTGATGTGACCAAAGTTGTTTGTTTAGAGGTCGTAGGTGGCATTGGTGATCGTGTTTCAGTAGTGAGAGCAGAGGAAGCAGTGGGACTTGTTGTTTTTCCTTCAGTGGTGAGGGAACTCGTTGTAGTTTTCCCTGTAGAGGGGGAAGTTGGCGTTGTTTGTGGTTGTTCAGTAGAAACTGTGGTAGCAGTAGATGTTGTTGGTGTAAAGGTGGTTCTAGATGATGTGGGCAATGTTCCACCAGTACCAGGTGTGCTGGACTGCTCAGCGGAGGTGATAGGTATTGTTGACCCTGTTCCAGGAGCAGTTGATGTGACCAATGTTGTTTGTTTAGAGGTCGTAGGTGGCATTGTTGATCCTGTTTCAGTAGTGGGTGATGTAGCTGTTGTGGCAGCAGAGGAAGAAGTGGGAATTGTTTGTCCTTCAGTGGTGAGGGAACTCATTGTAGTTTTCCCGGTAGAGAGGGAAGTTGGCGTTGTTTGTGGTTGTTCAGTAGAAACTGTGGTAGCAGTAGATGTTGTTGGTGTAAAGGTGGTTCTAGATGATGTGGGCAATGTTCCACCAGTACCAGGTGTGCTGGACTGCTCAGCGGAGGTGATAGGTATTGTTGACCCTGTTCCAGGAGCAGTTGATGTGACCAAAGTTGTTTGTTTTGAGGTCGTAGGTGGCATTGTTGATCCTGTTTCAGTAGTGGGTGGTGTAGCTGTTGTGGGAGCAGAGGAAGCAGTGGGAATTGTTGTTTGTCCTTCAGTGGTGACGGAACTCATTGTAGTTTTCCCTGTAGAGGGGGGCGTTGATGAAGTTTCTGGTTGTTCAGTAGAAACTGTGGTAGCAGTAGATGTTGTTGGTGTAAAGGTGGTTCTAGGTGATGTGGGCAATGTTCCACCTGTACCAGGTGTGCTGGACTGTTCAGCAGTTGTGATAGGCATTGTTGACCCTGTTCCAGGAGCAGTTGATGTGACTGGTGTTGTTTGTTCAGAGGTCATGGGTGGCATTGTTGATCCTGTTTCAGTAGTGGGTGGTGTAGCTGTTGTGGGGGCATAGGAAGCAGTTGGAATTGTTGTTTGTTCTTCAGTTGTGAGGGAACTCGTTGTAGTTTTCCCTGTAGACGGGAGCGTTGATGAAGTTTGTGGTTGTTGAGTAGAAACTGCGGTATCAGTTGATGTTGTTGGTGTAAAGGTGGTTCTAGGTGATGTGGGCAATGTTTCACCTGTAGCAGGTGTGCTGGACTGCTCAGCAGTTGTGATAGGCATTGTTGAACCTGTTCCAGGAGCAGTTGATGTGACTGGTGTTGTTTGTTCAGAGGTCATGGGTGGCATTGTTGATCCTGTTTCAGTAGTGGGTGGTGTAGCTGTTGTGGGAGCAGAGGAAGCAGTGGGAATTGTTGTTTGTCCTTCAGTGGTGAGGGAACTCGTTGTAGTTTTCCCTGTAGAGGGGGAAGTTGGCGTTGTTTGTGGTTGTTCAGTAGAAACTGTGGTAGCAGTAGATGTTGTTGGTGTAAAGGTGGTTCTAGCTGATGTCGGCAATGTTCCACCAGTACCAGGTGTGCTGAACTGTTCAGCGGAGGTGGTAGGTATTGTTGACCCTGTTCCAGGAGCAGTTGATGTGACCAATGTTGTTTGTTTAGAGGTCGTAGGTGGCATTGTTGATCCTGTTTCAGTAGTGGGTGATGTAGATGTTGTGGCAGCAGAGGAAGCAGTGGGAATTGTTTGTCCTTCAGTGGTGAGGGAACTCGTTGTAGTTTTCCCGGTAGAGAGGGAAGTTGGCGTTGTTTGTGGTTGTTCAGTAGAAACTGTGGTAGCAGTAGATGTTGTTGGTGTAAAGGTGGTTCTAGATGATGTGGGCAATGTTCCACCAGTACCAGGTGTGCTGGACTGCTCAGCGGAGGTGATAGGTATTGCTGACCCTGTTCCAGGAGCAGTTGATGTGACCAAAGTTGTTTGTTTAGAGGTCATAGGTGGCATTGTTGATCCTGTTTCAGTAGTGGGTGATGTAGCTGTTGTGGGAGCAGAGGAAGCAGTGGGAATTGTTGTTTTTCCTTCAGTGGTGAGGGAACTCGTTGTACTTTTCCCTGTAGAGGGGGAAGTTGGCGTTGTTCGTGGTTTTTCAGTAGAAACTGTGGTAGCAGTAGATGTTGTTGGTGTAAAGGTGGATCTAGGCGATGTCAGCAATGTTCCACCAGTACCAGGTGTGCTGGACTGCTCAGCGGAGGTGATAGGTATTGTTGACCCTGTTCCAGGAGCAGTTGATGTCACCAGTGTTGTTTGTTTAGAGGTCATAGGTGGCATTGTTGATCCTGTTTCAGTAGTGGGTGGTGTAGCTGTTGTGGGAGCAGAGGAAGCAGTGGGAATTGTTGTTTGTTCTTCAGTTGTGAGGGAACTCATTGTAGTTTTCCCTGTAGAGGGGGGCGTTGATGAAGTTTCTGGTTGTTCAGTAGAAACTGTGGTAGCAGTAGATGTTGTTGGTGTAAAGGTGGTTCTAGGTGATGTGGGCAATGTTCCACCTGTACCAGGTGTGCTGGACTGTTCAGCAGTTGTGATAGGCATTGTTGACCCTGTTCCAGGAGCAGTTGATGTGACTGGTGTTGTTTGTTCAGAGGTCATGGGTGGCATTGTTGATCCTGTTTCAGTAGTGGGTGGTGTAGCTGTTGTGGGAGCAGAGGAAGCAGTTGGAATTGTTGTTTGTTCTTCAGTTGTGAGGGAACTCGTTGTAGTTTTCCCTGTAGACGGGAGCGTTGATGAAGTTTGTGGTTGTTCAGTAGAAACTGCGGTATCAGTAGATGTTGTTGGTGTAAAGGTGGTTCTAGGTGATGTGGGCAATGTTTCACCTGTACCAGGTGTGCTGGACTGCTCAGCAGTTGTGATAGGCATTGTTGACCCTGTTCCAGGAGCAGTTGATGTGACTGGTGTTGTTTGCTTTGCGGTCATGGGTGGCATTGTTGATCCTGTTTCAGCGGTGGGTGAAGTAGCTGTTGTCGGAGCAGAGGAGCCAGTGGGAATTGTTTGTCCTTCAGTTGTGAGGGAAGTCAATGTAGTTTTCCCTGTAGAGTGGGACGTTGTTGATGTTGTTCGTGGTTTTTCAGTAGAGACTGTGATAGCAGTAGATGTTTTTGTAAACATGGTTGTAGGCGGTGTTGGCAATGTTCCACCTGTACCGGGTGTACTGGATCGAAGAACTGTCGTAATTGGTGTAGAGGTACTTGTGAATATTGTTGAATCTTTTGTAGTCGTAGTTGACATATTTATAGTTGTCGTCACAAGTACAGTTGAAAGCATAGTTGTTTCTCTCGTAGTTGAAGATGTTGGTTTGAGAGTTGTTGTAGCAGGTTCTGTCGTTGTTGGAGGCGGAGGAGGTGCTGTTAAATAGAGCTGATAGTAAGTACTTCTGCTTCCAAGCAGTTCAGAAAGGCATATTTAATCTGAAATACTATCAATTACTTGTAAACAAGCTGTAACCAAATATCATTCAATATTTCATAAAAGGATTTTAATTTCTATTCTTGAATTACTTTCATATTTGTACAATATAAATCAGCATTCATTTTATTAATAGTGTATTTATATTGAATGTATCTCATACTTACCACAACTGAATGTCCCATTTTCACAGGAGCTGTTTAATACAAAAGAGTAAATAAGAATAACCAATTGTTAATAAAGTTTTACATGTAGTAAATTAAATATATACCAGTGTGTGTGTGTGTGTGTGTGTGTGTGTGTGTGTGTGTGTGTGTGTGTGTGTGTGTGTGTGTGTGTGTGTGTGTGTGTGTGTGTTGTGTTCAACTTACCACTGAAAAGAGTTTATCATCACCACTTCTCCTGGTTGAACAACAGTGTTATTGAAATAACAAGAGCAGTCCATAATTGTGGTGCATTCACCTTCATTCTCATCATAGTATGGTGTCTCCTTTGGACATCTCGGGTAACAACCTGTTTTATTAAGAAATGTGTTCCTATATTATCAATTGTTTTTGTACACATTATTCAAATCAAACAATATTTAAAATCTTTAAAAGTTTGATTATTTAGTCATTGTTCAAAAATACAACAATATTAAAAATTGATTTATGCGAAGCAACTACGGTGGCAGAAAATGTATGTGAACCATTGAAATTTTACACTACACCTTAAAACAACAAAGTAACAAAGTAAAAGACTGCCAAGCATTATTTTGTCTTTGATAATTGAAATTTTCTATCTGTCAATTAGACTATTAGAACATTATTGGAAATGAAAAAATTATAAAGTAGCATTTGGATACTCATTCAGATATTCATTTTGATTTAGTACCATGATTATGCTCCCAAGAGGTAAGCCTCCAGTTTTTATAGCTGCTAAAATATATTGGAAATTGCTAAGGTTTTTCTCTGCTTTTCAGAGTGGATCTTTCAAATCCCACAATTCTAAAAGGTTTAAATAGTGTTTATTGTTGTTTAATGTATTTGAACATAACTGAGAAGTTTGCTTACCTTCAAGCTTTTGTCTAAGGATTCCTTTGCCACAGGTTCTCATCTTACCACAGGCTTCATAGTGCCAAATACTTTGGCCTGGTTTGTTGTAGTAATCACAGTAAATGGCTGAAGATTTAAGTTGAACAGTTTATTGAGAGAATAAGTGAACAATAATTATAGACTAAGTTATATTTTCTGTTTACAATTTCAATAATGATCTAATCCTGTATGAATTGGATTCTTCATTATATTCAGTGATTTTTTTTATTAAGTGCATTGGCCACACTGCCTTCCAGGTGTCATTAAGACCAAGTGTATTTAAAAATAAGAATAAATTGACTTAAAATATAACCATTGCAGATATAATGTAAACCAAGTGTGTAAAACAATTAGTATTAAAATTAAGCACATACATTCTAATGTATGTGTCACAATAATCAACTCTTTAATCAGAAATCAGAATCAGAAACTTCCCTGCCGATAGCTACAGAATCATGTCTAGAAGATGACTCCTAACTTACGACACAGGTCAGGTGTTCTCCACTTTACACAGACATCCTGGTCACTGCAGGCCTCTGCATAAGCTGCCACAGCTGTGCAGTAGCCCAGGAACTTCCCTTCAAACTCACAGGAGCAGGACTCAAGTAAGCAAGCCTGATAGTAAGGATTTGGGTCCACCTGGGGATTTGAGAACATCCAGAATAGATGTTTTATTGGCATGTTTGAAAACCCTCTGCAAATGCTGATTACAACCAGTAGTTGTGAGGTAGAATATTGCACTAGAACTGGATAAAAATATTTGTGACAGTTCATGTGGTTTTTGTTTCCTTAGCGGTTAATGGTATGTAGAACATGTAAACCACATACTTTCAGATGACAGTCTTTGAAAGTGTCTCCTTTAATAATCATACAGCGCCGCTGGGCCCAGGCTGAGCAGTAGGAGTTGCGATCACATGGAAATATATCAGCAGTTACATCAGAACAAGGAGGAGTGGCTGCCTTCCAGCTGTTGCCAAAGGCCATCGGACTGGATCCCACTGAAAACAGATTTAGTTTTGTTACATACCATGACTATCTAGTATCAATGTATTATAAATGAGAGAGAAAGCTAATTCACCTGTTGAGCCTCTTATCTGTAGGTCGTTCATCTCATTGGAGTCAAAATTCCCACAAAGTCCACACACTTTATTCTGCAGGTAAGAGTTTTTAAGTATTCAGTAATGAGATGTAAGTATGTATTTTATAATACAATTTGATATTGTAGAAATCCTGCATGTCAAAATTCTGATATTGCCAAATGCACTACACAGGCAAATATTTTTAAAATCAAGGAGCAAAATAAGATTCCTATTCCTCACCCTCCAGTTTTCATGCAGTTTTATGGTGAGCCGTGTGTGTTTGTCCCAGATGAGAGTGATCCCGCTGCTCGGCACTGACACTATGATATAAAGTCCCACAGTGTCGATACTGTAAAGTGAATTTTCCTGCAGAGTCCAGCCTTGCTGCAGACGTTTAGTCACCTTCATGTCACTCAGTGTCAGGGTGGCTTTGCCCTTGACGGAGCAAGTAGAAGAGTTACAATTCATAGTATTTCATTATTTAAAATTGTCATTAGCAATTTCATGAAATGAAATGAATGAAAGAATTAACATCTTCATGTATTAATGACTCTTCTTCAATTCAGTCTCATTCCCATCAGACAGAATGTGCAATGAAACTTAACATTGCAAATGAGTGCATTGATTACAAATAATTAAAAATAGAGTTTATCAAATCAATCAAAGGAGAGACTACTTTCAAATCAATAAGCTGACAAATTTATCACAGTAATTGTCACAAACCTGCAAGTCCAGGACAATGAAGCGAGAGCAGGTCAGCGCCTCTTCACAGCAGGGTACACTCTCCACTCTGACAGAAAATGTGCCC
Source organism: Pelmatolapia mariae (assembly GCF_036321145.2). Taxonomy (NCBI): domain Eukaryota; kingdom Metazoa; phylum Chordata; class Actinopteri; order Cichliformes; family Cichlidae; genus Pelmatolapia; species Pelmatolapia mariae. The sequence continues at coordinate 4,487,454 of NC_086242.1, forward strand.
TTTGTATTTCCACAGTAATCCTGAAGTAAAATAAATCAATATAAAAGCAGAGTTACTCTGAATAATGCTTTTATGCGAAATGCATTTGGTTAATGTGCAATCTCAGGGAGAGTTCTGTAAAGCACAATAATGGTAGTTTAAATGGAACATGTAAGAAATAGAATAAATGAAAGAAATACACATTTTTTACTTTAATTATAATTAATTCTAATCATTAAAAGTTTACATGTTTGAATTCAAACATCCAAAACAGGGTTTGAGTAGGTGTAATTCCCTGACATCTGGTAAATTTGATCAGGTTTTAAATGCTTATTTGGCCCATAGAATGAATAAAATGTCATGTAAACTATGTTGCAATGTGTTGTCTTACCTCTACAAGTGTGTACTGGCAGTGTCCACTAAATCGATACCATTTAGAGTCAAAGGTCTGATAATGTCCATTTCCATAGACTTGACATGTCCCGGGACACGGCTCATCTGTGCAGTCCCACTGACCCTGACCACAGACACTGTAAGACAGGTAACCATAAGAGTTTGAGGATGAACTAAATGTTGTTAGTGAATGAGTAAAGTGCCACTTATGAGTTTGTTACCAGTTTTTACAGTTGGTTTTTACAGTCTCTCCTGCCCTGAAGACTTTACCACTGTACACACAGGTGCAGTTGTCCCTTGATACACAGTTTCCATGGTGATCTTCATACTGATCATTTGGGCAGTAACAGCCACTCACACAATCCTTTTTGGCAAACTGAAAATCACATGCAATAATGTTTGACTCATTAAAACCCAATAATTTCAACCAATAAAAACTTCTTAACATAGATAAGCAGATAATGATGTCTACATATGAACATGTGTTGACTCACAAGTGGTTTGCTGAGGCTGTCACAAGTTTTCTGAGCCGTCTTAATCGGGTTTTCTGAGCAGTGCACACAAACTTTCCCATTCTTGCAGCCTGATAAAATCATTATTACAATTATTAAGACAAAATTACAACAATGTAACAATTTTCCATTTTAATTCCTAGATCCACCATCTAGCAAATGATCAAATTTAATAACTTTAAACTTTACGGAGGTTGTAATTTTTCCTTTTTTTGATACATTTGTAGTGCTGTTTTCATTGAAATGCAACATACAATCATTTTATATGATTGGGTTTGTGGTGTTGTTAAATTATACACAATCACGTCATCTTTTTAAAAAAAAAAATATATACACATAACACTTATAATCCCTAAAAATAAATAAATTAGGTTTAAAGGGTGTAGCAAGCAAAAATTATTATTTTAGGATGGCTAAAATAGAAAAATATAGACTCACCACAATCCTTAGAACAGTTCAGTTTTCCATTTTCACAGAGGCTGAAACAGACAAAATATTTGTAAAGGAAAATGTATGTTAATTTAATGTAAATTCCATCATAGACATCACATCAACATAGTAAAATATTCAAAGGTGCAGCTCACCACTGTCGCCCATCTATAGCAACTGGACCTGGAGGCGTTATACCACCCGTGTGGTGGCATACACACTCTGCCTTTGGGGTGCAGGTGTTTTCTTGATTCAGATATGTTCCTTCGGGGCAGCCACATCCCTCCACGGGAAAATCATCCACTTTACAGCAAAAATCAGGGCCAGACAGGGAGCGGCATGTACTGTTGCAAGCACGTAAGTTGTAGGTGAACTCTTGGTTCTTTGGACATGTCAGAGCTGTGACACAACATTGGGGATAACAGTATTATCAGGTATCTACAAGAATGTCTTAATCTTGTCTCTTTTTTGTCTCTTAAAATGTTTGAAGATATTAAGAGAATAAGTGAACATGTTTATGTAGTATATGAACCCTTACTGCATTTGGTAGTCTTCCTCCAGTCACCAACAAAAAAACCCAGACTTGCACAAGCTTTTGCGTAGCTGGCTAAAGCCATGCACAAGCAACTCTGCACATTGCTGCCACAATTACAGGTTCTTTGAATACAGGCCTGCCAACAAAAGTCATCTTAACATTGATAAGTCAAATAAACTTATGGAAACATGCTTATAACTCAAAATGTATGCTTACTGTGTGGTATTGATCAGGTGGTAAGTGGCCATGGCACTTAGCAAATATTCCAGTTGGGTCAGTCAGCACAGAGCACTTTTCGTCTGCAAATATTTCTGAAAGAACAAAACAAATGATTTATATTGTATCTATCTATCTATGAAATCAAGGGTCAACGTCATGATCCAGCCAGATGTCAAGGTGAATTTATAATTCAGTATTATCCTATCTCTGTACTGCAGTCTTTTCAGTTTTAGTCATAGTTAAAATAGAAAGTGGTACCATTGTGAGTGCTGATGCAGGTGCTGGGTATGTTCACTGCACAAGCGCCCAGACTCCAGGACAGAGCAAAAGGCTGAGCCGAATTCTCAATGATCCCACCGCTGCTGGTGAAGTCATCTGTGCTGTCACTATTGTCGTTGCCACAAAGACCTGAACGACAGACTGACTGGTAAAAGCGGAACATGCCAGCAATGATAGTGTTTAATGTATTTTGGGCATTTTGTTTCTAACCTGAAATGATGTCATTGTGTTTTGTAGGAGCAGAGATGTAGAGCTGGATTTTAGGTGATATCTGGACTTGGATCTTAATATCTGAGGCTGTCATGACTAGTACATACATGGAGGACTGCCAAAACACCTGTGCATAATCTGAAAGTGACAAGTAAGAGCCTTTGTAATTGAGTTAACAAATGGTTTATGGAATGTATGAATTACAAGGTTTCTATTTACCAGTCTTCTGAGATTCTGTAATTTCTTGGTCTCCAAATGTAACTATGCTGTTTTTGAATGTATACTTTTCCTGAAAATAAAAAAGGGGCATTTATAGTTAAGTTTTCACATCTTTTATGTTATTTAAATGTCAAGTTGTTTTGAAATCATTGATCAAAGACAAGCTGTACCTGATAACCCTGGAGAACAATGTTTTTCAGTGATGCATCCTTTTCAGAAAACTGAATAACTACTGTCCAGTTGAAACCCTGCATGTCACAATAAATAAATTACACAGCAGTCAGTGTTGCACAACAGGCAAAGTAAGGTATATGCTGCAAAATATGGGGGAGGGCAAATTACCTGAAATGCTAAGTATGTACATTTACCAGGCACAACATATTGCTTGCCATCAAATGTTGTCACAAACTGGCCTTCAATTAAACATTTTGATGGACAGAAGTTTTCAGAGCAACGCCACTGTCCACCTTCACACAAGCTAGGGATAGGTTTAAAGAAAAAAGGAAATCTTGTGATGCACATTGGAAACTATGAAGCCACGCACACTATATATAGAAATACTTACCATGACTGACATTTGGTGCTACGTATTTCTCCCATTAAATAGGTTTTCCCAGCAAATACACAGGGGCATTGGGACAGATTCACACAGTGGTAGCCATCCAAGTGATCGTTAAGTACCTTGCCTACATGCACATTAAATATAGCCTTAATATGCAGATAAATTATAAAGCCACATAAATTAATTCTCCTATTCAGTGCTCACCCTCTGGGCAGACACAGGAGCTGGTGATATCCTGGCTGGTCAGTTGGGGTTTAGGGTTGGAGCAGCTGGGTAGAAAGGCAGTACCTTCTTCATTATAAACCAAGTCTCCAGGGCAAGTTGGCTTAGCTGCAGTCAGCCACAAAGACAAACAATTACATCTACTCATAACTGAAGGAAATATAAGCTGAGTCAAGGTAATTCACTTTTTTAAAGAAGAATTTGTTTTTAATAGCTGATCTGATGATGAAAAAAAAATACAAAAATCACCTACCACATTTGGTTACGGTTGTCCATTTGCTCCAAAAATCATTTGTTTTCCCACAAAGCACAGCAATCTCTTTGAAGAAAGAACAACGGACGTATTCATCGTTTTCATAGCTGTAAAGGCTCTTGTAGCAGAGCTGAAGGTAACGAAGCCACTTTGATTGCAGAGAGTCTATGATGTTGGAAAATATTTGATTGCATACCTGCAAATATCATCAGAGCAACCATCTGAGCATATGCACCAGTTGAAGCATACAAGGATTAAACACAGTCAGGAGTGTCAGCTGATTTATTTCTTCTGCTTTTTTTCCAGGTTTAGCAGGTGACAAAAATGTAAAGCAGCAGAACTTACTGAATTAGGAGCTGAGATCGAATCTTTGGTTTGACACGTGTCGTCAGGGAGCACGCTCTCTCTGATCAACTGCTGCTCATCGCCTTAATTCACAAAGAGATACATTCTTAACCAAGCAGATGTGCAAATAAACCATCTGTTACTGATACCAATTATTTATACTATCCATATTGCATTTGTAAACATCACAACTTTCATTAGCGTTATTTAAATTACAAAAAACCCCATCTATTTACCAGTTACATTGTATTTTCCACACAGTCCACTCATGTCGGTGCTCAGCTCTTGCTCCAGCTCAACCTGAAGAGGAGATCATTGAGCAACTTTAGGTGTAATAAAGATTTTTATTGTTTAAATCCATGTGCCTGCATTTAGGATCTCTCCTGCAGTAATATGAATGCTCTCACCCAAAGAGAGTCTATTCCTCCAGGTACGCTGTGCCAGGTTATGGAAAGAGGCAGCAATGAGCTCCTCAGTTTAGTGTAGATGCCGTACTGAAAAATATGCTGGTAGGTCTGATCGTATGGAAGGGCAACACTGTAAAGATACAGGGGCATCAATTTTGCAGACTGGGAAATTATGGCCATCACATTTGCTACCTTTATTCCTTCGGACATAAAAATCAGTTGGATACTTTTATCATGAAGGGAAAAAGCCTGAGAGGTTCGTCCGAGAAAACATATTCTTGTCTCAGACAGCAGCTAAGAAACAATCAAAAAGCAGATAATAACAGCTTTAAACTGAGGTTTTAAATATTTCATCTGTAGCCAACAGGCGCAACACTCACACTTGCAGAGGATTATATTTAAATGGACATAAAATCATATTATACATGAACACATCAGGCATGAGTTCCTTTATTGCCTTCTGTGTAGCCACGATTTCTCTCACACACACAATATCTAAATCCGGATCCAAACCTTTTGCCCTCAACCAGTATGCTTCCATTCTGCAGAATAGTCCTGACTTTGTTGATGATGATGTCGACTTGCACCACAAGGCCGTCGTTCCCTCGACGTAGAGAGATGTCACATTCAACTCGATTCTGGGTGAACCGAGTCAGGGTGAAGGGACAATTGGAATGCACATAGAATCCTGGACCTTGGAAAGGTTGGACGACTCCACTGCTGAATGTCCTGCAAATGTCTGATCACAAGAAAGGTGTGAATTTACTGAAGCTCGCTGAAAGCAGCTATTGACTGAGTTCAATAATAAAGCAATAAATCACTTCACTCATTTTATTATGCCAAAAGTATGAATTTAAAAAGTAGCATCACTGTTATGCTTGACAAAATTGTGATTTGCAATACTACCCCCTCTACAAATACTGACATTCTTCATAGATTACCACCTCTGCAATTTCTCTGCACTAGAAAACCCAACAGTATTTCCTTTTTATCATATAGTATATTAGAGGATGTCACAAACATCATCATCACCTAACTATGTCAGTAGTTCGCAATCAATTAGAAAGCTATAGATTAATCAAGATCCAGCACTTGTATACAAATTTTGCATGCTTACATTTCTGAGTTTCACTTGTCACAGAGCCACCGGTCCCAAAAACCAATGAAGCTACGGAAAGGCAGAGAGCCAGCAGCCATCTCTGTAAGGTCATGCTTGCTACCTGTTGCTCCCAAGCTGCAGGTGCAACCAGGAAGGCATGCACAGTCAGCCTGGAACAGGGCTTATATATGCTGTGTCTACACTCATACACTGCCCAAGGGACCACGCACTCATTAACATACACACACACGTTTCCATCACTCAAGGGCACGTTACTTTGACTTACAATCATTTCCTGGAGATCGCATCTGACCTTAATCGTAAGTATTAATTGCCCTACTCTCCATGTGCTGTTTTCAAAATGTAATACATAAAATAAAATGTAATGATTTATTAAATTTACTTGTCCCCAAATCATTTTTGTAGATAGATTTGTCTTCCCTTAAAATTAGCAAAACAAAACTACCCACACAGCGTTTTTTGATGAAAACTTATAGAACAATTAAATGCAATTAATAAAGAAAAACAAATTTTTAAACAGTGGGAGAAAAAAAATAAAACAGTGATCCTGGAAAGTGTGATTGTTTTCAAACTGTACACCTCATTTTTTGTTTGTTGTGAATATGGAGCAACCTAATTCTTTTTACACTGATTTCATTTGGAATAGTTCACACTCTCCACGTAAAAGTAACCACTGACTCTACACATAAACAGATGTATGTCTCCTCCAATCACTTCCTGTAACTGTAACCTCTTTTCACCTGGGCTACACCCTTGACCACGTCAAGAAAAGCCAAACTATCTTATTGTTCTCTCGCTTACCCTATTACGTCTTTTTCCCAATGAAGACTCGCTGACCTCTGAGTTGAAGTTTCCTCTACTATGTTGTCTGCCTGGGGCAGGTGGAAGAAACTCTACCCACAGCAGCAAAGCAAGATTGCTTGATTTATAAGGACTGAGTGAGAAATCCCAAACCTATTGCTATTAATGATATCTGCTGTCATTAAGTAAACTACAGAATTGCCTTGCTAGCATTTATCCAGAGAACATATTTGCACACTGTATGCAAGCTAGCTTTAGCAGAAATTGTCACGAGAAATTGTCACTGTTATGCTGCACCTTTGTGTACTCTGTCGTGCATGAGACACTAGCATATATTTCTTATGCCAAAGTATTAGTATAATGGCAACAATGTAAGTTAGCCATGAGAAAGCTAAGAAGAAATTCTGCATATCAAAGCTACAATTCAGCCGCTAACTGCGCCTGCTGTCCATTGCACTGGCTATTGCCATAGTAAGCAATTTTCAGTTATATCCCTTTGCTGTGCAGTTATATATAATTTAGTGTCAAGTGTTAGATTTGCAAGTAAAGAAATTTGGCAAGTTAGCAAATTAATATTTATAGTCGTTAGTGATTTTGCTAGCAATTATATTAGGGTTGAGTTAGCCAGCTTACTGCAAGTTATCTATGCCAAAAGTATAGTCAGTTTGTAATGATAGCTGATAAAATGCAATGCACATAGAAAAGAGGCATTCAAAAATGTGACGTTCCTGTGATTTTTGTAGGTGAAATAATTTATTGGGTAATTAGTACTTTCTAACGAAATCCAGCAAATGTTAATGATCAGGTTTCACCAGTGCACGCAAACACTTTTCAAACACAATAGGAAGGTTGCAGTTTACTGATGGACAGTCATGGAGCTCAGCTAAAAGATACCAAACACCTGCAAAAACTGACACATTTATAGTCATCACTTTCAGTTAGGGAATTTACCTAAAGAAATTAGAGATTGGTAAAGCCTTTACTACGCTCATTGCCTGGGGCCTGTTGTTTCACAAGTCTAGCCTTGCATTGTGGTTGTTGTGTATCTGAAATATGGATATTATTGTATTTCTTGCACATCCAAAAGTGAATGTTCTGACAAATGCCCAGAAGATCCAAACTTGGTCTTATGCTAGATGTATACATTTGTAAAATTGTGATTTTAAAATCCTTGAATAAAAAAAAAAGTAAAAGAAATGTGAAGTGTCCAAGGATTGATTTGTTTATTGTGACATTTAAACTGGGCTTTTACGTAAATGGTTGCAGCTATACTTCAGTAATCCTAACCCTTTTAACTGGACTACACCCCTACTTGGGTCAAGAACATTTCTAGCAGTTACTGCTTCCTCCTTTGAGAGTTGAGTACATCCACGTAGATTTGAGCATACACGTAGACCCCCTTGTCCTTTAGTTGAATACATTTAAATTAAACATGTTATGTGCTTCTTTTACAAACTTTATTAAAGTTTCGGCAATCTGACATTTGCTGAAAAATTGGTTGAGCCACTTTAAAATAAGTTGATGCATAACATGTCTTGAATACCTAGTAATTATATCAAAAATGATACCAAAATTTCACCAAAACTGTGTGTGTGTGTGTGTGTGTGTGTGTGTGTGTGTGTGTGTGTGTGTGTGTGTGTGTGTGGCTGTAAAGTAAATTAAGTACAGTAATCATACTGTCTCACAAAAGAATATTTCATCAACATTTTTACTTTTTCCAAGAGTTTTATTCATGTTGCTTAAAATTAAAACAAACAGGAAGAACCAAAGAAGTAAACTGAGTTTATTGATTCTTATTATGTTTTATTTTTTTTAGGTGGGGGAGGGGCGCTGCCTTATGTGAAACATGCTAGATAATCAAGAAATAATAATTACAGCAACATTATTATTATTATTATTATTGATAATGATACATAGAAAAAATAACAGTAACAGTAACACCACATCCACTATCGCTACTACTAATACTGTTTCTACTAGTGCTGATAGTAATAAAAAATAAATAATAATAAATAATGATGATAAACTCAGGAGGGAGTTGCTGTTCATTAAGAATTTGCATAATTTGCAAACACTGAATAGCGCGCCTGATCTCAAACTTGCAAAAGAAGAGCAATGTGAGTATGATGCATGTCTGCATTATATTCACAAACAATCCAAAAATCCAAAAATCAATCTACCTTTGATGTTTGTGGCACCCTAGATATATTGTATTAAATGCCCAATGAAACACCCATCATTCTGGTGATCACTAAACCTTTGTGTGTGTGTGTGTGTGTGTGTGTGTGTGTGTGTGTGTGTGTGTGTGTGTGTGTGTGTGTGTGTTACTTTTTCTGGCTTCAACAGCTTTTTGGCGCATGGAAAAGTAAAAGGACTAGACTCACTTGCACAGAATTTGCACTAAACCAGCATCAGACTAAGTTGCCACATCTGATCTTTTACATGGAAATATTGTGAACCTAAAAGCATTTTTTTTTTCTAATTTACTGAACACATTTATGTGCCATAAGTTGGCATCCTCATGCCTAATTTCTAGGAAATTTCTGACCAGATTTTATTCCTCATAGGAAGAGAAACATTTGCCTATTTGAAACTTTAGCTTAAATAAATTGGAAACCATACAATGCATAAGTGCTGCTGTGTGGATTATGGCGTCATATGCATGCCCTCTGCTGGCTGTCTCTTGTAGTGTAAAGGTCATCAAATTGTCTCCTCCTGCAGATGAATTCCGTTTCTCTGGTATTTTTAAAGTACATATAGATATATATCTATATGTATGAAAAATTCAAGGGTTTTTTATTCAGTGCTACAGATCTGTAGATAGACTCAGACATATGTACTAACCCAATTCCCCCCCCCAAAAAGCGATGACATTCAAATCTTTAACCCATATTTTATTCACGATAGAGCACAAAAACCATGTTGAAACAGAGTCATTTTACTATTTAATGTATATATATATATATATATATATATATATATATATATATATATATATATATATATATGTATATATATGAAATACATAATTTAATTGGATGGAAGCAACACATCTCCAAAGCTGGCACAGGCAGCAAAAGGCTGAAATGGTAATTAGTACTCAAAAGAAGCAGCTACAGGAACATTTTGAACTAATAAATAACATGATAGGGTTTTTTTTTTAAGCATCTGAGAAAGTTTCTCCGAAGTAAAGATGGATCTGCATCTACAATTTGTGTAACAATTTCAGAATTATGTTGGAAATGTAAAAAACAAGTACGACTTTGGTATGAAAATCACTGCATATATAATCTGAAGCAAGGCTTGTGATTGGCCAGCATTACTATATAGGTTGCATCACCACCTGTTGCTTTCGCATGCTCTTGCCAGAACTTGATGTAGACTCAGAAAGGCTTATGCAGAGTACAAGGATAATTGGCGTCTCATATGAAAACCTGTCTTCAGTAAGACTTCCACCAAAAACAATTACTAATTATTTCTGCCACTTAATGGCCACTTTGTCAGTGTTGGGTTTTAACTATTTTATATGATAGCAGACAAGTTTTCCATTTTTATGTTTTTAGACTCCATCAGTTAACATTCTGTTAATTCTGCAAATTTTATTGCCATGTAAACTTTGGTGTTTGATAATGAGGAGGTGCCAAACAAATTTCAAGTTGGTGGGATTGCTGTTTTTAAGTTTCTCATTTGGCTGGTTGTGTATTGTAACAGCTTAGTTTGGTTGTGCCGTTGCATTACGTTGATGCTTCACAAAACTGTTTTTATCAGGGCGATAAATGAGGAAATCCTGCGTAATGTTAATGTTACAGAAAATTTCTTAGGGCTGTATCCATTACATGATCTCTGGTTATCATCCTGAACTTTAAAAGATAGCAGGTTTAAAAAGAGAATGGTTCATTTTCATGAAAGACTCACACAGTCCAAGTTTGTGTTGGACTGAAAGACTGGTGCATGATGGTTATCTGAACTGACACATTTCTAGTGGTGCATTGTGTTTTAATGGAAAAAGGGAAGAAAACTACACAGTTTAAAGATCATGCATAATTCAACTTGACAGACAACTGATTTATCAGTTATTTATATCAATGATTTTTAATTGATACCTTTGATTTTGATGGTGAATCTATAGGTTTCAGCTTTATTTGTTGCTGCATTTTTCAGCTATTTGCTACAAATTCTGCACACACAACTAGTGACATGATTGTAGGTGTAATTTCTGGCAGTAAGGTCAAAGCAACGCAGGGTCAGTGATCTCCATTCTGAGTGGTCTTCCTGACAGCATCTGCTCTCCTGCTGGACTAGCAGGTCACCCTGTAACACAACTCTGTGGGGAAATGCGAAAAATGGGAGAAGCGGAGAGAAAATTGGATTTATGATGACAGAAAATACAGGAGGGGACTTTTGAGTCCTCATTATGGACACTAAACAGTCTCACCTTGGCTGAGACGTACACTGTCCCTGACAGACAGGTATCTGTATGACTGTGGTACAGTTATCAATGGTGATGTTGACACTGGAGACCCTGGGAATGCATGTTTGGTTGCCTGGGGTGGAAAGACATAGTGGAGGAAATAATTATTTGATCAGCTGCTGAATTTGAAAGTTTCCTGACTTTCTCTGGTTTTTATGGTAATTTGATTCTAATTGAGAGAGAAAAAAAATATCAGAAAAAAAGCATTTCATAGAAGTTGTAAACCGAGATGCATGTCATTAAGTGAAATAATGATTTGATCTCCTACAACGCCACAGATTGGCTGTGTGTCCATGTGACACACAGATTACAATCAATCAATTAAAGAAGCTTCTGGATTGGAACAATGGAAGAAAAAAATTAAGCCTATGTGGCAGTGCCTAAAACTGCATTCTATCTGAAGGCCACTAGATGACTGCAAAAGGACATGCAAGGCTATAAAGGTCTATGGAAAAACAGCTTTATCTATTGAGTTTTGTAAAAACGTTCCTCCTGAGCTCAGCTTGTTATGTGTAGAAAGCATATCTGGCCACAGAATAACGTTCTTTATTCAAACCTCTTCACTACCACGGGCAAGAACAAAGAGATGTACCTGGGGGCAAATGTACAGCCCCATCTTCTGTTTGCTAGTAAACAAATAAATGTGTTAGAGAAGGCTTGGAAGTGTTGCTGTGTTTGGAGGAAGAGAAATGCTCAGTATGACTCAAAGAACACCATCCCCACAGTCAAGCATGGAGGTGGAAACCTTATGCTTTGGGGCTGTTTTTCTGCTTGACGGTAGAAGATGATTCCCAATGGACCAATGGACGGGTCCATGTAAATCTTGGACACAAGAACCTCCTTCCTTCAGCCAGAACACTGAAGATGGGTCGTGTATGGATCTTGCAGCATGACAATGACAAAAAAACACACCACCAGGGCAACAAAGAAGTGACTACAGAAGAAGTTGCTTCCAGCCCCCTGTCCTATAAAAAAAAAGCAGCCAAGCAGCAGCCAAGAAATCTAAGCAATTTAGAGAATTTCTGTACAGAGGAGTGGTCCAAAATCCCTCCTGAGATGTGTATTAAATAAAATTAAAGAAATAATTATTTTACTCTGTGACATGCAGACCAAGCAAAACTTTTATGTAATACTTTTTTCCAAATTTCTGGTTGATATTCTGTCTCTCTCAATTAAAATGAATTTGCCATAAAAATTATGTTTGATTCTTTGTAAGTTAGTAAACTCACAAATGCACAATAGGTTAAAATAACTACTCTGTTTTGTTACTTCTGACTTTACTTACATGTAAAGCAGCAATGTTTGTCATCCCAAAATCTGTCCTCCTAGAGAAGAAAAAAAATCAATCGGCATGGTTAAATCTTTTCCTGAGCTCATTTTCTAGACGATTAATAGAAGTTTGGTAACAGGTCATCATGTGTGTGTATTTCGTCTCCCTCTTCTGTTCCCATGTTCCCCCACCTTGTGTTTCATTCCTTGTCTTCTCTATCTGTCATGTGCATCCGTGTCTTTTTCTTCCCCGACCCCAGTGTCAAGCCGTGTGTCTATGTCTTAATGTGCTTGCTGTTTTATTTTGACAGTCTTGTGTCCTGTTTTCAGTGTGTTTAGTTTTGCTTCCCTCATTTCTCATCACATCTAATTTGTTCCTGACATAGGGAAAAATTGTTTCTCTCAGACAGTCTCAAATGTGAATAAAGATTCTGGGTTAGGAAAACATTGCTTTAAATCAGCTTTCTATCTGAAGGCCACCAGATGGCAATAGCTGTGGCTGCAGAAGTACTTGCAGTGCTATAGAAGCCTATGGAAAAAGAGCTTTCTTTCTTGACTTTTGTCAACACTTTGCTGTTGAGTTTCTGGGCTCAGTCACTTGTTTTGGGTCATACTGAATAAAAGGTGAAGTCTTTTTTTGTAAAACTTTGCCAGAAAATGTTTAAAAATTAAAGATTATTGCCAGTATGTAACTGAATGCTCATTGGCTAATGAGCTGTCAATCACAATCATTAGCTAGTTACCATGTTGTTTCTTAGTCACAACCAGACTTTCGCAACCAAGATGTTAGCGGTGGAAATGTTTAACTGAAGGTTTCAAAACAGGAAACCAATGGGTGATGTGACAGTAGCTATGCCCATACTGTCTGCGGTTTCTCTGTTGGCTCTGTATTACCTCTTTGCTACATCAGACCAACTGCAAAATAAATTGAAACATGCCATAAAGCTTTTCTGTGATAAGAGGCACTACCATCAGGGTAAAGAACTCAGAACTTTAGAAGAAAAGATTATATATAAAGCAAAAACACTTTTGGAAAAAAATCATATGAAAACTGCAAGCTTTTTGATTTTGAGCATTTCTACCTCAGGGCAGCTTTCATCCAGACAGACTTTAGTCTCAATCAGAACACCCTCCTTGCTGCAACTGAATGACATGCAGGGATGAGCAGCATCTGTCCATGTGTCCCCCACCTACACACACAGCACGGAAAACATGACATAAAACTGCTCATTTATTTTTTTCAAATCAAATTCTCACCTATGTGTAAGGGAGAGGCAAGTAAATAGACACAACATACCTTGTATGTCTGGTCATGATAAGTGCACGTCTTCTCAACTGAAAAATAAGACACCAACTTTTAAGTCCAGTAAGGGAGAGCCAAACTGACATAGAAAGTAATTTACAGTAGTTTTCAACCTAACTACTGAGATGTTCAAGTCACTGCAAAGAAGTCTTTTAAGGCCACTTGCATGACAGTGGTTTCTAAGAGAGAGGACAGTGCACCAGAAGAGGAGCACAGCCAAGAGAAGGCACATTTTTGTTTTAGTCACAGCATTGTTCACCATGTTTTCAACCTCCAGGGTCAGACTGTCACCAAGGAGTTTTACTTGAGGGTCTCAGAGACAACCATTCAGCCAATGCAACCTGAACTGTAGTAATTAATACTCTATACTCCTCCAAATTGATCACCCACTCTAATTTGCCTCCCCATGACTTTATTCAGCCAACAAGCGTTCGCCAATATATGGAAACGTCTCACAAGACTAGTGGAGAGCATTTCGAGCTTTTGGCAAAGAAAGAATCATAAAAGTGTATAAAAAATTAAAACATGTTCGTCTTTGTTCAATCCTTTTTCACAACGTAATTCAATGTTGTTCACTCCATATACTAGAATTTTTAAAAAGCTACTGCATAAACTGGATTGAATGAAATGGAAACTACTTAAACATGATGGTGAAAAATGATGAAATGCTCATTCTTACCACACATCTGATCACCACAGCACGAGGTGGTTACCAAAACTTCGCTGGGGCCGCACAGAGGAACTGGCTTAGGAGGCTTTGGAAAACACTCCTCAGTCCGAGTCTGGTTATTACATGTACACAGGTTGCAGTTGGACACCCACACCTCACCGGGCTGGAAGAGGGGTACAGACATAAATTTGAATCTCAAATCTAATCTAGAGTCAGAAGTAGTCTTTTTTTTTTTATGAGGAAAATGTGCCCACTAGTTTAGGCTCTCCTCTTGGTCCTTTGCAGTCTGTAAAGGAAAAAAAAAAAGAATTCACTTATTTCCACTTCAAACATACCTAAACTAAAATCATCTCATCTGATTATCACTCTTGTAGACCATTTTACTCACAGGCACAGTCAGCCACACATATGTGTGAATGAGTTCCAGCTCTAAACAGGTTTCTGGGACAGAAACAACCCCCAGTGTTCATTTCAAGGGAAGTCCCTGGATGAGGCACTCTGAGCAGCCAAACCGAAACAGCAATAGGAAAAGTGAAACTTTTGGTAACTTACAAACCAACACTGGATTAGGTATGGTGTTAATAAAATAAGTAAGCGTATCATTAGAAAAAGTAAAGCCTTCAAACCCTCCATAGCAGAAGTCATCATGCTTGTTATGACATTCTCTGTAAACCAGTCCGCCTGGACATGGCACAGCTGAAACATCAATTTCAAGAAAAAAAAATGAAGCAAAAACCATTACAGTCAAGTCAGATAGACACAGAATAGAAAAATGTGCAAACTCCTCAAAGACATTATTTTATTACTGGTTTGGTGGTTTTGTTGTAGAAAGCGAATGCAAAGAACAATGCTACATACCACAGCTTCCATTAGTTAATCTTCTCCAGTCAACGCAGAAACCAGCGTGTTTACACTCCTCAGCAGTTTGTTCAAGAGCAGAGCAAGAAGCATTTGGGTTTCCGCATGAATCAAACTCACAGTTCTTCTTTTTAAAGGTTAGATTTACGTACTTGCTGCAAGTTTCAAAGACTCTGAAGAAACAGAATTGATTGCATCTTAATTGTAAGCTGTTTGATGAAGAACACACTGTCGTGGAACCTACTGCAGTGTGCTGCGGCACATAGGTGTGCCGTGAGAAATGATCAGGGCAGTAAAACTACCTGCTCTAATTAAATGGCTTGCCAACTGCCAGTAAAACAGAATTACATAATAGTCATTCTGTGAGCGAGACAACGCATAATAGCAATAGATAAATATTTTACAAGAAAAAGTAGTCAAATCTGACCTGGGTCCTGGAGAAAATTCCGACCCATATGAAGGCCGTAGTATGAGCAGTGGTCAGAAGAAATCAAAAAAGGTATAATGGGGACAAATCGAAACAGTTCTGCCTGGTGTGCGTGGAAAAATTATGAATTTGCTTTTTGTGACATTTTTGTTTGATGGTGTGCCGTGTGATTTTTCTAATGTAAAATATGTGCCGTGGCTCCAAAAGGTTGGGAAACACTGGCCTACTGTACAGCAGCTGAAAACAAGTGAAAAAAGTGCACTATTACAATTAAAAAAATTAATTCATGTACCATAGGAATTGTACCTAATTTTGTTAACATGCAAGTATTTACATTTTATATCCTATATGCAAGTACAAATATAATTCTTGGTTGGGATGTCGGTTGTTCTTGAACAATGCAAATTATTTATATCAAAAACAACCAATCAAGTATATTCAGGTGTAACGTAAAAAAAAAATTCTCTTTTTGGGCATCACTATGCTACTCTCTGTGACTATTTTAGTCTAAAAAATCAACTACTGTCTGCTGTATTGTGGGTAATTCAAGCTCACATTTTAATTTAAGTTTTAAAACCAACTCCCTGACTGGAAGTGTGTATTATTTTTACGTAGCTTACGCATCATGTAGGAGCTCACATAGTGGGCTCGGAATGCAGGTGGGTGGTCTGTTAGTGGGTACGAAAGTCTGCTCAGAATGACAGGGGACGTCCCTTGGTGCAAAAACATCTGCTGGCTTCAGAGGATCCAGATACACCCAGTCATAGCTCGTCTTATCACAGCAGCTGTCCTCCTCAATCTGCCCTCCTTTACGAATACACGATGCTCCACCACACACACCTGGAGGGGCAATTAAGACGTGAGCACGGGGATGAAGATGTGACAGGATACTTCTAATAGACAATCATACACTGCAGATAATATTTTGTTTCCCTTGTAGGCTTGTGCTGAGAACAGCTTGAGTTCTTATTGAGCAACATGTAGTTTTTTGTTTTCTTTGCCACTGTGAAAAAAATAAGCTTTAAATTGAAACTGTCTGATAGGTAACGCTACACACATGCATGCACGCGCACAAACACAAAAACACAAAATTAGCTTAATAATGACACACTAGACCAGGGGTGTCAAGGCCAGAGGGACTCTCCAATGGCCATTTATATTACATTAATTATTTAAAAGAAAAACAATTAAATGACAGATAATTTACAGTATTTTCATTATACTCACCACATTGCCCCTGGGTGTTTTGGAGGAAGTGCTCCATGGCCAGACTGACCACCAGGGTGTAAAATGGAGTGAGGGAGACAAAAGAGCGGATCTCTGGGAGGTGAATAACCATCTTGTACCATGTGGTTTCAAACCTGAAACCATGCTCTTCGTACGGTGGCTGTATGATCACGTTGTTTAGCGTGGCCTAAGCCAGATTGGATCAGGGTCAAACAATAAGACTAGAACAAAACAACTTGAAAACAGTCATACAGATAACTTTTGATTATCAGCACCTGTAATACAAATGAGGATTCATGGTGGCAACAAGTATAAATAAAAGAGCACTGTAATATATCCTACTTGTACTGAAAACAAATGTGGAACAATAGTTAGTGCAGCCACATTGTTCTGATATTTCAGGATGATGCCTTTAACACAGGAGCCATAGAGACCCGGCACACAATAGAAGTTGTCCACAACAATGGTCAGATTATGACGTGGTGACTGCTCCTCCACCAATATAGAGGTGCCTTGATTCAGGAAATCGAAGTCTACTCCTTGGAAAGAGATGTAGTGGGGATCCCCATACAGCTCACATTGGCCTGGAATTAATACAGGAAAAAATAAGATTTTAGTCCATCTATGCATGGAACACATATAAGCCACTTTGGATAGATTGAAACTACTACTGTGATGATCACTGAATGTTTCCTCTAGCACCATCATCTGGTCAAACATGTAATACCAAAGACCTGAAACAAACAGCATTCCAGTGAAAAGATTAGTGTATGTACAAAGTGAGTTCAGATTTTGACTGAATGTTGATGTTAACAAGTGCCAGTCAATGAAAGAACTCCTATCTGTGTGGTTGTATACTATTAATAGTATCCAGCAGATACCTCAGCTTTAAATGATCCACTACACTGAGCACACTGATTCAGTAAGACATCCTGATGTTTTGCAAAGAAGCAGACTAAACAATAAAAAAGTAATCATAGTTATAACGACAGACTAAGATACACTTACAGTCACACTTCCATGTTTCACAGCATCCTTCAGAGACCTTTGTGATCTGATCTCTGGGACAGGTGGGAATTTTAGGCTCTGGACAAGTTACTGGGGTCAATACAATCTTCCCACTGACACAAGTCTTATGGTAGCAGTCCTCTGTCCATTTTTCACTGCAAGCCCAGCGTTTATTTTTCTTGAAGTCTACACATTCACACACTGGTGACGTGTAGACACAGTTGGAGAAGGAAGCAAACAGAGAACACTTTGAAAATTAGCTTTAATCACTTAGGGAAGCAGCAGCTAGAATCACTGGCAAAACTGAAAAGTTACCCTGCGATGTGGAGCTTTTTGTTTGTGTTGATCCTTCTGAATTCCTGGAGTCTGTGGTAGCTGCTGCCACTGAAGACGTGGAACTCATTCTAGTTGTAGATGATGTGATAGGGGAGCTTATAGTGGCTGTTGTGTTGGTTTCTTTTGGAAGTTCTGATGTTGAAGTTGCAGCTGAGGTGATCGTTGGCACAGTGGTAGTGGAAGACATTGTTGATACATTTTCAGTGGTCGTCAAGCTTGTAGGGGTGGTAGCTGGCAAAGTTGATTGGGTTTTAGTAGTAGCTGAAGTAGTGTTAGTTGTCACTGTGGAGTTTGTAGTGGGCATTGTTAACCACTTTTTGGTAGTAGGTGAAATAGCTGAAGTCAGTGGTATAAAGGTGGAAATTGTTGACCATGTTTTAGTGGTACCTTTCTCTGTTCCGGTTGCTGGAGATAGAGGAGTTAAGGTCGCTGCACCTGTTGTAGCAGTGGGCGTGAAGGTTATGGTGGACCATTTTTCAGTGGTAACTGGAAAATTGTTAGTGGGTATCACTGGTGTGGTTGTCTTTAAATGTACAGATGTTTCACTGGTGAGTAAAGCTGTTGTTTTCACAACATTTGTAGATGTGGTGGCAGGTGTATTTGTGGGTGGAGGTGGTGGTGGTTCTGTGTGGAAAATGTAATTTAGGGTAGTCAGAAACAAATTGTTCCAAAACACATTTTTAAAATAATTTAGTAACAAGTTATGCACGAATAAAATTCTTACTTACGACAATTAATCACTCCATTTTTGCAGCGGCTGGATAAAAGAAAAGGCTGAAATTACCAGGTGTCAATGTAATTTTTAATGTAATGTCTGGCAGAGCACTTGTGTGTCTAGTCACACTAAAATGTACACAATGTGTACACTCACCATGTAAAAGAGTTCAGCATGACCAATTGTCCTGGGTGAACAACGGTGGCATTGAAATAACAAGAGCAGTTTCTCACTGTAGTGCATTCACCAGTATTATGATCATAGTATGGCGCTTCATTTGGACATCTAGGATAACAGCCTTTGCCGATAGGAGAAAGAAAAAATAATTAGCTTACACCAAAATGCTATAGAACATAGAGTGCTGTGGTTGTGGCATTGTTTTTCTTGTTCTTGTTTTTAACAGGTGGACTGATCAATTTAATCTAGTAAATTAGTTAATCACTGGTTTGTTTGAGGTGTGACCTCGGACCACGTAAGAGCTCTTTATTAGTCGATTGGAGAGACCTGGGAGCTGAATGTAAATAAATAAGACTGCTAATATAAACTGAGGTCTGCCCATTAGGAGCCTTTAAACTGTCAGGAAAATCTTAAACTGACTTCTAAAAGGAACAAGATGCCAATGCAGCGAAGCCAGGAATCGAGTGACATGCTCATGTTTTTTTTTAGCACCAGTCAGCACTGTCACATGCTAACAGAAGGGAAGAGAAATAGGAATAGGGAGTTAGAATTATCCAGACATGAATTAATAAAGGCATAAATGAGTTTTCCCAGATTATGGAAAGAAGAAAATGATTGGATTTTGGAGATGGCTCTTACCTGATAGTGGCTCATTTTGACCACAGAATTAATTTGTCAAAGCAAAGCTAATAAACTCAAATACCAGCAAAAGCACTTTGGCTTTGGATGCACCAAAAATGATAACCTCAGTTTATCCTGTAATTGGAGGAAGTTATTTGGTATTTGACATTAAACATCTTCAACACAACCCAAGAGAGAGTGTGTAGGGAATCCTGGAATTTTAGTAGGTAGGTGTAGCTGTAAGTCATCAACATAGAAATGAAAGGAGATGTTGTCATGTACTGTGTGTGGCAGGCAGGACACAATGTGCAAACTCCAGGAGACAAAAAAGTGCTCTCAACACCGCTTTATTGCTGAACACACTAAAATAACTAAACAGGCTGGCAGACAGAACACACAGGGTGGGATGAGGAAGATCACAACACAGACCAAGGAAAACACAAGGCTTAAATACACAGAAGGAGCAATCAGGAAACGGGAGACAGGAGGGAAAAACAGCTGGGACAAATCAGGCCTAACGAGACAAGGGAAGCAAACCAGACACACTGCACACGGGACAGGGACTATCAAAATAAAACAGTAAACATAACACAGCAATGAGACAAAGATATGAAAAAGACATAACACAGAACACAGGAAAGGCATATAAACAAAACCTAAGACTGGAAACTTAGAGCTACTAAAGAACTTGGGGAGCAAGAAACAGAAACTAAATAATAGAAACACTAAGTCACAGCATATAAACAAACAAAATCAACACCACTGGGTCACTAGACCCAGGTACCCTAACAGATGTTATGTATTGTAATAATATTACCAAGTGAACAGAAGAGAGTTGGAAACCTGATGGACCCCACAACAAACAGCAGAGAAACCTTTTATCTGTCAATACTGTACTGTCCACAGAAAGACATGCATTTCCCTCTGATACAAAATCAGCTTGTATCAGATTTCGTCTTAAACTCATTTCTCATTTCTGAGCCTGTACATCAATACCAGTCAGAACCAAACCCAGCTGCTCACCATCATTTCAAGATCCACTAATGCATACCATGTATAATTCCCAAACATACTTTTTATCGACATATGTTATGTCACGTTACCTTCAAGCTTGTAAGTGAGGTCATTTCTTTTGCCGCAACTTCTCATTTTACCACAGACTTCATAATGCCACACATTCTGTCCAGGCTTGTTATAGTAGTCACAGTAAATTGCTAATATGTCACAGTAAAAGAATATTAACATAAGTTATTGCATAACACAACACATATTATATAATATTATATACTTTTTAATTGTTAAGTCTTACAGCTGTCTCTCAAGTAATGACATAAAAATGCAGCTTTAACTGTTGTTTAGAACATACAATAAATAAATAAATAAGTAAAGAAAAACGGTCCTAACTTACGACACAGGTCAGGTGTTCTCCACTTTACACAGACATCCTGGTCACTGCAGGCCTCTGCATAAGCTGCCACAGCTGTGCAGTAGCCCAGGAACTTCCCTTCAAACTCACAGGAGCAGGACTCAAGTAAGCAAGCCTGATAGTAAGGATTTGGGTTCACCTGGGGATTTGAGAACATCAACAGTAGGGTTTTTATGGGTTTTATGAAAATATCTATTACTATCACAGACACGCAAATTCTAATAAATGATCCATAAGATCTAAGTTCTTTAACTTTATACAAATGCATTTTGCAGGATGTTGATGTTATAGAAATTCTATTTAAAAAAAAAAGATGTATACTTTTATGTGACAGTCTTTGAAAGTGTCTCCCTTAATAATCATACAGCGCCGCTGGGCCCAGGCTGAGCAGTAAGAGTTGCGATCACATGGAAATATATCAGCAGTTACATCAGAACAAGGAGGAGTGGCTGCCTTCCAACTGTTGCCAAAGGCCATCGGACTGGATCCCACTGAAAACAGATTTTTTTTAAAATGTATTTATTTTTATTTTATTTTATTTATGATAAAAACAGAGAGAAAACCGATTCACCTGCTGAGCCACTTATTTGCAGGTCGTTCATCTCATTGGAGTCAAAATTCCCACACAGGCCGCAAACTTTGCTCTGCAGGTGAGATGGATTTTTTTCTTCAGTTTTAATTATAAGTATGGGTTTTATGATAATAGAATGTAAAATTGTATAAAATCTGCTTTTAAAAATTCAAGTTCTACATCTCCAAAAACACTTTCCAGCATTTTTCCATTGTACGAATATAAATCTTATTATAATTTCTTACCCTCCAGTTTTCATGCAGCTTTATGCTGAGCCGTGTGTGTTTGTCCCAGATGAGAGTGATCCCGCTGCTCGGCACTGACACTATGATATAAAGTCCCACAGTGTCGATACTATAAAGTGAGTTTTCCAGCATTGTAGAGTCTTGTTGTAGGTTTTTGGTCACCTTCATGTCACTCAGAGTCACGGTGACTTTGCCCTTATTGGGTCAAACAGACAAATAACAATCCACATTATTTGACTGTGTAAAATTATCACTATTACTGCCTCTACTGAAGGTTGTCATTACAGTTAATAGAATATGGATTTGATCAAATTAGTAAAATAAAAGGAGGCAAATAAATAAACTGACATTATAACATGGTTAGATAATAATTCATTCACCTGCAGGACCAGGACAATGGAGCGAGAGCAGGTGAGCACCTTTTCACAGCAGGGTACGCTCTCCACTCTGACAGAAAATGTGCCCTTTGTATTTCCACAGTAATCCTGACATAACAGCCAAATTACAGTAAATAGCACAGCTATAAAGAGATCCATATTACATTCATGCTTTCTGCACTCTGTCATACTTTCTATTATATTTTTATGTCACTTTTTTGGTGGGGAGGGTCTCACCTCTACAAGCGTGTACTGGCAGTGTCCACTAAAGCGATACCTTTTAGAGTCAAAGGTCTGATAATGTCCATTTCCATAGACTTGACATGTCCCAGGACACGGCTCATCTGTGCAGTCCCACTGACCCTGACCACAGACACTGTAAGACAGAGACAGGTAACCATAATAGTTTGAGGATGAACCAAATATTGTCAGTGAACTAGTAAAGTGCCACTTATGAGTGTGTTACCAGTTTTTACAGTTGGCTTTTACAGTCTCTCCTGCCCTGAAGACTTTACCACTGTACACACAGGTGCAGTTGTCCCTTGATACACAGTTTCCATGGTGATCTTCATATTGATCATGTGGGCAGTAACAGCCACTCACACAAGCCAGGATGGCAAACTGGACATGAAAGCAGAAAATGACGAATTAACAATTTGCAACTAATTAGACCAGTTTTGGTTGTGTTAGAGCTCCAATTTAGCCACAGAATAACTACACAAAAGTTAAAATAAGTAGTAGCTGTAACTGCTCTGGAGTGTGTCACCAAAAAATATGTCTCACACTATAAAATAATATGAATCTTTTTTGATGGTGAATGGTGAATGGTGAAAACACAGGTAGCTATTCATAAAATCATCACCCTTAGACTTACCAGTGGTTTGATGAGACTCGCACATGTTTTCTGAGCTGTCTGAATCAGGTGCTCTGAGCAGTGCAGGCAAACCTTCCCATTCCTGCATCCTAATGAAATCATTCAAGACACAAAATAATGTGCAAATTATACGCTCATTTGCCAGTTCATTGGGCAAGTGTACAGTCCAGAAAATGTTAAAATCAAAACAGTTTTGAAACTTGAAACAGTTTTGAAACCTTTACTGTATTCACATCAATTCGTACTTATTTTTAATTTTGGTTGGACCAAAATAGATTTACCACAATCCGTGGAACATGTCAGTTCTCCATTTTCACACAGGCTGCAATTTGACAAGTAAAATGTTGATAAATGATGCTGTATCATTTTAAATACCTATAAATACTGTGTAATTAGAGGGTCATCTCACCAATGATGTCCATCGATAACAACCGGCCCTGGTGGACTTACACCACCACGATGGTGGCATTCACAGTCTGCCTTTGGAGTGCAGGTGTTTCCTTGGTTTTGGTATGTTCCTTCTGGGCAGCCACAGCCCTCCACACAAGCATCATCCACTCCACATCGAGGGTCAGACTCAGTAATGGAGCGGCATGTACTGTTACAAGCTCGGCTGTTGAAGAAGAACTCTTGGTTCTTTGGACATGTCGGAGCTGTGAGACAACAATGTGATGAGCATGAATGGCACTTTTTTAAAAGTAATTTGTCACATTTTCTGCTGTGCAAAGTTCCACAATGTTTCCTCCCTTCAAAAATCCAAACACTTCAGACAGACTTTTATATTTGTAGTGTACACAAGTTCTTAAAAACATGAAAAACATTGATTTCATCTTTTCTGACTAGTTATTTTGAATTTAAAAAAAAATCCCAGTACTGGTTCTTCTCCAAAAAGTCTAAACCTAATGTGTCTGGTATTAACATTATTAATATATTCAATATATTATGTAACCCTTTGGTATGTGAACTAAAGCTTACTTACTGCAGTTGGCAGCTTTCCTCCAGTCACCGATTAAAACCCCAAGACTCGCACAAGCTTTGGCGTAGCTGGCTAATGCAATACACAAGCACCTCTGCATATTGTTGCCACAATTACAGGTTCTTTGAATACAGGCCTGCCAGCAAATACAATTTTCACCTTAATATTGATAAGTCAAATTAACTTATACAAAGTTGCTGTTTGCTCATAATGTGTGCTTACTGTGTAGTATTGATCCGGTGGCAAATGGACATGGCACTTAGCAAATATGGCAGTCGCACTGATCAGCACAGAGCACTTTTCATCAGCAAATATTTCTAGAAAATGAAATTTTAGTTTGTGAACATATTTTTTAGGGATTTTTTTTACTGTATCACAGGCAAGCATGCAAACTACCAACAAAAATCTATGCTGCCTTATAATTCACACTACAATAATCATTGATATGAAAACCAAAATGTCAATTTTGTCATCAAGCCAGATGTCAGGGTGAACTCCACCATAATTCCATTTGTGCATTGCAGTGTTTGAATGTATACATGCCTTTTCAGTTTTAGTTACAGTTATAATATTAACTGGTACCATTGTGAGTGTTGATACATGTGCTGGGTATGTTCACAGTGCAAGCGCCCAGACTCCAGGACAGAGCAAAAGGTTCAGCTGAGAGCTCGATGATGCCGCTGCTGCTGGTGAAGTCGTCTGTGCTGTCACTGTTGCCGTTGCCACAAAGACCTGAACGATAGACTGACTGATCAAAGTGGATCGTGCCAAACAATGATGCTGTTCAATGTGTTATCACCAGCGTGTTTCCAACCTGAAATGATGCCCTTGTGTTTCCTAGGAACAGAGATGTAGAGTTGGATTTCAGGTGACATCTGGAGTTGGAGCTTAATATCAGAGGATGTCAAGACTTGAATGTACATGGAGGACTGCCAGAAAACCTGGGCCCCATCTAAAAGGTAATAGGTGAGATAATATAATGTTAGTAATCAAGGCATTAAGGCATGTATCTATTACAAGGTTGCCAGACAATTTATATGAAATTACCAGACTGATAAAATTCACTAATCTCTTGGTCTCCAACTTTAGCCATGTTGTTTGTGAATGTATACGTTTCCTGAAAATAAAAACAGGTATTCAAGGTTATTTTTTTATGCTTGCTAGTTCAATGGTTTTAATTTCAGTGCTGAAAGACTGTCTTTACCTGCAAATGCTGGAGGAAAACAGCTTGAATTGATGGATCCTTTTTAGAAAATTTAATTATTACTGTCCAGTTGAAGCCCTGCATGTGTCCATAAATTATTAAACCAGCAGTTATTAACACAGGCAACTTGAGAAGATTCATATTAATGAAAAGGGGAGGAGGATAAATTACCTGTAATGCTAGGTATGTACATTTACCAGGGACAGTGTACTGTTTGCCATCAAATGTTGACACAAACTGACCTTCAATCTGACATTTAATTGGGCAGTTTTCAGAGCAACGCCACTTCCCACCTTCACACAAACTGGAGACAGGGTTGATGAAGAGGTTTAAATAGTTTCAATTCATTATTCACAAAAAAATCATCATAAATATAAATCCCTTTATCTGGGTCCTCACCATGACTGACACTTGGTGCTACGTTTCTGTCCAGTTAAATAGGTCCTGCCAGCGAACACACAGGTGCAGTTTGACACATTCACACAGTGGAAGCCATCCAAGTGATCATTAAGCACTTTGCCTACACACATGTTCAGTACAGCCTTAAAATGTGGCAAACAAACAAACAACAACAACAGAAAAACACATCAATGATTTATACCCTGGGGAAAATCTGGCAGTGCTCACCCTCTGGGCAGACGCAGGAACTGGTGATATCCTGGCTGGAAAAATGGGGGTTTGGGTTGGAGCAGGTAGGAACAAATGCAGCACCCTCTTCTTCATAAAGCAGTGCTCCCGGACAAGTTGGTCGAGCTAGATTCATCCACCAAAAAAGGGACAGCTACATCAAATGATGGTGAGTACAGGATATGCCACTTATTGTTATTAGTATTAGTATTTTAAACAATTAGTTACCACACTGGGTCACAGATCTCCATGTTTCCCACACATTACTGCTTTTTCCACAGTGCAGAACAATCTCTTTAAAGAAAGCACAGCCGATGTGTTCGCTGTTTTCATATCCATAAATGTTGTTGTGACACAGCTGGAAGTAATGAAGCCAACTTGATTCCAGACAGCCCAAAGTGTAGGAGAAGAATTGTTCACATACCTGGTAGTTTAAAAAACATTTACATACATTTTATTTGAAGACTGTAAATACATTTGTCTCTGAAATTCAGATTCATAACGACTGCATAACTGACCCGTTGCAATGTGTTAGTGAATCATCTGTTTATTTTTCAAATTTGGAGTATACAGAAACAAAATTACAAACAAAAAAAAACAAGTTAATGTAAACCACTTGAACTTACTGGATTAGGAACAGAGACAGGATCCCTTGTTTGGCACGTGTCATCTGTAAGCGTGCTCTCTCTGATCAGCTGATGCTCATTGCCTAGATTCATGAAAAGGTGCATTCTTTGAGCAAAGTGTCTGTAAACAACTGTTATCATTTGCAAAGAAAACCTAAAATATTCCTATAAAGTTGCTGGTTATCATTTAGGTGTCACACCTGTTACGTTGTATTTTCCACACAGTCCAGTCATGTCAGTGCTCAGTTCCTGCTCCAGCTCAACCTTTACAGCAGATCAAATAGTAACTTTAAGAGTTGTACTTATTGATTTAAAATGCATATATGTGTGTGACTGTGGTTAAGTTTTCCCTCACCTTGAGAGTGTCTATTCCTCCAGCTACACTGTGCCAAGTGACTGAGAGAGGCAGCAACGTGCTCCTCAGTTTAGTGTAGATGCCGTACTGAAAAATATGCTGGTAGGTGTGATCATATGGAAAGGAAACACTGTAAATAGATTAATACACAGAAACATGTGAGGTTGCCTTAACAATGCAAATTATTAATTACTGCACTGGACTATCACAGATATTATCTTTCCCAATATGTAACTTAGGTGTAACTTAGTAAACTACCATTACTGATTAAGTTGTAATACAGCTATCCAGGGTGAAATACAGCTTTTACAAGTGAAAAAAGTCAATTGACCCAGTGGTGGCCCAGTGTTTTGATTTTTGTATCATTAGTATTATTATTATTGATTTTTGATTTCATCATGGGTTATGTCTACTAATGTTTTGGTTTCTGTTTTGTATTCTAGCCCTCCAGTTCTTCGTGGTTTATGAATTCTAGTTCTTAGGTTTTGTTCTTGTGCCCTCGTGTTTAGTGTAGGTTTAGTTCAGTCTCCATGTTTATTATCTTGTTCCCCCCAGTCAGTTTTGTCTCTCGTCCTTCCTGACCATGTGTTCCTTGTTCCCTTTGTTCTGTATGAAGATGTGCCTGTCATGTGTTTCCTGTTTTATTTTGATAGTCCATGCCCTGTGTCCAATGTGTCTGGTTTTGCTTCCTCGTTAGGTGTGATTTGACCCAGCTTTGTTACCACCTGTTCCCCATCCTTTCATTGTCCTGCCTGTGTATTTAAGTCTTGTGTGTCTCTCTGTCAGTGTCGTGTCATACCATCACTGTGCTGTGACTATTTTTCCTCCGTGCTCCTCATAGTTTTCTAGCTCTGTTTCCCAGTTTAGTTTTCTAGCTTCCCAGTGTCTTAGTTCCTTCCTTCCTTCCTTAGGATTTTTGTTTCTAGTAGTTTTTTGCTTCAGCACAATAAAGCTGCCTCTTTAAGTTTTTGTTCTTTGTACTGTGAGCCCGGCAATTAAGTCCTTTATCCTGCCTGCCACACAGCGAACCATGGCAAAACTAGTTGCCTGCCTGAACATTTTTTAATATCAATAATATGCATGATTAACTGCATCTAATATTTTCTCTTTTTTGTTTATTATTTATTCATTTAAAAATTCTTTCTTTTATCTGAATAATGTTTAACAGTCTCAACTGACTTTATTTGACTTTATCCAACTTAGACCGAACTAATCTAACCTGGTGGTAGAGATTATTCTGACTTCGTCACCTACATACATCTATATAAAATTCAAATACTTTCTGTTGGTTATTTATGATTCTGTCATTATCATCTGAGACATTAAAAAATAGAGATCAGTTTTGTAAGAGCCTAAATATGTATAA
This sequence comes from Pelmatolapia mariae, assembly GCF_036321145.2. Lineage (NCBI taxonomy): Eukaryota > Metazoa > Chordata > Actinopteri > Cichliformes > Cichlidae > Pelmatolapia > Pelmatolapia mariae. Next base: position 4,515,668 of record NC_086242.1, read on the forward strand.
TTTTATAACCCTGATTACCATCACTTTTGGCTAATAAAATGTGGTTTCACATTACCTCACATTGTTCAGTATTGCATCCAGATTTGGACAAAGAGGTTGGATATTTTCTGTTAAACATCACTTTCGCAATTTTTTCTGCCCTATTATTACATTTTTTTTAAAAAATAAATAAAAAATACAAACATAATAAACAGTGTACCTTAAAATTACAGAACATAGTTGCATTGAGCTTTTGACCTGCTGTTAGCAAAATACCATGCATGAATCACTCATGAGATTTCTGTATGCTACATTGGTCCAAGCATGAAAATACCAGTTTGTTGCTGTAACACTGCACACTATGCCATGTGGAAAATATTGGGGAGAAAAATTTAAATACAGACTAATTATAGATAAGATATTTATGTAAACCACAATTTGGATTACTGTACAGCTATTTTTGTATCAATGATGAACTATCTGAGTGGAGTTTGGACCAAACCTTTTGTCCTCCACCAGTATACTTCCATTCTGCAGAACAGTCCTGACTTTGTTTATGATGATCTCCACTTGGACCAGCAGCCCGCTGTTCCCTCGACGTATGGTGATGGCACATTCAACTCGGTTGTGGATGAAGTGGGTGAGAGTAAACGGGCAATTGGACCACACATAAAAAGCTGAATCTTTAAATGGCTGGACAACACCACTTCCAAATGTCCTGCAAGTGTCTGATCACAAAAACAGTCAGTTTAATAAGGCTTCCTAAGAGTGGACCTCAAATGGATTTAACAATAAAGCAACGCATATGTGAATCATTTACTGTGTAAGACTAATAGTTTTCAAATGTTATCTGATTTTGTAATTTTTTCCAATGCTGTAAGTACCAATGCTATTTGTTTATTTATTAAATCAGAATTAATTACTAAATCTAAAAAATGAGTGTTGGATTACTAGCCCTTTACTAGCTTTGAATCATGTCAATTTATAGAACAATATATGATTTTAAATAAACAAATCAAACATTAAACAAAATGAAAAAATGGAAAACTAATCAATAACAACATCATACAGAAAAACTGCATACTTACATTTCTGAATTTCACTGGTCACAGATTCAAATGTCCTAGAAACTAAAACAAAAATTAATTTTCATGATTTATTTAAACATGTCCAGTAACACAATATTTAGACTATAGCAGCCAGAAAAAAGGCTAATTTTAAGAAATATGGCAAGAAGTTTAACTGTAAAAAAAGAAAAGGCCAAATTAAAATTTGTTGGATTGGCATTTTACTAATTTCTTTTCTTTTTGTTAGCGGACAAAATAAAATGAAAATGCTAAATTAAAAGAATGTGCAGTACCTGAGGACAGTATAAAGCAGATGGTCACTATCCATCGCAGTGAGCTCATGCTGCCTGATGTACCCTCGCTAAACATACAATCATACACGAGCAGCTCAGTACACGGCTAACATTCAGCGTACAGTTACATATGGAGCAAACTTGTTTGCTGTGCAGACGCAAAAACATTTAGCAAAAGTTACAAACAACATGGCTTCTATTAATTTCAGCCTTCACTGATACACCTACACCTGTATGGAACCTCAGTGTAATCTCAAAAATATATCTTCACCTTAAAATACAAGATTTTACATAAATTGACTTATTTGGACACATTTTTGTGACTGTGTACACAGATTTATGTCATCACATTGGTAATAAATACAAACACACACACTAGATTCAACAAATGAATCTACAACCTGAAAATAAAATTATAGAAAACCATCTTACTTTCAAGCACAGGTCCAATATTAGGCTTGGTAGGTGACTGCGGGCAAAACTATTCACGAAATATTGACAAAGTTTTAGAGATGCACATATGTGTGTGGTTCAAACTAAGCTTACTGGGAAACAGATGCTATTGCATAAACAGTCCCACCTCTCCTTTATTCACTTCCTGTAACTGTACCTTGATATCACTTGGACTACGCCCGTGACCAGGTCAAGAAGGCCCCAACACCCCTATTGTTCTCTCTGTACTTTCTTACGTCCACTGTGTTTCTTCCCAGGGCAAATGCACAAAACGCTTTTCTTGCAACTGTGAGAGCTTGCCTATATTCCCAGTTACTTAGGGACACACTCGTGACAGAGGCCGCACATGTTCTTTTTTGTACCAGTGAGAACGGGACAGAAGGGAAAATTGAGTAAAATCCAGAAGCAGAGTAGCATTTAATCGTACCATGCTCGGATCAGATGTGTAAAATTTAAATAAAAACAAAATGCAATGATTTTAAATCATTATTCATTATATCACGATGAAATGTTACAAATGATTGTAGGTGCTATGTCAGCAGCAATATTTAGGGTACTTTGAACCCAGGCTTCAGGAGTCATGAGGCTAAAGGTTTAGCTGAGATACAGGAGTCAAGACTCAACATCACATACCCTTTTTAATATTAATTCAAAGGTTTAACAGAAGGTTTACACAAACTGCTTTGAAATTACAGATATTTTCATACATCAGTCTCCAAAGTAATTACACAGTTGACTAATGAGCTGGAGTCCTGGTGAGGCCAGGTGAGATTTCTTAGTAAAACTCTCAATATGAGACCCAAAGAGATGACAGTGCACATGAATTGTTAGGCTGAAAAACAACACTAACCAGAAGCAGAAAGATTTGTAAAAGTTTGTAACACCAAAAGGCTGAGAAGACCATAGAAAACACCTAAAGTGGATGATCAAAAAAATGTTCCCTTGGTTAAGAAAAAATACCTTACAGCACCTAGCCAGGTCATTTTCAGGGAGGCTGGTGTAATATTGTCTATATACAGAGTTTCTGTCATAAATGTAAATACAGAAGATTTTCAAAAAAAATGCAAACCACTGGTTACACTCAAAAACAGAAAGACCAGATAAGACTTTGCTGGAACACCAATCCAAACTGCCTCTACAGCTCTTGAAATTAAATGCAGGAACGTGACTTAAAATTGGGGAGCACAACAGTGTTCAGCAGTCAGCAGTTAACACCTCAAAGTGAGAGGGCCCTTAGGCTGAATTCACCAGTTGACTGAGGCCTTTATTTAAGGAGTTTGCAATATTATCTCTCTTCCCCTAAAGGGGTACTTCTGTTTTTCCCACAGTCCAAAGACATGCACGTTAGGTTAATTGGATATTGGTAAGTGTAAATGCAACAGATTTGTAACCACTCTAGGCTGTGCCCTGTCATTTGCCCTATGAGAGGTGGGAGAGGCTCTAGCCCCCTCTGTGACCCACGAGTTGAAGAGAATTGATAGACAGATGAAACAAATATTAACTTGTACAAAAATGACGGGAAGAGAGAAACAGCTTGTCTGAAGCATACCAGTGTTTATCGATTATATGATAATGACCCAAAGCATACTGCAAAAGCAACACAAGGGCTTCTCAACGCAAAGAAATAGGATATTCTTCAAAGGCCAACTCAGTCACCTGATATCAACCCAACAGAGCAGCTTTTCAGTTTCTGAAGACAAAACAGGAGGCAGAAAGTGGCTGCAGTAAAGGCCTAGTATCTCAAGAAAGGAAACACAACATCTGGTGACTGCAAAGGATTTTTATCATTCTTCCAAAGTACTGTTTTAGGGGATGTATAAACACTAAGAGTAAAAACCCCAGAATAAGATTTAATATGTACAAAACTAAGCTGAAAGATACAAAACATCTACAAAGACATGAACGTGCAAGGAAAAACAACAACACAATCTTAGTCCAGGGATCTACCTTGGGAGATGAAAGAGTGCTAACCTTATTCCTCGTCTATACCCAGAGGCCTGTTGTTTGGGGATTTTGGCTTGTGTAGCTAGTTTGACTTGCTTAACTGAGATAGTTGTTGTTAGCAAAACCCCAAATGTAGCAAACTTAGCAAAGTCATATATGGACTACATGTATATATACAATTGCGCTGAGACAAAGGGAAGAATTGAAAAGAAACAGTTATACCTCTTCTCCAATCACGTTCTGAAAGTGAAATCTGATCTAACCTGGACTACACCCCGGGTCAAGACAACCGCAGCTCCAGTTTTATTCTAAATCTTATCCTCTTACCTCCTTCTTTTCTGATGCTTCCCTCAAGACGCAACAAAGAAAGTGAATTCAATTTAGCTAGATTATATATTGTGTGTTTTGCTTTAAGAAAAGAAAGAAAAGAACATTTGTTATTGTATAAGAGTGAAACCTGCTAATCTCTGCAATTCAGAAAGGCACAGTCCATTCTTCAAACATCACTACCAATTACTATTATCATGTTATTTGTGTTATTTAATTTAAATGACATCAAGCTGATTAAAAAATATGTAGCTTGCAGCCAGTTGTAGATGTTTTATTAGAAAAGTATACAAATCCTTCAGAAATAAAACAAAGATTCAAATGAAACTTTCAAAGACATGACTAATTTCCTAAATATAAAAATAGGCTCTTACTTTGATTAGATCTTTGTTTTGTGTCATATCTTTTAGCTTATAAAATAGTTTAACATTTACCAAAAAATATGAGTAACAGCAAATTTGGTAGCATTAAATATTCTGGTGGTCACCAAAATTTTCAAATTTGACATACAGCTAATTTCACTGACATGATCAGACACAAACACACTGTTTTCAACTAAAAAAGAACCAAAACAATTTCAATTAAATTATTATAATAGCATGCTGGGAGTGCATGTATATCATACAGCTTGATGGTTGGTGATTGGTGGTTTCCTTTAAGGAGGATACTCTTACCAAATTAGTGACACTAGCTGTCATTTAGACTACACTATACTTTTTTTTTTTTTTTTAGAAAGGATTGACTGTGAACACAGTTCACCATGCCATCCACAAATCTATCATTCATTACATATTTCATCAATAAAGTGCTAAACAGCCTGCTGCATATATTACAATAGTGTAGCTTTGTAGTTGAAGAACTAGCCTTACCAACTACTGCCAACTACTAAAAAGAATTTCATGTATCATGAAACAATAAATGAAAAAGAAAGATGACACAGGACTGTTGAGCAGCTAGAATCCTACATCTGGTGAAAATGGGACAACACTGCTCTTTGAAAGGTCTAGAAACTCATTTCCTCAGAATCCAGATGTTTATGGACTGTTGTTAAAAGAAGAGGGGAAGCTACATATTGGTAAACATGGAGATGCATAAGTTTTCTCAGTTTATAAATTTAATGTTTTCTTTTGAATAAACTATAAGCTTTTGAGATTTGTGAATGATTACTATATGTCTTAACATTTTCAGAATTTGTCATTTGTAATTTAAAAGGTATACTGAGCTGTGCTCCACTAATCAAAAGTTCAAAGCTTTTTCTACTTTCTAACCGATATTTCAAATGTAGGCGTGTAAAAATGTGTTTTTGATGTCTCAAATGAAAAAGAATATTCTACTTATCAAATGCAAAATTTTGTTTTCAGCAGGTACCTTTAAATCATGCCAATTTCAAAACTCTCTGACCCTACCCATAGCCAGAGGGTGTTGACCTACAATCTCCTTGTCTGAAGATTTCTAAACAGCTCTAATCCATGTAGTAAATGATGAACTAGACCGACTCCTTACTCTGCAGGACAACAATCTTTGGAATTCCATTTGACCACTTAATGATAAAAGATTTTGTTGATTCAGTCTGACCTTGATAACTTAAGGTAAAGGTTTTCCACTGAAGACCTGATGGGAGGTCAACGGTTGCTTTGTGTGTTTCAGTAAGTATTACTCAGGCACGATGGAGGTATTTGAGGTATTTGTTCAAAAATGACCAAAATTTTTATTGACATTAAGAAGTACTGTTACGGAATAAATATATATTCTTAGTGCTTATTTTCTGATTATATTGTTTTATGTATTTTAATAATAAAGGCCTCTCCAATCTGTGTAAGGTAGGTAAAAACAAGCATGTACTCAAACACGGGTCATCCATGACTATAGACTGGCAACTGGAAAAAGAGAATGCTTTGAAACATTCAGAGTATTTAGTACAGCAACTTTTTGTGAAACATTTAAACTATAACTAACATGTACATAATAAGCTTGTTCAAAATGCCGCTGCGCTTCTCTTAACTGGCACTAGTAGGTTTGAGTCTATTACTCCAGTTCTTTCCAACCTGCACTGGCTCCCCATTAAATATTCTATTGATTTTAAAATCTTATTGCTCGCTTTTAAAATCATAAATAATACCGCACCCAGCTATCTTACTGATCTCTTCAGCTTTTATACCCCTAGGAGAGCGCTTAGATCAACAGACCAAATGCTCCTGGGGCGACCTAGATCTCGGCTTAAGACCAGAGGTGACTGTGCATTCGCCTCTGTTGCACCCTACCTCTGGAATAATCTCCCTCAAGCTATTTGCACGTCTGATTCAATTAATTCTTTTAAATCTCGATTAAAAATTTATTTATTTAGCCTAGCCTTCCCGGCTTCCTAGAGCTCACATTTGTAAGTGTGCTGTAATTTCTCTTTTTGCTCTGATTAATGTTTATAATGATTTCATTTCATTGCCTTTTGGCTTGTGCCTACTGTGCCTGGTGTATTCTTGGTTAGTTATGTCTCCCACCTGCCAGTATATTTGTATCTTCTATTGCTTTTAATTGTTTCTGTGAAGCGCTTTGGCATACCTCTGGTTTTTAAATGTGCTATATAAATAAAATTGTATTGTATTGTATAATTAAAAAAAATACACTGAGACAAATGGGTAGGAATCGTGATGAAGTTTATTATGGGGTTTTTACATTTAAGGAAACAGAAGAATACATGCCTCCATAATAGCAAATCATTCACTTTATTTGACATAAAACTGATTCAGCATTTACTTTATATAAGGAACAATATTTTAATACGTTTAGTTTTCATGTGACAGTCAAATGGATAATTCTTTCTTTCATCTGAGTTTTATTTTTCAGCTTGAGCCAGAAGATCTACAAGCACAGCTGGTGATGTGCTTGTAGTAGTATTGTCTCGTACTGAGGTCAGAGCAAAGCAGAGTCACTGGCCTCCTCTCTGATATCCAGTCCAGACAGCATGTGTTGCGCTGCTCCAACAGGTCACCATGTAACTCCACCCTGTTGCAGAGGAGAATGGGAGTGGGTGAAAGTGGGATAGAAGAGAGAAACAAAAAATCTAAATTTCAGAAAAATATCCAAAGTTCGCACAGAATTCATACAACGAATCTAGATGCACTTTTCTTTGGTTAGTGATTATGAAGTGAATAACAAGGGCCTCAAATGCATTAATTTGCATCATCACTATTGCTCATCTCACCTTGGCTGAGATTCACATTTCCCCTGACACATAGGCATCTGCATGACAGTGGTGCAGTTATCTACGGTGATGTTGAGGGTGGACATCCTAGCAGCACAGCCCTGGTTACCTGAAGTTTGAGGTAACAAAGTAGAGGTGGAACAATGTAAAGAGTGTGAAATTAAAATAAATAAATTATAGCTTTCATTTCTATGTGAAATGTTAGATTTAGGGTCTGACTTACATGTATAGCAGCAGTGTTGGTCATCCCAGATTCTGTCCTCCTAGAGAAAAAGCCCCACAAGTTGTAAACATTTTTTCTTGCGCTTGTTCACACAGTATTTAATTGTAGTTTCTAAGCATCTTTTAAAGATAAGTCTTTCTTTCTCACAGTGCTTGTTCTGACAGTGTTGTTCTATTGTTATTATGTGACATTTAAATATTGAATATAAATAAATTCTAACACTTTAGCTTTGAAAAGCTCTGCAAATAAATGTAAGTACTGTGTAAAGCTTCACTGATATGAGCTTATTATTGTAGAAAATCAATCTAAGATTTCACAGTTTACTTGAACCATTTTTACCTCAGAGCAGCTTTCATTGGAGCAGACTTTAGTCTCAGTCTGAATGCCTTCTTTACTGCACTTCAGTGACCTGCAGGGATGGGCAGGATCTGTCCACTGATCTCCCACCTACATGCACAAACATTTTAATTTAAAATGAAGAATCAGACAATGGTTGACAATGATTAACAATTTCAATCAATTTAATACAAAGAGACATTACAATAAAATACAATGCAGCATACCTTGTATATCTTCTCATTATAACTGCAGGTCTTGTCAACTGAAAAAAAAAGACACGGTTTTGTGTGTGTGTGTTTGACTTTGCTATGTTTTTAACAGCAGACAATTTGATATGAAACACAGAAGTTAAAGTTTAACCTAACATTAGTTAATGTGATTAGCAATAAATGTGTGTGCCTAATATTTCATGTCAAAATGTTTCCTAAATTATTAATTAATTAAGAAGAGGCCACTTTAGGCCACCTATTAAACAAATCACCCAAACAAAAAGATTAAAAACAACAACAAATAACTGACTCTTCAAATATATTTTGGGTCACTAACAACATTAAAGATGTAGCTTCATACAACTAAAATATGTCTGCTAATAGATATAAGGTGTTGTTCTACATGTATTTGTTTTTCTACAAAATTACCAAGAAATTATGCAGTGCTTTAAATTACTTCTGAAGTACTTAAATTGACTTATAATACAATTATTTGTTTTCTGTAAAAACCTGATTTGTTACCCTCTTGTTCCACTTTACCTACTTTTAAGTCATTACATAATCAGTGACAGTCAAGACTGGATGTAAAAAAAAAATTACAGAAATTCTATCATTCTAAAAGATACTGAAAACTTAAAAAATCAATCATTAACTGAACTAGAAAATATGAAACACCCTTACTTACCACAAATCGCATCACCACAGCAGGAAGTGTTTATCAAAACTGCATTGGGGCCACAGAGGGGAGCTGGCTTAGGAGGTGGTGGAAAGCACTCTTCAGTCATAGTCTGGTTGTTACAGCTACACAGTTTGCAGTTGGACTGCCAGACTTCACCAGGCTGAAACACACATACAGAAATATTTGTAAATCTGCACTCAGAGGTAATACTAATACCCTTAAATTATTTGAGCTAAACTGTTGATTACAGAATGTGTCACATAACAGCAGCATCCCTGTGGAAATTTGTAGCTTTTACTTACAAGTTTAGGTTCTCCGCTTGGTCCTTTGCAATCTTTAGGGGAAAAAGAATGAAAATCCTTTATTTATCTTCCTGTAAAAGACTTTAAACAAAAATTGTCTAGGTGTCATTGTCATCATCTTAGGCTATACAACTTACAGGAACAAACAGGCAAACAGATGTTTGAGTGATTTCCTGCTCTGGTCAGGTTGCTGGGACAGAAACAACCTGTGCTTTTTTTTTCAAGCAAAGCTCCTGGATAGCGCACACTAAAAAGCCGGAGAAAAGCATGAAAATGGTGTAAATCTTCAGAATAGTATATGAAGGAAAGGCATATGGAAATTACAAGGTGCAATCAGAAAACAGCTTCCCCAATAAAAATCTAAACATATCTAATTTCAGTGTGGCCAGTAATTTCTTAGAGCAGTAATGTACTACTTCCTGATAGCTGTGGTTCTTAGACAGCTGAGTGGGAGTAACAATATGACCAGTTGCACTGGATTTGCTCTATTGGTGACCATTTAGCTTGAGCTTTATTTTGGCGGAAGAGGATGTAGACATAAGGAGTCTAATCTTAAAAAAGAGGGTTGTTGGTGAGTGAAGATTGTGTTGGGATGGCCAACAAACACATTGTTTCAATGCACCAGACGTGACGCTGGCAGATGATCGCACACCAAATTTCTGAAGGTATCCCTTAAATGAGATTCCTCAGAAAATTATAATAAAACTCAGCCTTGAAAGTCTTACGCTGATTAAATTCATGGTGCGAAACTCCACTGATTGTCAAACAAGACAGTGAGGTCACATTCAGAACCCAGTGCATTCAAGCATTTACACTGTGGACTCTTAAAAAGTGCTGTTTGGCTCCTTGACATGAAAGTTATTCCAGTTTGACACAGAAGTTAATGCAAGTGGTAAAACTAGTCTAAACCTAGCCTGCCAGGAGGCTTTCTAGATGTGCCTTAGAGAAGACCACAAAGAGATCAGTCTTATATGACCAAGCTGATTAACTTTTTATCTGCATCACACCAAAAGTAAAGTTTCCTAACCCTCCATAGCAGAAGTCATCCAACTTTGTGCTGCATTCTCTGTAAACCAATCCTTCTGGACATGGCACGTCTAAAACACGATCGAGGACACTGAAGTTAATAATACATCAATTTAAATGAGAACTTGCAAAGAAAGCAAATTTATTCATAAATCACTTAATTTCTAGCTTTATTGGTTTGCCATGTTAATTGTAAGACAAAAAAAAAAAAGAAGATGCATACCACAGGTTCCATTAGTCAGTCCTCTCCAGTCAATACAGAAACCAAAGCTCTTACATTCTCCGGCAGCTTGCTCCAGAGAAGAGCAAGAACCATTTAGGTTCCTGCATGAATCAAACTCACAGTTCTTCTTTTTAAGGTTTAGATCCACGTAGTTGCTGCAGTTTTCAAAGACACTGGAGAAATGGAAACAAAGTGAATTTAAGAATATTTGCTGAAAATATACACAAAGAGACAGAGAGCCACACACTATTACAATTAATAATCAAAATAAAGAAGTATATAACATGTACATTTATCATGAAGTACACTTGAAGCAGTTTTAACACAAACTTGTAAACAAATCCCTGATTAGTAGGCTACATTCATGTGTGGACCTTACGGGTGGAGTAGAAGTTCACATAATGGGTTTGGAGGGCAGGGAGGCGGAGGTGGGGGAGGAGGTACTGAGGTTGGCCCAGAAAGACAGGGTACATCCCTTGGTGCAGAATTACAAGCAGGCTTCAGAGGATCTGGATACACCCAGTCATAGGCCGTCTTATCACAGCAGCTGTCATCCTCAATCTGCCCTCCCTTACGAATACATGATGCTCCACCACACACACCTGGAGGGAGAATTGAGAAGTGAGCTCTGATAAGCTTATATATATACTTCTAACACACTTCTAGCACTCCATCCAGTACCCACCGCATTGTCCCTGGGTGTTATTGAGGAAATGCTCCATGGCCAGATTCACAACCAGGGTGTAGGATGGAGTGAGGGAGACATAAGAACGAATCTCTGGGAGATGAATTGACACCATGTACCCCGTGGTCTCAAATCTAAAACCATTCTCTTCATATGGTGGTTGGACTGTCACATTGTTCAGTGTAGCCTAAAGTATAATAACATTATCATCAAAATTAGCTGTCTTTTCAGTGAGCATTCTCAGTTACAACCTGGTGTATATTTACTGAATATGGATGTATGATGAAATCCTACCTGTACTACAAACAATTGTAGGTTGATGTTGAGTGCAGCTACATTGTTTTGATATTTCAGAATGATTCCTTTGGCACAGGAGCCACGCAGGCCCGGCACGCAATAAAAGTTGTCCACAGCAATGGTCAGATTATGACGTGGTGACTGCTCCTCCACCAAGATGTAGGAGCACTGATCCAAGAAATCAAAGGGTATTCCTTGGAAAGAAACATAGTGGGGATCCCCAAAAAGCTCACAGTGACCTGGGAATGGGATACCAGAAAGAATAAAAACACAATTTGGATTTCAGCTGAAAATAAGAATCTGTTAAAATGCCAACCTGAGCCAGCTGCACAACTCTAATAATGACATTCTGGGTTAGTCAGTCAGTGGTATGGTCACTTACAGTCACATTTCCATGTTTCACAGCATCCATCCGAGACCTTTACGGCCCGTTCTCTGGGACAGGGCAGAGCTGTAGCCTTTGGACAAACCACTGGGGTCAACTCTATCTTTCCACCAACACAGTGCTTATTAAAGCAGTCCTCTGTCCATGTCTCACCACAAATCCAGCTTTTTTTACTCTTCAGGTCTACACATTCACAGACTGGTGCTGTGGCAGAAAACGGTGAACACAAAAATACAGAAACATTGTTTAGGTTATTCTTGTGAATGACTACTATAATCATAGTAAATGAAAATGTCTGGTTGGTAGTTAGTTAGGTGGTTGTAGACATAGTAAATATTGTGGGAGCTTCTGTGCTGGTAGCAGTCATACCTGACGTTACAGTAGTTGTTGCATTGGTTGCAAATGTGCTTGTTGGCTGAAGTGTTTCAAATGTTGTGGGAAATACTGACAGAGATATAATATTGTTTAGGTTACTCACATAAACGAATGCTATGATGATGAATGAACAGTGCAAAACAGATACATAACATTTACCTTGGGAGGTGTTCTGAGGTGGTGGTGTTGTGATTGGGGGTCCTGTATTAATTTCAGGTGTGGATTCTGTATTAATAGATGAAAATGTTGTGGTGCCTACTGAAGTGCTATGGGTTCCCATTGTTGTAGCACCTGTTTCTGTTATTTCTGTTTGTCCAGATGTTGTCACAGTATTAGTTATCAGTGGCGACGTAGATTTAGATGTTGTTGATTCAGGGTGGGAGGTAGTAGGTTGGGTGGTTGTAGTAAATACAGTGGGAACTTCTGTGCTTATAGCTGTCAGACCAGAGGTTACAGCAGATGTAGCATTGGTTGCAAAGGTGCTGGTGGACTGAAGTGTAGTGACTGTTGGCTGCGTATGTTTTGTCGATGGTGGAGGTGTTGAGACATATGTTGATATAACTGTGTTTGTCGGCTCTGATTCTGTGGCCCATGCTGTTGAAGTATTGGGGAATGAAGTACTTGTAGGTAGGTAAGAGGTTGAAAGTACAGTACTAGCAGATTCAGTGGGAGTCTCTGTTGTAGACTCTGTTACTGTTGTAAGGTGTGTCGAGCGAGTTGTGGATGTTGAAGAAGTTGACAGTGATGTGGAGAGTGTGCTGATAGTGGCTGTAGTTGTGTTAGCTTCTGTAGGGGCTATTGAGGTAATGGTGGTAGCTAAAGTAGTTACAGCTGACCGATTTTGAGTGGTCACTGGAACACTGGTAAAAGTCGCCATTGTTGTAGCAGTGGTGGTGGGCCCTGTGGTTCCAGTTGTAGTTTTAGTAGTTGCTGCAGATGTAGTGGTGGGCATTGTTGACCATGTTTTGCTGGTACTTGAAGTAGTCGTAGTGTTTGGTCCAGAGGTGGTGGGGGACCATGCTACAGTAGTAGTTGAAGTAGCTGTAGTTGGTGGCACAGGAGTTGTTGATATAGCAGAAGTGGAGGGCATTGTTGACCGTGTTTTACTAGTAGATGAAGTTAGTAGAGAGGTAGCAGTGGGTGTCGACCATGTTTCAGGGGTAGTTGAGACTGTGGTAGTGGTAATCACTGGTGTAGTAGTAGTAGTGGTAGTAGTAGTAGTTGTTTCACTTGTAGTTGAAGCAGTTGTTTTGAGAGATGTTATTAGTGTGGTGGTAGTTGTGGGCGGAAGTGCTGTTGAAGTAAAATTGATAATAAGTGCAATTATTAAAAGAAGGATCCATAAAAGCACATATAATTTTAAAAAATAAATAAATTTCAATAGTATTTCCTTGTATTCTCTATCATTGCATTACATATGTTTGCCCTCACTAACGTTTTTAACCCATTATCACTCCCAACTTCTCACATGTAGACACAATTGATCCCATACACATCACATTTTAACATGCTAGGTATTACTTTATATTTCAGCATAGAGGATAATTTGATAGATTTAAATAGTAGTCTCACAATGTCTGAAATAGAGACAAATTTTCTCTGCTGGTTTGTAATGTAATGTCACTCATGGTTACCAAGGAAATGGTGACAAATCTAGTTGAAGATGAAAATCAAAATTCTCTTTTCAAAATGTGGATAACATGTTTTTCTACAACTAGCCCAGTTATGTTGCTCCTATGCTTTTACTATCTCTTAGCCCTGATTGGTCAGGAGTCCTGAACAAGCACCAATATGTTGTGAGATAGAATTGAAAATGAATTGTTTTATCGGCCACATATAGTACACACATGAATGTATTTTTTATACTTACGGCATTTAATTGTTCCATTTTCACAGGAGCTGAATAAAATAGGAGAGTAAGAAATAACCAGCCGTCAGTGTAACTAACAACACAACTTCATGACGATTGCATGGAAAATATAGATATTTGCATGCCATATATATTGTGAATGTGTCAACTTACCATTCAAAAGAGTTTATTTTCACCACTTGTCCAGGTCGTACAGTCGTGTCATTAAAATAACAAGAGCAGTTCCTCAATGTGGTACAATCACCAGTATTCTCATCATAGTATGGCTTTTCCTTTGGACATCTGGGGTAGCAGCCTTTTCCAAAAAGTAAATATACTCAGTGGTTTGTGCAAGCTGAACTTTAACATGTTAGACTATAACTGAGAAACATTGGTTACCTTCCAGCTTCTGAGTGAAGTCTTTGCCACAGGTGAGAATCCTACCACAGGCTTCATAATGCCAGCTACACTGGCCTTTCTCATTGTAGTAGTCACAGTAGACAGCTAAGATGTAAATTATCACAGTTTATGTTTTGTTGTATTCAGTGTTTTGTAACCTTCAAAAAACACTGATCTTATCATGCAGATTGTTGTACATATCCTTTGATAGTGCCATATCTGTTGTCGCTCATGAGTATATTGACAATAACTAAAATACAATAAAATAAAACTGAATTTAACATTAAGCAATGCAGGGTGTGTGTTGGCAAGAACTGAAGCACAGAAAAGAATTTATATAAGCTGGACTGATGATTGGCTGACGACATGCACGCCTTATGTGGGGAAAAAGCTTAAAACTTACGGCACATATCAGGTGTCCTCCAATCTATGCAGACATCCTGGTCACTGCAGGCCTCTGCATAAGCTGCCACAGCTGTGCAGAAACCCAGGAATTTCCCTTCAAACTCACAAGAGCAGGATTCCTGCACACAGGCATGGTAGTAGGGCTCTGGATCCACCTGAGGATCAGTAAACAGAGTTGGGAAGTACCTGACTGCAAGTTGTACTTCAATCACAACAAAAATGCAGATGTAATGTTTAACTTTTACTGGCATTAACATCAGCACAAAAACTTTCATCATGTGGCTTTCCATGGTTGTTGTAATGTGTGGGTGGCCCAGAACCTTTATCCACAAAGTATATTATAAATTCTCGTGAAAAGTTTATGTGCATAATAACATGCCTTTTTAAGGGGCATGTTTTGGAACAAATTTCAATGCAGCACCATCAAAGGTTGGATGCTGATGCCTTAAAGGTCTAGACAAGCTCCTTTTTGTTCACAGTTTGTTGATGTTGAGCATTATTTTTTAATTTGTCCTCCCTTTCATCTGCTAGTGTTCATTGCCCTAAGCAGTGCTTCTGGATATCCATGTGCACCAAAGTGGTTTTCCTTGCTGCACCTAGAAATGCCTTTTAAGTCTAGGAACACAAAAATTATTATAATGTTTGCATTACAATTGTTATCAAAAAGCTGTGGAGGAGAGGTTTTCTCCTTCTTCTTTTTTTTTGCCCAGTTTAAAAATATTTGTTAGGAAAGTAAAAGCAAGAAATGTTATTACTTTGATAGGTTAATCAAAATAGCTGCGATGCTTATTGAATTTAAAAGAGAAACTGCAATCTAATACATTTTGACAGCAACCTTAGCAACACTGGTATCAAATTTTCACCGTATACAAAATAAAAGTCCCAATCTTCTCTTTGCGACTCTTCTTAAAAAGTAGTTATTCTACTGAATTATGTTGCATTAAATATGGACAAGCAACTTGTGTGCAATGTGAAGAACATACTTTCAAGTGACAGTCTTTGAAGGTGCCTCCTTTAAGGATCATACAGCGCCTCTGGGCCCAGGCCGAGCAGTAGGAATTGCGTTCACATGGAAATATCTCAGTGGTCACATCAGTACAAGGGGGAGTTGCTGCCTTCCAGCTGTTGCCAAAGGCCATTGGACTAGAAACCACTAAGAACAGAGTTTTGTTTTTAGTTTGAGTGTCACAGGTAAAGTGTTGGTGTCACTGCAAAGACACCACCCCTAGCAAAAGAAAGGAGAAAAAATTGACTGGTTTACCTGCTGAGCCACTTATCTGCAAGTCATTCAGCTCATTGGAGTCAAAATTCCCACAGAGGCCACACACTCTGTTCTGCAGGTGAGATGGTTTGAAAAAGAAAATGAGTATAAAAAGTACACAGTGGAAAGGCATAGATATGTTATTAATTCAGTTATGCATTTTTGAATTCTACTTCTCCTCTCCTTTTCAAGCTTTATAGTGAGGATAACAGTATTCTACTACACAAGAATGGCCCCGTTTAAAATCCCTATTAGCATTTTTATTACTCACCCTCCAGTCTGGATGAAGTTCTACGGTGATCCGGGTGTGTTTGTCCCATATTAGAGTTAGACCTTTGCTGGGCACTGAGATTATGATATAGAGTCCCACTGTGCGTATTGTGTAAAGTGGATCTTGCTGCAAAGTCCAGCCTTTTTGGATTTTCTTGGTCACTCTCATGTCATTCAGGATAAGGGTGACTTTGCTCTGGAAGAGCAAGATAGAAGAACAAGATAAGGAATTAGTTTACTGGTATATGGGCATCTACCTCATAATGCACACCATTAATTTTGCAGCATGTTATTTTCCATGATTCATGAACGACTTGAGT
Source organism: Pelmatolapia mariae (assembly GCF_036321145.2). NCBI lineage: Eukaryota > Metazoa > Chordata > Actinopteri > Cichliformes > Cichlidae > Pelmatolapia > Pelmatolapia mariae. Next base: position 4,532,177 of record NC_086242.1, read on the forward strand.
AAATAACCATCCTTTGACTGAGGTTGATCATTTCTAAGTAAGACAAAAAATACACTAATAAAAATTAGCATAACATGACCACCAAATAAAGGTCGAGGAATATTTAGGGATAGAGCCACTTACCTGCAAGTCCAGTATGATGGAGCGTGAACAGGTGAGTGCCTCATCACAGCAAGGGACACTCTCCACTCGGAGAGAAAAGGTGCCGTTTTGACTTCTGCAGTAATCCTGAAATCAAAAAGCATGGTTAACACTTCTTTATTATATATTAAAAATCATGCATTTTGTTGTAGTTATAAACAAATGGTTACCACCGTGACTGAAAGTCAACAGCTACAGCTTTTGTAATAGATAGACAGAGAGAGAGAGACCTGGACTTTGTGAAAGTATATGACTTATATCTCCTACATCATGAAACTGCAACTTTAAAAATATAATTTACATATCTACATTATACATAAATTTTATATCATGCATGTGAACATATTCATGTTTTTTGATTTTTCTGGCTCTCACCTCTACAAGTGTATACTGGCAGTGACCACCAAAGCGATACCATTTAGCGTCAAAGGTCTGATAATGTCCATTTCCATAGACTTGACATGTCCCGGGACACGGCTCATCTTTGCAGTCCCACTGACCCTGACCACAGACACTGTAAGATAAAGTCATAACACTGAGTTTACAGAAAAACAAAACTTTGCGACTGAACCAGTAAAGTAGCGTTACCATTTTTTACAGTTGGTTTTTACAGTCTCTCCTGCCCTGAAGACTTCACCACTGTATACACAGGTGCAGTTGTCCCTTGACACACAGTTTCCATGGTGATCTTCATATTGATCATGTGGGCAATAACAGCCACTCTCACAAGTCATACTGGCAACCTGAAAATCACACCAACCTGAAAATTACACCTTTGTGAGGAGCTCACGTGTTTATTCTAATAACTAGTCACCCTTTTTTTTAAAAACTAAAGATGAAGCCACATTTACATACAAATGGTAATAATTATAAATATACATACCAGTGGTTTGCTGAGACTGTCGCAAGTTTTCTGAGCTGTGTTAACTGGGTATTCTGAGCAGTGCACGCACACCTTTCCATTCCTGCAGCCTGATGCGAACAAATTCATGTATTAAATATATTTCTGAAAGTTTGATATAATAATATGTTTACTGCCGTGACTCTTGCTCATATAGCAATGTATGTCTAGTACAAAAATATAATATATTTACCACAGTCCTTGGAGCACTGCAGTTCTCCATTCTTACAGTGGCTTTTGAAAACACAACATAAGATTAATAAAACTGGAACCATTGTATTTATCATACACCATCAGTTTCATGCTAATACAAAATGTATGTGATCAATTTGAAATTCCTTAAAAAAATCTTTAATGATCAACTCACCACTGTCGTCCATCGATAACAACAGGCCCTGGTGGCGTTATACCGCCGTGATGATGGCATACACATTCAGTCTTTGGTGTACAGATTTGTCCTTGGTTCAGGTGGGTTCCTTCTGGGCAGCCACAGCCTTCCACGGGAGCGTCTTCCTGCCCACAGCGAGGATCAGGACTAGACAGGGAGCGGCATGTATGGTTGCAAGCTCGCACATCGTAGGAGAACTCTTGGTTCTTTTCACATGTCAGTGCTGTGACAAAATATTTTGATTCACATTTAATAATCTGCTTATACAATGCATCCTGCAAAACCAAGGCAGAAACTGCCTACATAAGACTATAAGTCGTGTGCAGTAAAAGGAAGACATATTTATTACTGTATTTGCATTTTTAAATGCTCACAGCAGTTGGTAGCCTTCCTCCAGTCACCAAGTTCAACTCCAACACTGGCACATGCTTTGGCATAGTTGCCCAGAGCAACACACAAGCACTGGACCAAATTGGTACCACAGTTACAAGTTCTTAGGATGCAAGCCTGTAAAAATATAGTAGAAGAGTAGAGTAGAAATATATGCACCGGGGTAATGAGTCAAACAAAAATGTATGCATCTGTATGATCAACATGTTCGCCTTAAACTGGTTTAATTTTATATGCATAATGCAGGTTTAAGTTTTCAACTTGTTATAAAGTTTTAAATCAATATGTCAGCACGAGTTAGCTTCAGCAGTTTCTTCAGATTTGGTTGAGTAGTAAAACAATCTTACCGTATGGAATTGATCAGTTGGGATGTAGCCATGGCACTTTGCAAATATCCCAGCTGGGTTGTTCAAGACAGAACACTTTTCATCAGCAAATATTTCTGCAGAAATACATCAAATGCTAAAATAAGTAATGATTTTGCAAAACAATTTAGAATAAAGAAGTTTTCTGTGTGTTAAAGACAAAAGATAAAAGCTTCTTCTCATCTGTGAATTTATAGGACAGTCTACTTTATATGACTGATTGATACCGTTGTCGGTATTAATGCAGGTTGGCGGTATGTTCGGTGTACAACGGCCCACGCTCCAGGACAGCGCAAAAGGTTCAGGTGAGTTCTCGATGATCCCGCTGCTGCTGGTGAAGTCATCTGTGGTGTCGTTGTTGTTGTTGCCACAGAGACCTGAAAGACAGACTTACTATTTTGTCTCAGATTTTTAGAACATTTCCTGCTCGGCAGCCTCCAGTTTGCATAAATACATTTTTATGGTGGAAAATTTGAACATTTATAATGTTTTCTGTGAAAACTGCATATATTTAACAACTTGTAATTTAAGCGCCATTTCTAGAATTCTGTTATATTTGGATTTTTGTGGTACGGCTTGTGATATTTAAGTGAAAATAGCATTTTCTTTACTTTTGTGACTGAGAATTAAAAAGTATTCTGTATGTCAAAATTTCTGCTGTGAAATCTTTATGCAAATTGGAAGAGCTGAGCAGAAGGCTTGGTTGTTTCAAGACAGAATAAAACGCTTGTTAAGCTACAAAAGTCACATAAAGTTTAAAGTTTGAACTAGAACATTTTTCTGTTTTACCAATAATTTGACAGTTCATAAAATAAATCATGATAAAAGTAATTCCAGGGTTAGTGTGTATTTGTAGACTAATGTACTAACCTGAAATCATGCCTGTGTGGTTTCCTGGTGGTGTAATGTAAAGTTGGATTTCAGGAGACACCTGGACTTGGATCTTCATACCAAAGGATGTATGGACTTCAACATACATAGAGGACTGCCAGAAAACCAGGGCATGATCTAAAAAGTGAGAGAAATTAGTAAGAGATTTGGTGTTTATGTATCGAAACCATTCAGTATATATTATGAGGCTAGCAGACTAACTAGCATTCTTTTACCTACCAGACTGATGAAGTTCAGTAATTTCTTGGTCTTCAAATTTAACCATGCTGCGTGTGAATGTGTACATTTCCTGCAAATTCCAAATGATGTGCATAATCAGGCTCATTTTTCCTCACTACCAGTTGATTTGATAGTTTGTATAGTGTGTGGGATATATACCTGGGAAATCTGGAGAACGACTGTTTTTATAGATGCATGCTTCACAGAAAATTCAACATTTATTGTCCAGTTTAAGCCCTGCATGTGGTCATGAAAACAACTTAACATCACAATCATGCACAAATGTCCTAATGTCACATATTTGTGCTGTAGGCTGCGTGTTTACCTGTGAGGCCACATATGTGCATTTACCAGGAACAACATATTTTTTGCCATCGAATGTTGTTACAAATTGCCCTTCAATGAGACATCTGTCTCGGCAGGAATTCTCTGAGCAATGCCATCTTCCACCATCACATATACTGAGGACAAAAGTTTAAAATGTGTTTTAAAAACTTCTAAACACTTTTATGATTCTAAAGTTAAGGGTTTTTTATGTATTAAAATTCCAGCATTATTTTATTTTATTTTTTGGCCACTTACCATGCCTGACACTTAGTGTTACGTATGTCTCCAGTTAAGTAAGTCCTACTAGAGAAGACACAGGGGCAGCTAGGCACACTCACGCAGTGGAAGTCTTCTGCGTGATCATCAAGCACCTTACCTACAATATAATTCAGTACATTTTTGATGATGAGTTCTGATTAGTTTCATGTGACTTACCAAGGCAAAAAACAAAACACAATTCATAGTATTCACCCTTTGGACAGACACAAGTGCTGGTGATAGCCTGGCTGGAAAAGCTGGGGTTAGGGTTGGAGCAGCTGGGAATAAATGCATCACCCTCTTCTTTATAAACCAGGTCTCCAGGACAAGTCGGCTCAGCTGCATTCATAAAAACAGAAAGGTAAATCCATCATGAAACTAAATGAAATGTCAGTTAAAATTCATCCTTTATCCGTAAAAGCATAAAAATCAATAAACAAACAACTTTGCGACTACTATTATGAAGCTTTTAACCCTCTTTAAGACTTTAAGAATGATGATAAGTGATCACCTACCACATTTGGTTATAGCTCTCCATTTCTGCCACACATAGCTGTTGTTTCCACAGTGCAGGGCAATCTCTTTGAAGAAAGCACAGCGAACGTATTGGCTCTTTTCATAGCTGTAAATGTTCTCTTCACAGAGTTGGATATAATATGGTGTTTTGACTTGCAGACACTCCAAAGTGTAAGAAAAGAACTCTCTGCATACCTGCAAATATCATTGGAGGAACATGAACATTTTAGACTACCATCTTTTGTACAGCAACATTTATACAATATGATTATATAACTGATCGATTCCTGAAAACATGAAAACAAAAACAAATGAATAAAGAAAAGTGGATTTAAACTATGAAAATGATTGAAAAAAAACTATAGTAACATCAGCTTACTGGGTTAGTGACAAAGACAGGATCTCGCGTTTGACACGTTTCCTGGGTAAGCTTGCTCTCTGTTATCAGCTGCTGCTTGTTGCCTGTTTTCACAAATAAAATGTACATTCAACTTTGAACAAAATACGCAAAAACAAGTGTTTTATATTCCTAGAGATTGTATTTATCTTTTTTCATGAAAGTATGATACATAGAATTTTTAGAGCAACATACTGTGCTGGAAGAAACGGACGACAGCAGTTAGGTAGGGTCTTGTGCATGTCAGTAAATTAATACCAAATTACTTTCTGTACCAATTACAACATTGCTGCAGACTGAAACAGCCAGAGTGCTGGCCAGACTAGAGCCCAGAACACTGAACAAACAAATGAATATGGCAACAAAGGCCCAAGGTTGAGCAACTGAAAACTATTTAAAGCAAGAATGAGAAAGTATTTTACTTTTAGAAGTTTTCTTCTTTTTCTTCTTTTAAAATGGCCTTCCCAAAGACTCAACCTCAATCCGACTGAATATGTCCATACCAGGAAACCAGAGACGAGGTTGTATAATGTATGTAAAACTGTCCTAATTTTCCTTTTATTAACATCTAGCATAACAGATACTATATATTAATTATAATTACTATTGAATTAAGGCCTGTATTAACCGCTATTTCAATTATTTCTGCTACCACCAACATTACCATACCAGCTTTATTTATAAAGCACTTTAACATAAAACCAGGGTTCACAAAGAGCTGTACATATACAAATAGCATAAACAAACAAACAAACAAACAAAGAAATAAGTACATACATAAATAAATAAATAAAATCAAACATGTTAAAACAAATTGAGTCAACCTCTTAAAAGAGTGCCAAAGGCTTCAGCAAATAAATATGTTTTAAGAAGCGTTTTAAACGCAGAAAGAGAAGAGGCCTCCCTAACGTTCAAGGGCATATCATTCCACAACTTTGGAGCAGCTACAGCAAAAGCACGGTCACCTCTAAATTTATACTTCGTTTTTGGTACCTTAAGGAGCTGCTGATTGGTGGACCTAAGGGAGTGGGCAGGTGTATATGGCTGCAGTAGCTATGAGAGTTGGGTGCAGGGGGCATTTAGAGATTTAAAAACAAATAAAAGAACTTTAAAAAGGATCCTAAAATGTACAGGTAGCCAGTGGAGTGAAATTAAAATGAGGGTAATGTGCTCAGACTTTTTTGTTTCAGTTAAAAGACACGCTGCAGCATTTTGCACAACCTGCAGATGCCTAATCACTCATCACTAACCCCACAATAAAGTGCATTACAATAATCCATCCTAGATGTAACAAAGGCATGGATTACTGTCTCAAAAAGCTGCTTTATTAAGATGGGCTTTGTTTTGGCTAATTGCCTCAAATGAAAAAAGCTAGATCTTACACAGCTCTGACCTGGCTTTCAAGTTTAAGATCTGCCTCCATTTTAACTCCCAGATTAGTGATGATTGGTTTAACATACTGTGCCAGGGAACCAAGATCCATTTAGTGGTCTCAGAAGTGCCACAAAAAAACCATCACTACTGTTTTATGCTCAATAAAATGCAAAAAGTTCAAAGCCATCCAGGCCCTTATTTCATCAAGACATTTGAGCAAAGGGTCTATGGAGAAACCATTTATCTTTTTAGGAGGGAAATAAATCTGGGAGTCATCGGCATAACAGTGGAAAGAAATCCCGTGTTTCCTGAAAATAGAGCCAAGGGGTAGGAGATATAGGGAGAAAAGAAGGAGGCCTTAAACTGACCCCTGTGGTATCCCACATTGAAGAGAAGCAGCAGAGGATACAAACTCACCAAGTTTCAAAGAGAAATTTTGCTTTGCCAAATAGGATCTGAACCACTGCAGTGCAGTACTCATAACACCCACCAACATTTTATGATCCACTGTATCAAAGGCAGCCGTTAAATCTAAAAGTACGATAATAAACCAGAGTCATCTGAGTCAGTTGCTAAAGACACATCATTAAAAACTCTTAAAAGGGAAGATTCGGTAGTATGTAAAGCTTTAAAACCAGCTTTCTCTTCACTTGTGTACAATACTGTGCTGTTGCTTATGTTATTAGAATGATACTACAGCTATTAGTTGTTAGTTTATTTGTGCTGTAGGTGACATACTTGTTACGTTGTGTTTTCCACACAGTCCAGTGATGTCAGTGCTCAGCTCTTGCTGCAGCTCCACCTGAACAGCAAATCACATAGAAGCTTCAGGAATTCTTCTAAGGGATTTATAGTTTCTGTACATTTGCCTGTGTTTAGGCTTTCATACATTATGTGTCCTCTTACCCACAAACTGTCTATTCCTCCAGGTACACTATGCCAGGTGACAGAAAGTGGAAGCAGGGAGCTCCTCAGTCTAGTGTAGATGCCGTACTGAAAAATATGCTGGTAGGTGTGATCGTATGGAAGGGAGACACTGTAAGCAAATACACAAGGGACATCTGCTCAGAGACTGATCTGAGGTCTCCTCACTTCTTCAGTTTTGGAAAACAAATGAAAGACAGGAAAAAATCATGCTAAACAGCCTTTGCAGAGAGTGAGAGTATCTAGCAAATAGAATATGGTGTGTTTTTTCATTAAACTCAACCACAAAGACAAACACTTAATAATGCACAGTGTCCCAGGGCCAGAGCTAATAATGAACTAGCACTCATGGTAGAAGTGCTGAAATACCTGCGAGCATGATCGGCTTGGTTAGGTGGCTGAGTATGAGTGACATTTGAGTTAATGAACTAAAGTGTCTTTGGGCAAAACACTTTGCTGGTGCCTCTCATGCTTATGCTAACTGGTGTTCTGGAGCCAAAAAAAAGAGTAATTTTAAATCAGATGTTAAGAAACAAAGATCAGATTGTGTCTCATGCAAATGATATTAGGTTTCCAAGTCAAGCAGTTTTCTTCAAATGAAGCACTAACTTAGTGGATCCATATTTGAGGACAAACCTTTTCTTCTCCACCAGGATGCTTCCATTCTGCAGAACAGTCCGGACTTTGTTCATTGTGATCTCGACTTGAACCAGCAGCCCGCTGTCTCCTCGCCATATGGTGATGTCGTATTCCACACGATTGTGGGTGAAGCGGGTGAGCGTGAACGGGCAATTGGACCTCACGTAGTAACCCAAGCCTTTGAAGGGCTGGACGACTCCACTGCCATACGTCCTGCAAGTAACTGATCGTGGCAAAGTTAAGTTACTTACAAATTCATCGTTCAGAGATGGACAAGTGACCAAGTAAATTAATGAAGACTGTGTAGTTACTGTAAAAATGATTGGCTCTCTAAAAATTAAGTGATCGAACAACGACACTGACTCACATTTCTGAGTTTCTGTTGTTGTCACTGATCCACCGGTCCCAAAAACTGAGAGGTAAGGAAAAAAGACAATGTAATAACTCTTTAACAACAACATTCAATTACAAGGAAAACTCCTTGTAAATATGAAAATACAGTGCATCATACTGTAGACAGGACAGTATACATCAACATTTTTCTGTAATGTTTTTCTAAGATATAAAGAAGGAAAACTATAGTAATGCATGAAATCAATATATAACAAAATATTTACACTGCTTTGATTTGTTACTTATTCTGCTTAAAATAATTAATTAATATTCAAAACACATAAATAAATGCATGGTACCTGAGACCAGTAAAAAACAGACGGACAGCATCCGTTGCTGTGGGGTCATTTTCTTCTTTCTGTGCAAGTGCAACCAGCAGGATGTGCCCAACCACCCCACTCCGTCCCTTATATATGCAATGTCCATACATACACACACACTGCATGAATCACCACCACCACAGGGATGTGTGAACTAACATGCACACACCGGCTTCTTTACCAGGAAACTAAAAATTTCAAAGAAAATATGGTGATTATGTAATAACACGGAAATTAATCCACAATGTTGAAAAAACAGCTTATTTAAAGCATGTCATTATTCTATGATATAAGGTTACATCAAGAATTCAACAATTCCCTGTACTGATATATATTCCTGTGGGAAACTGCTAGTGTTGCGTATCAAAGAATTTGGCAAAGAAACCCAAAAAGGAATTGGTTCACAAACAAGCCAAAAAGCAGAAACTTAAGCCTTTAAATCTTGTGTTTCCTTGTTGAGCAGACACAAATTAGAAGTACACAAATCCGTGGGGTTTTTTTTTTACATTTCCTAAACTGGAAACCAGTAATTTTGTCATGATTCATTCCTTCAGGAAAAAATAAGGTACTTACTGCCTTTCCTTTAGGCAGCTAAAATAATAGCAATATGTTAACTCCATCCTTAATAGGTGAGATATTAAGTATTGCATTATGTACAAAGAGGGATGCCTACTTTTGGCAAACACCGGTGAAATTCACCAGTGTTGAAGGTCAATACATGACAAACAGAATAGAATGAAAAGTGAGCGCTGGTAACTGATGAGAGTGCATGAACCAGGATGTAGTTAATTATTTTTCATTGCTAGATCGGAGGGAAAGCACCACAGAATCAATGAGGTGCCCATCAGATCTTGCATCAGATGACCTCAATAGGTCACTTAATAGGGTGAGGCAAGGTCCCGCAGTGGTTTTAACCTGATACCTCTAGTGGTAATGACCCACACGTTTTTTTACACCTTGGGTCATGTGGACTTAAAGAAGTCTAGTCACTTTCTTATCCCAGCAGTTAGAATGTGAAAGGCAGTGCACACTCTTAAAAGGTTGCCAGTGTTGTGCAGGGATGCAAAACTATTCAGTGGTAAATATATTTTTCTTTTAGTTACTTCCTGTTTTACTTAGTGAGTTAGTTAGAAATGCAGAAGCTGTTTTGTTTTTTTTTAATGTGCACTCTTCTCCATTAAGTGCTTTAGCCAAGTTAGCATATGCACAGCATACTCATCACAGGTGGAACCAGGAACACTGACTAGCTTTGTTCCTTTGAAAATCAAACCTAAATCAAACACAGCCACTATGTATTAGACCTGTGCTTTCATGTAATGACAAGTCACAATGCCTCATCTGCACATGATCCTGGAACTTGGTAATCTGGATTTAAATGTATTCTTGATTGCTTATAATTGCTATTAATAACACCTCTGCTGTTTGCAGGTACCCAGGCCACTTGGCTTAAAAGGTTGTTCAAAATACTACGGTCTCTTTCCTGTTTTACTCTTTTTGAAAATTCTTCACACAAAGACCGGGGATAGAGTTCTCTTCATTCTTTCCTTTTGTTCCTGTAATTCTATAACTTTACTTGAGCTAGCCTATCCATTCTAGTGCAAATACCTTATACAGTGTGTGAAAAAGTGTTTGCCCCCTTTCTGATTTCTATATTCTTTGCATGTTTGTCACACTTAAATGTTTCAGATCATCAAACAGAATTAAATAGTAGACAAAAATAATACAAGTAAGCACAAAATGTAGTTTGTAAATGAAGGTGTTTATTACTAAAAGGAGAAAGACCCGATAACTGACACAGCTGGTCTCAGTCAAGAAATCTCTTAAACACGACCTGCCTGACAAAGTGGAATAGATCAAAAGATCCTCAAAAGCCAGATATCATGCAATGAAAATTCAGTAGCAAATGAGAAACAAAGTGATCAAATAAAGCACTGAAGCTTAACGTGGCTGATGTCTGGAAAACCCTGTGGAGAGTGAATGTACGGAAACCAGCTTGGACTTTCCCACCAACTGAGTTCAGCGAAAGTGGGAAACAGCATCTCCAATTCCATCTCCATGTTCATCAGCTTCCCTCAGGGCTCTGTCCTGAGCCCACTGCTGTTCATTTTGCTGACACGTGCATCACCTCATCAGATGACATAACAGTGGGACAATACCGACCTGTCCTACAGAGAGTAGGTGAATTAATTGGTGGACTGGTGCAGTGTTATGAATCTGTTCCTGAATTTCGAGAAGACCAAGTCCTCACCATCAGACCTGAACTCTTCAAGACACAGCGCTACCTGTGTGAAAAAACAGTTTAGTTTTTCACATAGGGCCATATAGGTCTGATTTTTTTTTTTACTTTCATGATAAACACATTTATTTAGAAAATGTATTTTGTGTTTATTTGTGTTATCTTTGTCAAACACCTTTTTACTCTTTGCTATTTGTATTTTTGATCTCACCAGTTAAACTTTTTAATTAAGACTTGGTCAAAGAAGGAAATTTCTCAATTATACTAAATACTAAATAAATAAATAAATACCCAGAGAAAAGATACTTTAAATCAGGACATGTGCCTCCATTTTCTGCTGCCACCTGAGGCTTGGCAATGTGACAGCCTATCATGATTTGTCATCTACATTCCTTGCTGCTGGAAGCAAACAGTGCACTGGTTAGATCAAATGGAAACACAGTGAAGAAACAGGAGAAGCAGAGTTGTAAATAATGAAAGGAAGGTGCACAACTCAGGGTACTCGTTTGTGCACATCTTAATCTAATATTTTCTCCTGACTAACCATTCCCAAACAAATCATTCTGGTATTTAAATAATAAGATTGATGGTGTTGAGTAGGGTTTGTTTTCATGGTTTCTTTGTCTCCATTCTTAAGTCATTATGACACGTTTCAATGTGTAGGGTTTTGTCCATATAATATTAAATTGCTTAGCTAATTATAGGCCAATCTCCAACCTTCCTTTCATATCAAAAATTCTAGAAAGAGTAGTTGTCAAACTGATTGTCTGCAGAGAAATGCCTTATTTGAAGAGTTTCAGTCAGGTTGATGGCACTGAGCCATTGCAGGGGGGGCACGGTATGAAAAAAAAAAGAATGCTTGGACACTGCTAGCATAATTGACAAACGCAAAGCAGGAGATGAAGCATCGCCAAATATGTTTCCAAACCAACTTCATTCCAAGCCAAAGACTAGAAAATATGGTGAAGCATATCTTGCCTTTGGCTTCACCCGCACAAGTGCCGAGGTAGGTCTCTGCGACAGAATTAGTTTCCCCTGCATCGGCAGCATGCGCTGGGCTGTCCAAATCACGGACAAACAGTATCCCACATTCTTGATTTTTAGTTCACAAACACTTCTTGTAATAAATAACTACTCCTGACATGTTGGAGATGTTAGCTCTTTATACAGTAAAGTTACAGCGAGATACAAATAATATCAGGCTGATCCTGCCACAATTTGTTTCCCCGGTTCAAATCACGGACAAAACAGTATCCTACAGTTTTTTATGTTTTTAAACCCATTTTGCACAGAGAGGCATTTTTTTGAAAAACGTATTGATAGCAATGTTGAATATTATTACACAGGAAAAAAACAACTACACATAAAATAATCACACCGTGACGCCTCTGCCTTTCTAAACTGAGCGACAGTAACTGCGTTTGTATATGTAAGCGTGTAAAACCTGAAGATAGTCAGATTAACAGTAACATTATTTTGTCTCTATCTCCCATTTCATTCCACTCCCATTCCTATTTCACGCTGTGCGCCAAACAATAACGTGGCGCACAACGTCAAAGGCATATACCTTTGACGTTGCGTGACGAACTCTGTATTCCTCGTCCACACATAAACGCAAAAAACTGCGTTTAAAAAAAAATCTCAGTTTTCGGTGATTCGAAACGCCGTTTATGTGTGGACGAAAGGCCCAAACGCATAGAAACAGCTGCGTTTTCAAAAATACCCGTTTAAGTGTGGACGTAGTGAAAAAGTGTTCAAAGATTATTTTATTACTACCTGTAATTTATTGCAGTTTACTTGTATTTGCTTAATTGTTTACTAAATGTTTGAGGTGTGAAATAAACCGCAATGACGTTTGAAAACAAAATATGGGTGTGTGTGGTTGGAGGATGTGTTTGTGCGGGGGGTGTTTAGGTGGTGGGGGGGCGCGAACATTTTTCTTGTAAAACAAAGGGGGCCCAGCAAAAAAAGTTTGGGAACCGCTGATCTAATAGACTCCAATTTGTTCATGTAAATGGAGAGTCTTCTTCACACGGTGAGGTTAATTATGGAGTTCCACAGAGTTCAGTGCTAGGACCAATTCTGTTTACATTATACATGCTTCCCTTAGGCAGTATCATCAGAAGACATACATTTTCACTGCTATGCAGATGACACCCAACTCTATCTATCCATGAAGCCAGATAACACACACCAATTAGTTCAACTGCAGGAATGTCTTAAAGACACAAAGACCTGGATGGCCGCTAACTTTCTGCTTCTAAATTCAGAAAAAACTGAGGTCATTGTATTCGGCCCTCAAAATCTTAGAAATATGGTATATAATCAGATTCTTACTCTGGATTGCATTACCTTGGCCTCCAGTAATACTTTGAGGAACCTTGGAGTCATTTTTGACCAGGATATGTCCTTCAATACACATATTAAACAAATATGTAAGACTGCTTTCTTCCATTTGCACAATATCTCAAAATTAGAAAAATCCTGCCTCAGAGTGACGCTGAAAAACTAGTTCATGCTTTTAGTACTTCTAGACTGGACTACTGTAATTCATTATTAACAGGAAGTCCTAAAGATCAGGGGATCATACGATTGTTGGGTTTTTCTCAGTATGTATTATTCTGGGGTCTACTGTTGTTGTGATTTGGTGCTGAATTCAAAATTGGTATTACTTATGGTGCTTCTTTTGAGTTTCCGATTAGTCGTGCTAATTATTTTAACTTTCAGAGAAAATGTGCTCATTAAATATTCTTTCACTAGAAGGTAATTGGTTAATTTGATATGATGTAGCCTAACTATTCTATAAAGTGGCATCATCTATGGGATGGCTGTGTTTGGCGAATTTGACTTGAATGGGATTTGTGCATATATATACTCATCAGACCCATTTTGATGCTACTTTACATGTGTCCATTACAAATTTTAGGCACATCAGAAAAGAGCTATTTTAGCCTAATTCAGCTTTGAGATTAATTGAGCCTCAAGGCTCAATTAGCTGGGGACAAAAAGGTAAATTCCCTAAAAGACACATTTCTTGGTTTGTACTATGTAACTATTGTATATGCATGGAGACCCTGTCTCATTATTGATCTTCTTCTGTAATGGGTTCAATCACAGGTCATTTTCAGGCCATGTTAATTCTTCAGGGACACCTTTGTCCACATATTGATCCCCTGAACTCATGAATGCTTTTACTGCTATGCCATTCTGCACACTGCAGCTATGTTTCATCAGTGGTGAAGGACAATTATATGGTTTGAGTGTATGGAGAAGATAAACTGGTTGGTATGGGGTCACTGACAAACCTTTTTTTTTAGCTTCAAGCAGACAGATTATGACACATATATTGCCAAAATAGATTAATTTAGATCAATCAAATAGTTTTTAAACAACAATCAACACTTAAAGTGAATCAGAAATTGTGCAAATGTAAACTGAGTATATTACAGGTGTGATCTTAAGGTCTTAATTTAATGGTTAGAAATCCAAGTCCAGCCTTTTTGTCCTTGTTAACTAATGGGACGAAAAATAAATTACATGTTTGGATTTTAGGCCTTAGTGGAGACATTCAGTATTCAGCATCAAAAGTGACAACGGGCTCATCTGCCTGGAATATTTTAATAGTTACAGAGTTGATTCATTAAAAATCAGCTGATCCTACTTAATTTCAAGAACACTGAAATATACTCTGCTTGCTTTGTGGCGGTGTTAAAGCTAATCAGCAGTACAGATACTATAATCCATAAAAGTGGATAGCAGCTGACGTGTACAACATCATTGTGCGACTGTCTGCACTTGGAGTTCTTCCACCTGTAATACAAAGCTAATGCCAGTAGGGGGAAGCCGTTTTCCAGTTTTGCCAGAGGCAGCCTGTTGTAAGAGTAAAACGTGTTGAAAATGTTTAAAGCAACAACATTCCGGTTTTTTATATCTTTTAGTTAACAAACGTTTTTCTTATTTTTATGATTTTATGCTTTAGCCCCACAAAAAAGTGTTTTTTCACGAGGCTTAAGCATCATCATCAAATGGAATTATACAGCAGACATTTACACATTTTTGATGCGTATTAACGAGCATATTAATCCGCCTGATTTGGTCAGTTAACAACCAGACCGCATATTCCCCATAAAAGATGGTGCTGATAACTCTTCGCTCCACGCTTCCAAAACAACATTTCTTTGCGTCACGCCGACGCTGGTAGTGACGAAATGATCCACTACACTCCTCCTATCTCACCTTTCCTACCCTACTCTTCTCCAACTCTCCCATCAGGACCACAGGGATGTCATGCGCGGATAAACAGGGCTGGAGCACAACTTTACTCAGCAGCGGGCTTCTTTTTTTTATTTGGAAGTGTCTTAGGACAGTCAGCGTGACTTTAAGTCTAAGCTGAGTGTAGTGGGGGGGTAGGCCTGTTAGTTGGGTGGGCGTGTGTGTTTGTTTTGTTGTCAGACGCTTCAAATACAACTCAGCAGCCCTGTCCTGTGTTGTAGTTCCCATATGTCGCGAAGGCAGGCCGACCATGACTACAACCTCCGGAGTATGAGCAACCTGATGGGCGAGAGGTGGAAGAAAGTGAACGACGGAGGTGAGCGCAGTCTCATCAAGGCTCCGTCCAACGCCAGCATCAGCAGCCAGGGCGCCTCCGCTGGAGCTTCCGCCGCCGCCGCCGGTGCCCCATCAGCCCCCTCCTCCTCGTCCACTGGAGACCTGGAGAGGGCTGCCCGCAAGCAGTTTCAGCAGGATGTTACACCTGGTTTCGTCTACGTCCTGGCCATCTTCTCCGCCCTGGGGGGTTTCCTTTTCGGCTATGACACCGGGGTGATCTCCGGGGCGATGCTCCTGTTGAAGAGGGAGCTGGACCTGAGCGCCCTGTGGCAGGAGGTGCTCATATCAAGTACTGTGGCCGCAGCCGCCCTCTCCGCCCTGCTGGGCGGCTTTCTCAACGGGGTGTTCGGGCGCAGAGTGTGCATACTGCTCGCCAGCTTCTTCTTCGCCGTCGGGGGGATCGTCCTTAGCAGCGCTCCCGGTAAAGAGGTGCTCCTGGCGGGTAGGCTCATCGTTGGATTGGGGCTCGGTAGGTTTCAGGGGCGTTTTCAGGTTTTTGAAATAAGGGGGCGCAAAAGGGGTGGGTGGGGTCGCCGAAATTTCAATAAATAAAATTTCTGAATTAAGAAAATTAAAAAAAAATGTGGAATGAATGGAGCTAACAAAATCAGTGTAGATACAGGTATAAATCAATTTCATTCTACCAAGCAGCAAAACT
Source organism: Pelmatolapia mariae (assembly GCF_036321145.2). Lineage (NCBI taxonomy): Eukaryota > Metazoa > Chordata > Actinopteri > Cichliformes > Cichlidae > Pelmatolapia > Pelmatolapia mariae. Next base: position 4,548,122 of record NC_086242.1, read on the forward strand.
ATAGATGTCGAACATACTTTGTTCTAAGTTCAACTTTGAAAAGTAAAGCACCTGAGTAACTGTAAGCCGTTATATTTCTTTTAAGTCTCCTTGTAGTCCGCTACCTAGAGTTCATGTATAGTTTGTGCCTTGTAGTGGAGATTTTCCACGGTGTCACAAAAAAACTGGCAGACACACGGACAGCCGCATGGACCCTTAAAGCCATTAAATATTTACCTCGTGAACAGCACCATACTACAAAATTGATAGCTGGTAGCTGACTGCTTTTCTGCAGGTGGTGCACCTCTGGGTTTTTGTAACCTGGCGTGCCCTGCCGCCGCCACCACAGCTGGGTTGAAGACACGAGTGTTGGGTTTAACAGCCCCTTTTACAGAATTCCTGAAAAAGTTTTGATTTCTCCTTCTGCATCATGGCTGATGTGACAGTATTGCCTGAGTGGCGACGCCTATGATTAAGGAGAATATTGCAGCGGCTGCCTGAGCCATAACAGTGAGCGTAAATGGATTTGACTTTGTGAAAATGATACTACCGGCATTGTACAAAGCCACCAACGCAACGGGCATACCAGGGCCTTCACACTCACTGTCTGGTGATCAGTATTCATTTTGACAGCAAGTTTTCTGATTGCATCTCGTCTCTCCACAATATTTACCTTTAAAAGATTTTGTCTTGTATTTGGAAGGATCATCATTCCACTTTATAATATTATCTAATATTGAATATTCGTATTTATATACCATGAGGAGAAAAGCCCTGCTCCTAATAAAACACCCTGAGCACGCTCCCAGAGTCTTTGTTTAACCTCTTAAGCCCCAACGCCCCCTGATACGGGGGCAAAAGGCATCAGGTAGGCTTGGGGCTTAAGAGGTTAAGAAAAGTTTTTTTTACCAGTCCAGAGCAAGAAACAAAGCCAACATTCACTGTAGCTTTAGACAAATTGCTATTCCAATGAAATTACTTCAGCCTGCCCGGCGCTAATGATAATGTGATTTATTGATTTCTTCTTCAACACTTCCCCTCGCTCGCTCACCATTAGAAAGAACAGAGGTGGCACTCGGCTTAAGTGCCCCTTGAAGTCAAAGATCTTAAAGCTTTTGGTGGTTTTGGTGATGCATCGCTGCTGTAGCTCCTCCTCCCCCACCACAGGCCTGAGGTTTGCAATTACTCACAGCGTCTAATTACGCAGCGTGGCCCTCTGCTTCCTTTATCTGCATGCCACTGGCTGTTAGACAATTTGCAGTCCCCATTATCATCATCATCATTCTCATTATTAGATTTGGTTGGGTATCATTAGGTGATAAAGGGGAAACTCATTCTGAATGATAAATATCACCCCATCAAAGGAAGCCCAGATAAACCTACAAAGCACACAGGAGACACATAGTGCCTCTGATTTTGCCTTTATTATTGAGTTGCACTCGTCTTATTGGCTGCCTCGTCCCTGCTTCCTTCCCTGCAGCCCACCTTTGCACATTGCCTTTCTCCTACTTCCTTCCGTGCATGAATATTTTTGCATTCTGAGCTTTCTCCCCTCTTGAATCATCCATCTCTCTGCGTGGTCTTCCTTCCACTCTGCGTGCCTTTCCACGCAACGCTTCTTTTGATCACAATTCAATATGCCTCACATTATTTATAGCAGCTGCTGTTACTCATGAGTTGCATCTCTGCTGTTAAAAGTGGCTTTCAAGGCTCGGTACTCGTCCATCACCTCTTTTGAGACCAGTAAGCGCTCCTTTCAGTGATACATGGAGGATTTGCACACCATTTTTATCATCTTCGGTCAGGGATCCTTACTAAGCTCCACCAGCCTTAAAGAGCTCGGTGTGTACCCCTTTAACAAACTAAAGTCGTTTATTAATTTGCTCCCCTTTTCCTGCATTTCTTTTGCTTCCTGTGAGAAGCAACTCGAACTTGGATTCTTTTTGTGTGGTTAAAGACCAGTCGTGCTCCAATTTGTTTGTCTGGCACTGGAAATGTGCAGATGATGACAGCTTCTTGGTTAAATTTGCACTACTGTAAGTGGAATGTTGTAAGACAATTTTATAATGAATGAATGAATGGAAGTTTTAAAGGTTATGCTGGAAACACTTGTATTTATTTCAGATTTACATTTTTGCAATACATGCATGTTTAGGCTCTTTTCCAATGAACTGTTGTCATTGATAACAGTCTACCTAACTTAAAGTGTGAATCTTCTGAAACAAGGTGCCACCAGCAGCATTATAGTGCAATAATAGTGACACCGCGATATAAGTGACTCAGCATAAGGGAAATGTATATATATGTGTGTGTGTGTATATATATATATATATATATATATATATATATATATATATATATATATATATATATATATATATGTGTGTATATGTGTATATGTGTATGTGTATACAGGTCCTTCTCAAAAAATTAGCATATTGTGATAAAGTTCATTATTTCCTGTAATGTACTGATAAACATTAGACTGTCATATATTTTAGATTCATTACACACAACAAGTAGTTCAAGCCTGTTATTGTTTTAATATTGATGATTTTGGCATACATAACTCATGAAAACCCAAAATTCCTGTCTCAAAAAATTAGCTAAAATTAGCTAAAATTTTAATCTAACAATTGCTCTTCCTGTTACGTGGAGCACAACTGGAGTGCTCCGGCGACACTCGGCAGAGTATTTGTTTGCATTTGGGTCACTCGTCTCCACCTGCTAGTGTCCCCACCTTGTTGTACTCAACAGTGTTTTTGCCTCAAGTAGTGAAGCAAGTTTGTTGTTTGCACATTTAGTGAGTAGTGTGGAAGTAGTTCCCTTTCAGATACTAAATCACCATCAGACATTGACAGCAACTCTGACTCTTAGACACGTGCACTAGGACCACGCATACGCGTTGTGTTGCTATAGCCATGATATCCTGATAAGATACTTTCATATCGTGCAAACATTTATAATGATATTATTGTGGACAATATGATGTAGCACAGCCCTAGTTTGTAAAGCTATAATGTGTATGTAAAGGTGGATGGAACGTGTTGGTCTGAAAAGTAAAGACCAATCCTGAATTTATTTTTATTGTACAGCAGGGGGCGACTACTCTGATCAGTGTAATCGGGATAGGCTTTAGCACAAGCCTACCTAGAGATATCGCTGTCTTATCTGTATACAGTGTCTTTGGCTTTGCTGTCAGATCCTGTCAGATGGATGACTGTCCAGTACCTATGTGTATTAGGGATGGGATAATACATTGATATGCCAGTATACAGTATTGTATCACAATTATCAAGAACTGGTACTAAGTAATAATAAATTTTTGCTTTTATTCTCTTTAGAGTTATTTTTTGCGTTCAATGAAACATACATAATGATTTGACACAGGTGATTGTCTTGCAACATATTGTTTCGCAAGTATCATGATACCATCGGTATAGTGATGTTAATTTAACATTAGTACGATGCTGTATTGTATTTGATATCTCGCAGCTGACTGAAACGTTTGTCCTACAGTGGCCACCATTGCTAGAATTATGCGCTTACAATCGGAGAGGTAAGAAAATATAATTTAGTTCACTGCAGTCTGCAATCTACTGACATCTAGTGGTGATTTCCTACACACTGTAACTTTAAGCAAATGCTGCTTTCTTATCTTTTATTAAATTTTTGAATTTTTTTGTAAATGTCACTTTCCAGAAGTGTTTGTTTTTTTGTTTTTTTTTCTCGTCATTTATTTAGACTGCTTACGGGGAATTTTACACAAACAAACCTGACATTTGATAGAGAAAGGGTTTCTTTAATGGCAGCAAATAGCTGCCACTTTGTCTGATTAAAATAAATTGAATGTGTACTTCTAACTAGTCAGCATGGTAAATTAGACAGGTGGCTCTGATGATCTAATTACACGGTGGGATACACAGTGTGAAAATGTTGAGAAAACTCTTCAGTCTCAGTCGTTGTGCCCCATCGAACCTCCATCCACTCATTTTAGGCATGTTTTGAGTTTGTGCTTGACTCCCTGCTTCAAATGTGGAAAAGTTTCTAAATGATTTCTTTGATTACCTCATCTGAATTGTAGAGGATTTGATTTTAAAGAATTGTTAAAGCATGGCCATTTTTAAGTTAGAGAAAGTTGGATTAAGAACCTCTATTTAAGTACAGTAAATACACTGTTTGACATTTAAAACTACAGGGTGGGACACAAGGTTTGCAATGTTCATATCAGTAGGGCTGAAAGAAAGAAAACTCAAATAACTGATTAGATCATGACGAGAAAAAGTGTTTTATGCAAATATTTTTTCTGTTTTTCTGTTGTAGACGTGTAAATGGAACATATTTATGCATTGTACTGCTAGTTTATCAAAACAAGATGCTGGAAATTTTTGAATTTATTGACTTCTTGTAAAAAAATAATATACAGATTAATTAAAAATGAATAAATGACAAATTATGTATTTTGTTTGCAGCTCTGTGTGGAAATTACAGTTAATATGAGAAGAAAATAGACTAAATGGGTAGCTTATGCCAAAGATCCCGGAAGGTTTGTGTCAGGAAGGCCATCTCAATTAGAAATCTGCCAAATCAAAGATGATTGGCACGGCGGAGCAACCCGCTGTGGTGATCATTTTTGAATAAGGGAGCAGCTGAAAGTATCTTATTCCACTTAATAAACTGATGATGTAGTCTTGTTGTTCTCTCCATATTGTGTCACTCTGAAGCACACATAGGCCTGAGAAACCCATACTAATGTTAACATGTGTATATGTGTGTGTATGTATATGTATATACCTGTAAGTACATACGTGTCTTGGTTTGTTATTCGAGCTACAAAGCCAAATATATGTAGCAAACTGTATGGAGGATTTATGATTGGGTAGGATATAAACAGAAAGTAAAAATAATAATTAATCGTTACTAACTAGTGGTTAAATAAGCTCATGCTTCTTTCTATTCCGTTTTAAACATATTAGGTTATTTTATTATAATCATTATTTTCCTTCTGTTTTAGATTTTATTTGTGGTTTTTTTTATTTTGCAGTAATATATTAACACATTCAAATTAAAGCCTTATTATTATTCTTATTATTATCCAAATGGTACTGTGATACAATGATATGCAATAATAGTAGATTGCAAGACAATCATCTGGGTCAAACCTTGATGACCTTTAGTTATTTTTTGTCACTGAATACAAAAAAATAACTAAAGAAAAAGAAAAGAAGACATTATTTATATTTTGTGTCAGTTGTTTATAATTGGATTGATATTTTGCTGTGTATTGCCGTATCAACATATTATCCCATCCCTAATACACATAGGTAATGGGCAGTCAGCTGCTGTAAACACTGAGAGTGAAATACCAGTCTATAAATATACTGTGATATTAACACAAGCAGTCGTAACACTGATGCGAATCTAAAGGAATTTATTGAGTTGGAGCTTCTTCTTTTTTTTTAGAAACAAAAGTAATAAAAGCTGAGGGAAAAGCAATAATTGTTTTCAGAGATTTTAAGATAAGGTAAAAAAAACAGAGGGACTGCTAAAGTGTCAGCTGCACACTATCATTAACTGAACAAGCTCTGATTGCTCTTATGAGGGAGGGAACTAATCACACGGGTCATTTCAGCTGTTACATCATAAGTATCCCCTCCCTTTTGTGCTGTTACATTTTTACCATACAGAGATCTCCATTAACCAAGCATGCGTGAGCCAGACCCTCAAAGATAATGAGGCAAACAGAAGGTGGAGACGCTAATGAGGCAACCTGTTTTGCATGCAATTTTTCTGGCCCAATCCGATCACCTGCACATTAACACGAATGTCAGTTCTCAGAAAAGCCAACTGTTGAGCGTTTTTGAACAGGACTCACCGGAAAGGTCATCAGAGCTGTTTGTCAAACCAGGAAAGGCCATACACCGCCATGCCATGCCTTCTTGTATTTCTACACATAAGCCTGGTTATTGTTGAGCTGACCTTTGCCTAAGCACATCGACTGTTGTGCAATATGAGCTGGTGCTTGCGCAAGCAGACAGACAATATTGAGCCAGACTTGCGGGATTAACTCTAATTTATTATTTGATTTAGTACTTTCAAATTCAGTCAAACAGTTATCCACATCCAAACCATAATTTCCGATAGATAGATAGATAGATAGATAGATAGATAGATAGATAGATAGATAGATAGATAGATAGATAGATAGATAGATAGATAGATAGACTCAGCAGTGCAAAGAAACCACTGCTTACCCTAGCACTAACCCTGACATTGACCAGGCAGTCAATATTTCTGCTTTTATCAAATTGTTCTCCGAAGTTTTGGTAGTCAGGGAACCAAAAACATTTTTTAAAAAATGTTAAAAAAGCCTAGAGGAAGTCTAGAGCTGTTACATGCAGCTCTTTTGCCGTCACCAGTGGCTCTCTGTGGCTTTGAAAACAAAATTTGGTGAATATGAAAATTATCCTCTTAATTTGCCTTAAATTTAATTGGCCATCATGGATATAGACACATAGTTGGCTTATCCCCCTAGCTATGCATTACAAATCCAAAAAATAAAAGTAAAGGAGAAAAACTGAGAATTTAACTGTGTGTGGACAAAACAGTTTGGTTTCATCACCAACAATGCTGATTTATCGGTGTGCTTCATCTGCAGATGGACTTCAGATGTTCTCATTTTTGTTTAAGCTATTAAACTTAAATTTACTCCGTTTCTAAAACAGTTGGGACACAGCAGAATGCAATGATTTGTAAATCTTATAAGCTTATATTTAATTACAATAAAATACAAAGAAATAATATTTAAACTGTGAAAAAGTGCCAGGTGAAGAAATAAGAAGTTCATTTTGAATTTGATGGCAACAATACATCTCAAAAGTACTATTTAAAATCCCTTCTTCTTTCAACAACAGCCTGTAAACATCTGGGAACTAAAGAGACAAGTTGCTGGACATTTGGGAGATAAATGTTGTCCCATTCTAGCTGAACAACTGTCCTCTGTTTTCTTTTTCAATTTTCATTTCATGATGTGCCAAATGTTTTCAATTTGTGAAAGGTCTGAATTCTGGCAGGCTCTTCTCCTGTCAAGCTGTGATGTTGTGCCAGATGCAGTATACTGTTTAGCATTGTGTTGAAATACAGAAAGCCTTCCATGGAAAACATACGCAGGAGTTTCCTTTGTTGCTTTAAAAACTGTATAAATCTTCCAGCATTGATGGTGCCTTTCCAGATGTGCAGGGTGCCACTTCCATAGGCAGTAAAGCACCATCACACCATCAGAGATCCCAGTTTTTAAACTGAGTGCTTATAAAGAGCCAGCTGGTCTTTCTTCTCCAGTATATGATTTGCCTTGTTCCTTGTTCTGCACAGAGATTTCTTCAAAGTCTCTGAGTAAAGTTTGGATGACGGTAGGGGTGCAACGATACACAAAATTCACGGTTCGGTTCGGTTCAATACTTTGGTGTCACGGTTCGATATTTTTTCGATACAAAAAAATGTTCATGCTTTTTTAATTTGTCATTTATTAAAATTATAAATATATATTTTAACTCAAAAGTACAGTTTTTAAATTTAATGTTGTTGAAACGACAAAGTAATAAAAAACTAAATATGTCATGGAGAAATCCCTCATCTTTGGAAAAGAGAGTTTATTACAGAGAAATGGCTCTTTCCAAAATAAAAGCTATACTATACGCTTCTTCTGGGGTATATTCTCAGCAGCATATTAAACATATCAGGTCCCCATAAGGAGAATCATGTGCTAACGGCTGTCTAAATGACACGGGTAAAGTTTGTAGCATGCGTGCTTGTTGTTTTTGTCTGCTTCCACTTGTCTTTGCACTAGGATGATGTCGGAGTAAATGTGCAGTCATATTCATTGTGTTCCCACTAGTGCTGTCAGCGTTAATCTGAAATGACATTAACGCCACAACACGGCAAATCTCCGTTAACGAGCTACCGCGGATCGCCCCGTGCGTGGGGCTGGACGGCGTCAACACGTTAACGAGCAAACTGCGCTAACGCAGTAGTTCCCACCCATGTAATTGAGCATTGCGTGGCACATCCGACATACTGTTTTAATTTTGTCCATGACGCGCTTACCATCAGGGTCATACTTCACATGAAGACCAAAATAGTTCCAAAGGCCATATCTGAATGAGGGTGGGGGAGGTTCAATTTGCCATGCTGCAACGAGCTAAGCTTCTGTCTTGCTAGCTTGCGCTGCGCTCAGTGGATCTGCGCTCGACAGTTTAGCCTAGGCGGAGTAGTCGAACGCAGATCCACAGCATCGTCAGAAGAAAAGTTGATAAAATAATTTAAAAATTTTGTATTGTTCGATACACATGCGTACCGAACCGAAAGCACTGTATCGAACGGTTCAATATCGATACGAGTATCGTTGCACCCCTAGATGACGGTATGGTTGGATTATGGCTAAAACCTCAGAGAGCAAATCGTGAATGCTGCGTCCTCCAAGCTCCAACTGAGTTTTATCAGTAAAACTCAGTTAAAGTTGTGCCCTCTTCAATAAAAGTGGAATTTACAAACGATAAAGTTTGCCCACTTTTGACAGTGGCAAAGAGATGCAAAGAGGAAGCATCCAACTGAGTACACATGTTTAACATGAGGTCCTAAACATTTATGACAGGGGTAGGCAACCTTTCTGATGGCGAGTGCCATTTAAAATTTCCTCAGAAGTCAGAGTGCCATATGATTGCATTAGCAATAAATTTAATAACGCTCTATATGAACAGTTACACAATATATAGAACCACTTTATAGAATTATATTTGTTTGCAGATGTTGGCAGCTATCAGCGAATAGTTATCAGCTATTTTGAAACAAAAAAAGACACTTTTTATCCATAACAAGAACTCCCTAACAGCAAATGGACTGTACAACAGAAAATACAAATGCTATTTATGGTCTCCTCACAACAATGATAAGAAAAATAAACTCAGCCAATATGGCATGTCTGTTAATACAGAGACACACATGTTAATGTGATCACTGGTCTCCCACTCAGAGACACAGGTCTCTGAGTGTCCAGCATTCAGACGGCTACCCGAGGACACTCATGTGAGAGAAAATCTGCTCACACAGATATGTAGAGCCAAATACTGTCAATAAGGCCTCTGCAATGTTCTGAAGACAGTTAAACTTGTCAGGTAGTGATGTCCAGCAGGTGAAAATGCAAGCTCCATGAACACGCACAGCTGTGGATTCCAGCTGCTTCGATGTTGCATTAACTGGCATTAATTCAGCCAGCATTTTGACTAGAGACCGGCCCACCAGGTATTAAAGCCATAAAGCCTTTGAATGAAAACAAACACTGTTGTGACAGTGATGTACACTGTCTTGTTGGTATATGTATGATTTCTATACATTTTACATCAGATAAAAACTTTGGTTGTAAGCTTCAGATAATAATTTAATAACAGCCAGACATTTTAAATGAGAATAAGAAAGTATTTCTTTGCGCCCCCCTTTCCCTGTTAATGCCCTACCTGGCCCCCTGGCAAAACTTTGCTAGATCCACCCCTGCACAGTTATCAGCTGTCAGCTACTTAGAAAAGGATCCTGGTGTTATTTGTCTCTCAAAAACAGTTCATAACTTCCCTTCAACTCATTCATGAACCTAAAGGTAAACCTGTTTTTCCATCACCTGTTCAGCTCTGATGATTCAGTAAGGACATCTCCTGGCTTCATCTTCATGTTTCCCTCTCACCAGATATACAAACCGATATCATGACCAGCAGCTTTTACAGCTGTGGCTCCAGCAAACCTCAGCTGAAACTAGAAATTAATATTAAATAAATTCTAACAACAGCTGATCAAGCTTAAACGTGCTGCTGTTGTTTAGCGCGACATCCGCTGGTTTCCTCTTTCTGGCGCAAAGTGGGCGATAAACAAACAAGAGAGAAAAGCCGATCAGCTGATCATTGGTCAGTTTCATGATTAAAGTAGCAACAGGAGAGAGAGGGGGAGAGAATGAGAGAAGAAGAGGCAGCTGCAGCGTAATGACAGAATAAATCCACCTTTGTGTCTTTTTCCATCCTAGCTGAAGTCCGGGCCAAACTGCGTCCCTTCTCAGCTCAACACAAAACGCGTAATAATTTCTCTGAATGCGGGACGATTCCGTCTTTTAACCGAACGGTTGGCAACTCTACTAACTAACCTTATGAATAAAATAAAGTTCACTATCAGTAACATCATAGCACCGACCCAGCTGTATAGAAACTCCGTCATGCTAGCTAGCACGCAGTACGAGTTGTTGTAACTGACTGTAAAAAGTCAGCACGAAAATAAACTCCACCTAAACTTGGTTTATATCTGACCCAGATAGACTGCAGGTCATAACTTCTTACCTGAAGTTCAGTTCACCTGACACTCGGACCGGCCCCGCCTCGGGTCTCTGCTCCTCCTGCCTCCCTTCTCCCTCATCCACCTGCTGGCCACTTGATAATGTTACTGAATCTGTGGAAGCTCCGCCATAGCCACCACCAAACAATTGAGTTATTTTTACACACCGGCCAGCATCTGGCCAATCCACCAGCTTTCATTTTCATTGTTTATACCGTTAAAAAAAAAAAAGAAAAAAAAAAGCATCGGGCCACCGAGCAAATGCCCGGTATGCCCGATGGCCAGTCCGGCTATGGTCGTGCCATCAGTTAACCCTTCGCGTGCCAACTGTGGCACGCGTGCCTAGGGTTGCCGACCCCTGGTTTATGATATATTGGGGGAATTATTCAGCTCTATCCTCAATTCACCCTATATCAGGGGTCGCCAACTCCAGTCCTCGAGAGCTATTGTCCTGCAGCTTTTAGATGCATCCCTACTCCAACACAGCTGAATCAAATGGTTGAATTACCCCTTCAGCATGCCAACAGGTTTGGCAAAGGCCTGCTAACAAGCCTTTCATTTGATTCAGGTGTGTTGGAACAAGGATCTATCTAAAAGCTGCAGTAAAGTAGCTCTTGAGGACTGGAGATCTCTGCCCTACAGTGAAGCAACCAACAGCTTTAGGCATCGGTGAGCGAACAATGCTTCCAAAACAGAGTAACGTTACAGCTAACAACGCTCATGTTAACATGCTAGAAGACATCCCCACGATCACGAAGGAAGCGATCCAAGTTTTCCCTCTTTTCTTTTTACATTTTCAAGGACAAGCTAGGTCATTAAAAATTTAATCTGCGAAAAACTTTCCATTTTCAAACTTTTCCATTTGTCAGATTTAATCAATCACCGGAGAGCTTGCCCCAAGACAATGCATTTTCATTTGTTCAACAAAGAGCCATAAAAATGTTTCTTTTCTGCCTTAAGCCTCTGATGCATGCTGGCTTAGTTAGTCATAATCCAATGCCTCACACACAGACAAAAAAACATGCACAAATAAAAGGACACACAGACACCCTCATAGTGACTGTATAATTATGTTTTCTGGCTAAATTATCCAGCAGTTGCAAGCGTTGAATTGTTTTGTTCTTTGAAAGAGGAGATAGGCCCGCTTAAAAATAGTACTGTTAATTACACTGAGATAACATTTAATTACAACCTGCAGGCTTGCTAATTAATTGGTTGGTTCATATAATTAAGTCGCAATTCTCTTCCTAACCAGGCGAAACCTAAATGTAGACTTAATGAGAAGTTTGTTTATGCGCATATTATTGTTTTAATGTGCAAATTACATCACTTAAATGTCAAGTTTTTAAAAGATGAGTTGGGTTTGGCTTGACATTTGCGCATTTTGACTTTCCAGAGCATGAAATTTAGCAGTGGCTAATTTCTGAATTAAGCCTTCCAGAACAAGTCTTAATATTCCATAACATGCTTTTAGAGAAACCAATCAAAATTTTTTACTTTTTTTCCTGAATTCAATTCAGAAAGGTTACAGCTTTTCCTTCTTTCACCAATCCATTCAATCACGATTCACAATTACACACATTTAAAAGTATGTATCAGATTTTTCCCTTCCCCTTACTTTGCATGTTTAAGGATCCTCTGTTAGAGGATCCTCTGTTAGAGGATCCTTAAAAATCGGCTTTCATTATAAGAACAACATCATAACAACAACACATCCAGAAAATGTTCTGTCTGTCAAGATCATAGTCGTGGAGATTATGAAGAAGTATCTCCCTCGTTCTTCTGATCAAGTCTCAGTCCTAGCCTTTGTACCGTGTGCCTAGAGCCCGCCTTTAGAAGACCAGACAGATCCTTTGTTAAGTGTGCTGCTTTGAGGCTGAGCCTGACCAGACAGCAACTTCAGACTGCGTTTGCGTGTTTGTGTGTGTGAGTGTTGCGAGCTGTCCTCAGTGCTGAATAGAGAGCTCATTAATGAGAAAAGAAGCACAGTGCAAGTGTGTTGGTAACGGGACTCACACTCAAGTAAAGAAATGTACTCATAACATGAGTTAATTTGTGTGTTTGTTTTTAGTTTTATTACTATTGAGAATATAAAAGGAATATGAACTTGACATTACTCATATCCTGTCACTTCTTTTTTTAAGTATGTGTGCTCTAAAAGAGTGATACTGATGCAGGGAGAGGCTGACACACAACAACCTGTGTTAGTTTTTAAAGACAAATATTGTATATTCATATGCCTGGAAGAAGCTGGTGTAGAAAATACTAACCTTTCAACCTACTCTTCAGACATCTTGGAAGCAAGACTGGATCACCTACACATTAAATCTATGGAAGCTGCTCAGACATGGAAATCCATGCCGCGAAGCTCCCAGTGCACAGTTCTCGTGCTGATGTTAATGCCATCATAATGAATCATTGTTGCAACAATGCCATCCTAATCATAACAATACTAATAATAAAAACAATAATAACTTCTTTCACAGATGTTTGTAAAGGCAGATTGAATGACTGGGTGCTTGATGTTTTACACCTGTGGCAATGGGACAGAAAATACCTGAATTCATAGATTAACAGGTGTGGCTCAGTAATTTTGTCTAATCTATAGTTTTCTAGATAAAATTATAATTTACATAATCCATTTGAAATATGATTCTGAAAGTAAATATATTATCTCCCTGAATTAGCTGGTCTTCTGTATGGCAGACGGATCTATTTCCCTGGTAAGGAGTGAAGGAACAAAGCTTGGTTTTCCAATCCGTATTTTATTGGATCCAGTTAGATTTAACATACAATCATGATCTTTAAAATGGAATGCTGATTTCAGTGCAAATAAATGGAAAATTAATTGCAAATCTCTTCTATATTTTGACCTATATGTTATTAAGAATAATAAAAATATTGTTTATTCTTTTAATTTTAAATTGATATCAGTTCAACTCAGGCAGGAGCACAGACTGAAAAAAATGCCATCAACAAAGCATCTGGTTGAACATCTCACAACAAGTTAACTGAGAGCAGGTCAGTAGCATGATGTGGAGCGTCCCAGAACGTCGTCCTAGAAGTGTCTGTAGGGTGAGAAAACTTACCTGATAGGACAAACAGTTCAAACAGTTTATCGATGTCAAAATGCAGAGGTATATAAAATAATTTAAAGTTTCAGGAAATTCAGAGCCTGCAAGCACGGTGTGCAACAGATAACCTAACATTAGAGCGAAATCATTCACAGGTGGATGCAATAGCTATCATACACGTTTGACAATGTGGAAGTCAACCATAGAAGTTCCATCCATTCGCTTACGTTTATCCTTTTCAGGGTAGCGGGGGGTGCTGGAGCCTGTCCCAGCCATGTTTGGCAAGAGGCAGTGTACACCCTGGACAGGTCGCCAGTCTGTCGCAGGGCTAACACATATACACAGATAAGCATTCACATCTATGGGCAATTTAGAGTTTCCAATTAACCTATCCCCACTAAGTGCATGTCTTTGGACTGTGGGGGGAAGCCGAAGTACCCAGGGAGAACCCACGCAAACACGGGGAGAACATGCAAACTCCACACAGAAAGACCCCGCCCTGATGGTGGAACTGAACTCAGGACCTTCTTTGTTAGGATGCCTGGGTCGTTGACCCAGCGTTTTGAGTTTATTATATTATTTATCATTTCTAGTCTTTGGTTTCTTTGTTAGAGTTCTGTCTTATTGTTTATGTCTCTGTGTAATCCTTAGTTGCTGTCTCCCCTGTCTGCTATTTCCCCGTGTCCAGTCACTGTCTGTGTCTGCCCTGGTCCCACGCCTCTGTTCCCTCTGTTGTAGTGCCTGCCTGTGAGTCTGTGTCGTAGTTCAGCCTGTGTAATGTTTCCTGTTTTACTTTGAAAGTCTGTGTCTCATGTAAATGCGTCTGGTTTTGCTTCCTTTGTCTCGTTAGGCCTGATTTGCCCCAGCTGTGTTTCCCTCCTGTTACTCATTCCCTGATTGCTCCCTCTGTGTATTTTAGCCCTGTGTTTCTCTGTGTCTGTGTCGCGATCTACCTTCATTTATGCTGTGTGTTCTGTCCGCCTGCCTATGTAAGTTTATTTTGTATTTTTCGGGTTTTTGTTACGTTTTTGCCATCCAGCAATAAAAGCTGAGTTTTGAAGTACACTTTTGCCTGCCGTGAGTCTGCACTTTGGGTCCACCACTCCTGCCTGCACACAGCCCTCACATGACATTCTTGCTGTGAGGCAACAGTGCTAACCACTGTGCCACCCAACCTTAGAAGTTTTTATTACTTAATATTACAAGTAATGTTATTTGTTTTAGTCAAATACACTTCACACTGGTTATCCAGTTCTCAAGTACAGCTCCAAAAACCTTATTGTTTTTGTTGACTGAGATTTTGTAACAGGTTATCTGCTGTTCAGAAGGTCATTGGTTTGTTCCCCAGCTCCAGCAACCCTATGCTGAAGTGTCCTTGGTCAAGGTACTCAAACCCAGTTACGCTCTAGTGGATCAACGCATTCAAAAGTGTCTGTGGACGCAGCTTGCAGTGTAAAAGGTGCTCTGAGTGATAGATGAGATTAAAAATGTGTTAAAAAATAAAATCCATTTATCATGAGCTAAACTATTAGAGCGTAGGACACAGAGAACATTCACAACTCACTAGTCTCAGGATCACCCCTGAAAACAGATGTAAGTGTTCAGTTAATTACAAACCCAAGTTGAGACTCTTTCATGTAAATAAAATAAATGCACCCAGTGTAAACATTTGGCTCGTCATGTAAAGAAAAATATGACAAAGGAGGCCCTAAACTATTGGTGTGAAATTCAACGTATATTAAAAAAGAAGATATAACTGTTTTCATATTTACACTAGTATATTAAACAATTTCCAAATCATCTTTCTGTGCATTAATGAAAGAAAGGCATGTTGTACACCAATAAACAGAAAAAGTCACTGCGATGTTGGACTCCAGAGACTCAAAGTCAAAAATATGTAATCACAGATGATGGATAAACCGAAGCGAATCGGTACACTATTTAACCTTTTTCCTGGCCTGTATGCTCAGATATTTTCCCCGTCACCACCTGCAGCAGCATGTGAAATGGACATGATTCATTGCTCACTAAATGTAACAACATCAGCTGTCGTATCTCGCCGGCAGGCATATGGCGGGCTATAGCGGCAGGCGGGACTTGGACAGAGATATGGTAGTGATGCATAAGGCTAAAACAGGTAGAATGATGGGAGGTGTGCATGAGGCTAGCACACGCAACAGAAGAGGAATTAAAGCAGACAAATCGCTTTGGTCATTTGTGACTTTGTTTCTTTTTGGGTTCAGATGACTTTAAAACTACAATTCCCAGGAGCCTCTGCAGTAGTTGCTGTACGTGAGATGGCTCAATGTTTTAAGTTGCTGGATGTTCCATCAGTTTTATTAAAAGCCTCCTAGCAGCACAGTTCAAGTACACGGAGAGAGTAATAGTCATTAGACAGGCTCAGTTCTATGTCTTTAGCACTGATGGGATTTACATGTCTATTTTAGTGTGGAAGGGTTCCAGCTATTAGTTAGTGAGCCAACGATAAATAAAGACTTTTACTTTTAAGCCCTGCTAAAGCCTAGATGAACTCTCACTGCTGAACAGCTCTGTTAGAATGACAGAGGGTTTTTTGTCACATTTTTTCTTTGTTTTCCTAATTTAATGTCCAGAAGAGAGGATAACACAAAGGCTTTGGCTAAAGGTGCAGCAGAGCGTGATGCTAATGCTCCTGAAGATCAGACAGGGACTGTAACAGCTGAATGCTAAAGCTATAGTGAACAGCAGTACACACATCTATGCTTTTTCCCCCAGATATTTATGGTTATGTTCCACAAGGCAAAGTTTCGGGATCCTAACTTTAGTGTAACCCGTGGACGCGATTGGGTTTGTCTTGCATTCATCTTTCGGCAGCACCTCTCCAAGGCTTATAAATGCATTTCTATTAAATTGGGCTGAGCAGACAGGCTTCATTGCCAAAGAGCATTTGATTAGATTTCAGGGGGTGTTCTGGATCTCGGATTTCCGCCATCAGATGATAATCCTTTTTTTAGCCATAACAAAGATAAAGACTTGACTCTAAATCCTTAGGGTGTGTTTGCAGTTCGAGGTTGTGTGAGAGCAGAGCGGAGTGTTTCCACGTGTGTTTTGGCGTGCCCATCCCCCAATCACGCACACGGATTTCCAATCTGACATTAAACCACAGTTTCTCTTACAGTTCACCTTTTATTAGTTTGTAATTTGGGGATTTGTGGTCTTTTATTAAACGCCTCAAGATGCTGATTTTTTTTTGTCCTTGTTTGAGAAAAAGCAGTGAACAAATTAATTTAAAAAAAAGGGGGAGAAAAAAAACATAGTAAATTTCCTCCTATCTTGCTTATTGATTTGTCTTCCCAGAGCTGCCACAGTGTGGTGCCCGCTTTGAGACAGCGTGGCTCGTTCCCAGCAAGTGGTTTCCATAGCGACGGGTAGCCACGTAGTCATGGCGGCCGTTCAGGCCAGGGCGGTGGCTGTAGGGAGGCGAGGGGTGGAGTGGGGTGGGGTGTGTAGATGGCAGACTATTAATAGAGCTTATGGGGAGCCAGCTGCAGAAAGCCTCAGCCTCATGGCACCTCGTCACACATCCAGTCACACAAGTTTTGGTCTGTGTTTTTGAGAGTGTAGAAGTGTGCATTGCCCTGTATGTGTTTGTGTGTGGACAGCCTGTGTACCGTGTGTGAGTAGCACAGAGCCCATTACTGGAAGACACTGCAGTATGCTTGTTTCTGTCTCTTGGATTTACGTCAACATCTTTGTGACATCACTGTTGCTGCCGTTGATCAGCAAATATGGTCAAACTTACTGAAGAAGACCAAGCATAACTTTTTGTAGGCGTTGCAAACATTACCCAAATAACTTCAATAAGTGTATTCATTTGTTTTTGTAAAAGTCTATTACTGTATTTAAAAAAAATGCTATTTTGCAGTTTAAATAATTTTCAAATTGTCCTAACAAGCCAAAGTGATAACATGTCAGATTAGTGTCACGATGATTAGTCTAGGGCCACTGCAGATTCCACAAAATTAAATTAAAATCTGTAATGTACGCTTTATTTCTGCAATTACCATGTTCGAGTGTGCATGCCTGTGGGAATGAAATGGCTGAAATGTATCACAGAAATAAAGTGATTGTGAAATGGTATGTCTGCTAACTTTAAATATGGTTAAAGCAGCGTAAATATTGTTTTTCCTGATACTTGAGTGCCACTTTTGGGTCATCAGTTGGATTGAACAAAGTCTAAATGAACAGAATCAACTTCCTGGGATTTCCTTGCCTCGATGACTGAGCATGACCAACTCACAGAAAGTTCCTTGGGTTTGAATCCTGCCTAGGACCTTTAAGTTTGCATGTTCTCCCTGGGTCTGCATGAGTGCTCACTGGCCATTAGGGCTTCGTCCCAGAGTCCAAAAACACAGGGTTAGGTTAATTGGTGATTCTAAATTGCCCATAGTTATAAATGTGAGTGTAAATAGGCTGTCTCTGACTTTTAGCACTGAGGCAAACTAGTGACTTGTGCAGGATGTACCATGGCCCTCACCTTTAACATGTGGAATATGCTTCAGTCCCCCCTCAACCATGAATTGGAATGCAGAAGAAAATGGATGGATAAAATGTGTTATACATTTTGCTATATAAACTTGTAAGTCAACATTTGGAAATTCTACTTCAGCCAATAGTTCCTACCCCTAATCGTCTCCTTTCCCTCTGTCCTCTACTGTATAGGTATTGCCTCTATGACGGTGCCCGTGTACATCGCTGAGGCCTCTCCACCCCACCTAAGGGGTCAGCTAGTCACCGTTAACACCCTCTTCATCACGGGGGGGCAGTTCACAGCCAGCCTCATCGACGGAGCCTTCAGCTATCTGCGCCATGACGGTTGGAGGTCAGACACACACTCATAAACTTTTCACATACACCTTTCACCCCCAGTGGTTATCGAATCATCGTTTGAAACACTCGACATTCACAAGTTGTCAGCCCATAATAACGTTCATTCCTGAAACTCAGTCCAAGGTCAGTTTTCCCACTTTTCCCCTACTTTTCCAACCATTCTAGTGGCCATTTAAAAAAATACAGGGTTAAGGAATTCACTCTTCAAACCCCAAAGCTACATCCAAGCTCCATCTTTCAGTGCATGCAAAATGTGTGATAGCACCTTCCACACCGCAATTTGTATCTCAACAGAAAAAAGAATACAGAAGCAGAACTTTTACACTTCTCACAGGATGTAAACAGCACCGCCTTCTTTAATGATAGTCATATAATCAGATGTGATAACATCGTCTCTTTTTTGGCTTCTTAGCGTATGAAATGCCAGAAAATCTTGTCATTCCGGCTAAACCCTCATTCAAAATGTCAACACAAGCACGGGTCAGTCTTTAGCATTTACTGTGAGCAGCTGTGCTGTATATTGGAGCGATACTCTTGTTTTCTCTTTCTTCTGTTCGCGTCCTTTCCTCGTGTCACGCTGAATGCAGCTTCGCGGTCTTCGGAGTCTTTGAGCGGCGAGCTGCGAGATACTGTTGATAAGAATTGGCCGTTTTGAAAGGATTTGCCTCGGCTGCAGTTCTGATAGACACGAAGGAGATTGTTCGGCGAGCCTTAGATTGGTGTGATTCATAATGATAATGGAAAACCTATTGAGTTAAGATTACAGATGTTCTCAGATTGACGTCGTTGCCTTCGCAGAAGAAGAAGAACCTTGTACTTCTGGCTGTTTACTGCAGTCTCTAGCAATTTATCATTATTACAGCCTCCTTTTACCCTGTGTACTTTTCTTATATCCTCCTATTCTTTGCCTTACTGGCACATAACATGTTATGCTTGCAGAGCAATCCTGCAGTTTTTTTACCCTTCAGTGCAGCATAGTGTGGCTTTGTTAGGGTAAACTAATTATGCAGTGATATTAGATAGTGACGCTTTATTGTTTTGATTTTCTTTCTCAAGCAAGGCTTCTAGCAAGTGGAACTTTATCTCTAATGTGCAGCGATTAATCTAAATGCTTAATCTACATGTTAAGGTTATTTTAAGCAGAGGAATCTGAAAAAAGCCTTGACATTTTCCCCAGTGTTTAATTTTAATGAAGTAAACCACGTGTTGCTTGCTGAACTTGTCAGCATAAAGTGAATGCAGGGGAGCGTTGCTGAA
Organism: Pelmatolapia mariae; assembly: GCF_036321145.2. NCBI lineage: Eukaryota > Metazoa > Chordata > Actinopteri > Cichliformes > Cichlidae > Pelmatolapia > Pelmatolapia mariae. The sequence continues at coordinate 4,567,666 of NC_086242.1, forward strand.
ACCTGATTGTTCTTGCATATGCAGTTGAATTTTGCACAATAAACCTTTTCAACCTTTTCAAACCCTTCATTAGTCAAAAGCTAACAAACAAACAAAAATAAAAACAGCATTTCTGTGATCATAATTAGTCTCACTCCATGTGTTCCTTCTCTCCTCTCCCAGGTACATGTTGGGTCTGTCTGTGCTCCCCGCTGTGCTCCAGTTCATGGGATTCCTCTTCCTGCCAGAGAGCCCTCGCTGGTTAATTCAGCGTGGGCTGACCCAGAAGGCCCGCCGCGTGCTCAGTCAGATCCGAGGCAACCAGAACATAGACGAGGAGTATGACAGCATCAAAAACAGCATCGAGGAAGAGGAGAAGGACAGCGGAGGAGGTGAGGGGAGGAGTGTTTTTTCCTTATCCCTGTGTTTCTGCAAAAAAAATCAGCCCACATGAGCAGCATAATGTTTTTGTCCTCCTTTTGTTGATTAACAAATCAACAAAGTAACATGTTCGGATTGTAACAATGCTCCAGATCCAGTGTTGGTTTGTACCAGGGGAGGAGAAGAGAAAAAAATCATGGAAAAAGTGTATTTTTACCGCAGGTGTGATTGGATCACCAAAAATAAGCCACAGTTAAACGTTAGCTTGCTTTAACTCGCATAAGCAACATGTGGTTAATTGCTGCGGTTAAAACTGCACACACGCAGTTTCCATAAACACAAAATCTGCCCTTTCATAAAATGATTAAGCACATGCTGTTGTGCATTTCACCACAAAGCCTGGCTCACATATGAACAGTTTCAGTGTAGTCGCTGATTTCCGTGAAATGTACACTCCTTTCAAAGTGCACCTCACAGCTATATTAACACCTCACATCTGACAGAGTCACAGCCCAGAGCCTTGAAGGCAGAGTCTTCCTTTCCAATCATTCTAATGTGATCTCAGTGAGCCTGACGTGACTGTTTATGCTCTCCTCCTGCTGCGTGATGAAGTCCTTTTCTGCTTAAAGAACAATAGTTGCCCCGTTGCGTGCCCTTGACTCCTACGGCGCTGGTGGTGACCTGCCAGTCAAACAGCGCGAGCTGTAACGTGGCATTATACGTCTGATGATTCTGTTGACACAATTTGAGTTTCTGAAGGGGGAGTTCTTATCTTTTGTCTGTCCTTGCGTAATGGGGTTTGGTGTTCAAGATCATTTTCATCACTTCCTTTATGAAATTAAATGAATGCTCCGTTTTTGACAGTATTTGGAGCGGCTTTGTGCTAAATAAAAAGAACTGGGCGTAGGTTGAGTCTCTTTTGTTTCAACAGTGCTCTGAAAATGTCACAGATTACTTTTTTTTTTAATTTCGACATCCTGTGCTTTACACTGAGATTATTCAACAGTGCAAATAGAGATCTCAGGTAGAAAGGGAGCTGAAGGGAGACAAGGAAAAGGCAGCGAAAATTCTTCCTTCTTCATGGTCAATTATTGTGTGAGCTGACCTTTGCTCGACCACATCATAAAAGGCTCTGCCGGCGTGAGCTGACAATATTGGACTAGGTTGGCAGAATGGGGCCGACTGAGCTTCATTAGCTAATATTTTGGCAATCAATACATTTGCTGTGTTCAATGCCTGTGTGTAATGGACACTCACTGCCTGAGCCTGCAAATCTTTACCCAAAATCTCTTTTTAAATCTTGCTCAAACCGGGCTATAGGTACACAGTCTCTTAATGCATGCATGCACACGCACAAATACAACAGTGTTTATTCACTTTTATCTCACTATTTATCTGCACTCTGCTCTTTCTTTCGTTTTTTGGTGTGTGTGTGTGTGTGTGTGTGTGTGTGTGTGTGTGTGTGTGTGTGTGTACGGGTTCGTACTATCCTGGTGGGGACCAAAATCTGACTTTTACTATCCTGGTGGGGACTTTCTGCACCGTGGGGACCAAAATCCAGGTCCCCTCGGGGTTGAAAGCAATTTTCACACTCAAAATGCGGTTTTACTGTCAGGGTTACAATTAGGTTATGGTTAGGTTTAGGGTAAGGGTTAGGGTTAGGCATTTATTTTTAATGGTTAGGGTTAGGGTAAGGGGCTAGGGAAAGCATTATGTCAATGGGATGTCCCCACGAGGATAGCAAACCAGACGTGTGTGTGTGTGTGTGTGTGTGTGTGTGTGTGTGTGTGTGTGTGTGTGTGTGTGTGTGTGTGTGTGTGTGTGTGTGTGTGTGTGTGTGTGTGTCTGCGTGAGAGAGACACAAATGCACCGAAAAAACTGAAAAACTCTTGTTGTTTCCCCACAGCAAGAGTAGTCAGTTTCAGTGGCATGCACAAAAGAAGAGACTGTTAGTGATGTGGTAAGCCCAGACCATCAAGTGTGCATGAAATTTGATTTGTAGGAACTGCAAAAAAAATGCTGGCCATACAAAATCTCAGTTTAGACAGATCTCTACTTTGAATCCAGGGACTGAATCAGCTTCCATTGGGAAGAAAGAATACCACTGCTATTACTTGGCAATAAGCTCTACAGTTGATTTTAATGGCCAGATGTAGGACAACAAAGATAGTTGCCGTTGGTTTTATGCCAAGCTTTAGAGCTTTTAAAAAAAATAAAGACAGCAGCCAGAAGCAGAGCACGGGGTGAGGAGGTGGTTTTAAGGGCTTTTTGTAAAAGTCTTTGAGATGCAGATGGCACAGAGAGAGAGCCAAGGGTCGACTGAAGGCAGCTTCCCCAGACAGACTGCTACCAAAGCAGGTTGGCAGTGCGGTAAAGGAGCAAAGAATGACAGTGGCAAATTTGTGTGACTGGTGAATAAGACTGGGAATGCACTGGGTGTTTGTGTCTCTGTGCACAGTTTTATTGTGTCTTTTTGCACAGCTTCAAGTCTTTTGTTTTCAAAATTCACCAGGTGCTCCTCTGTCTGACTTCCTGCCCTCCTCATCTGCTCCATGCAGTATGAGGCAAATTTTGTTCAAAAGTAGAATGGACATGTACTTTTTGCAAAACAACTTCTCCTCCTGGGACTTTTCTGAAATGTGCTGCAGGGCATCTGGTGGAATCACAAGCACTGACTTGAGTTACTACGGCCGAAACCACTACCCTTGGTTGGATTTAGGGAGGAGATGAAGCCGGCAGGCTAGCTGTTAAAGGGCACTGTTACTAAGTGTAGATTAGGAAATGATTAGCAAGTATTTCATAACATAAAGCTACACTATGGACAAAAGCACTAGGCCACCTACACATTACACCTACATGACCGGCTCAGCTAGTTTTATTGTCACACACAGTAAAGAAACATGTTTTCCTGAACAATGCGATTCTTGCTTCTGAAAAATATATAAAAATGATAAGAAAAATAAACCATAATTTAAAAACTATAGAAAACAGTTCTAAAGAAACATACACACAATACAAATAAAATAAAAGAATCTGAGCTGCAATAAGCTACGATTACTGTGCACTTCAGAATGCTACATCAGCTGTATGTGCAGTAGACGGAACTCTGCGATAGTAGATACTCTGCAGAGAGGCCAGTGGAGTCCTAATGATCTCTTTATCAGTCTTCACCACTCTCTGCAGGCATTTGCAGTCCAAAGCATTGGCGTTGCCATGCCACACTGTGATGTAGCTGGTCAAGAAGCTCTCAGCTATGCAGCTGTAGAAGCTGAAGAATGCCGAACTTCCAAAGCTCCTGAGAAAATACAGTCACTGTTGAGCCCTCTTAACCAGCTGTGTGCTGTTAAATGTCCAGGTGAAGTCCTCACTGATGTAGACGCCCATGTATTTAAAGCTGCTCACCCTCTCCACTTAAAGCTCCCGGATGAAAACTGGCCAGTAGGGTCTCCTCTTCTTCCTCATGTCTGCTATCATGTCCTCTATCATCTCCACACTATGAGACCTCTTGATTAAGTCAGGGTTGCGTCAGCAGGAGTTCAGAATTTGTGTTGTCATATGAAACATCAACATAAGTTCAACTTAACTACAAAAAAACGACCAGAACTTTGAATCTCTAATTCTGTAACATCGGGTAAATTGGCATTAAACTAACATAGACGTGGCGACCGTGGTTCAGGGGGTTGAGAAGCTCATCTTGTAACCGGAAGGTTGCTGGTTCGATCCCCAGCTCTGTCTGTCTTAGTCGTTGTGTCCTTCGGCAAGACACTTCAGCTACCGCCTACTGGTAATGGCCGATGGCGCAATATGGCAGCGTTGCTTCTGTCAGTCTGCCCCAGGGCAGACTTAATTTTGACATCCTGTGCTTTACACTGAGATCATTCTCAGTTTCTACCTGAGAGATCTCAGGTAGAAAGGGAGCTGAAGGGAGACAAGGAAAAGGCAGAGAAAATGCTTCCTTCTTCACGGTCAATTATTGTGTGAACTGACCTTTGCTCGACCACATCACAAAAGGCTCTGCCGGCGTGAGCCAACAATATTGGACTAGGTTGGCAGAATGGGGCCGACTGAGCTGTAGTCGGTCAGCTGTGGCTACAACTGTAGCTTGCCTCCACCAGTGTGTGAATGTGAGAGTGAATGAATAGTGGAATTGTTAAGCGCTTTGAGGGTAAATGCAATCCATTATTATTATTAGTCTTTTATGTATTTATTGTCCAAATCTCAAATCTAATGTATTTGAAAATAACCTACGAATATATTGGGCATGCAGTGTATGGCACAAGTTAATTTTATCTGGGTGTTTTGATAGCATGGAGTTTTACTATAACATCTTACCTTTAAAAAGAACATCTCATCCCTGTGCTGTTATATCTCTATGGCACGGCTAGTGTATGTTGCTCACTTCCATAATTATTGCAAGGCTGATCCGCCATTGCTGTAAAAAAAACAAGGTCCACTGGTGTGAATGGAGATGCCACAACTCTTTCATTCAGTGTCTCTGCACACCATGTACTCCATAGTTTGTAAGGCAGTGTACTGTAACTTTCTGCCACTTGGTGATGGAGTTGCTGTGGCTGCTTCCACTTTGCATTAATACCAATTACAGTTCATCATGGAATATTGGAGTGAAGAAATTTCACAAGCTGACTTCTTGCAATGGTGGAATTCTGTTCAGTGACCTCTTAGAACAACCCATTCTGTTTGCAAAGCCAGACTGCATGACTTGCTGCTTGATTTTATACAGGGTATGAACACTCAGGAGGATATTAGAGTGGACACACCTGGACACACAGCTGAAGAAAGTCTAACTAAAGAGACAGGGAAACAAAAGTGAACATAGTGCACACATGACGAGGGATTAAAAAAACAGGAAGTAACATTGAGACCAGGACTAAGACATATGAACTTGACAGAACTACATTGGGATAAGACTGGGGAAACAGAAAGGTAAGCAAACATGGAAACAAGACTGACTTCCACAGGAGATGCTGAGCACAAGACACAAAGGCGAGACTAGGTCAAGGACAGAGGAACTAACATAATCAAACAAGCAAATCAAAGCTATCAAACAATGAATGATAAATATTGATAACAAAACCCAGAACCACTTGGAAATACTACACTCAAGATAAAATAATCCTGAGAACGGAGAAAACTGAGAAAAATATGCTCACAAAAAGGGAAGGGATTGGATGGAAGAAATAAAGAATACAAAGAGAATCAGAGTGAAGACATTGCAAGCAATGTATGTATTCACTTCATTTAAAATGAACCGTTCTTGCAAAGCAAAATCATGTGTGCAAAGATAAGAGCTGGAACCATATGAGGTATAAAAGAAACCGATTTGAAAACTCACATGAAGACACAAAAGCCCCTGAATGTCACAACAGATTGTGACACGTTTGATTATTTAGAAACCACCACTTTATTTACAAAAAAACAGTTAAGATGTTATGGTCTGTATTTTTGTGGGTAAAGTCTTTCAGGTATGTGCTGCCCAAAAAACACTTTTTTCTTAATGAAAACAGTGTCTTAAAACAACAGCTGAAACACTTCCACGTCCATCTAACTACTTACAGCTTGGAGATCATAAAATCACAAATATTTGCAGTATTGGTGATTTTTTTTTTTAGCTGTGTTTTGATATACTGAGCCCAGAGAGCAGTGAAGGAAAGCAAAGAGCACCCGTGAAAAGCTGAGAGAGCTGCAGAAGAAGAACGAGAGTATCAGGGAGGGGGAAAAAGAGCTGGGGCTAAAGGAGAACAGAGGAAATTGGTTTCATCCTCCAGCTAATCAACCTTGACAGGAGAGTACACCATGTCTCTGGAAGGAGTGGCATCCATAGATCCCCTGGGTCCACATTGCCAGCAGTGAGGAAGAGCCTTTAATCTCGCGCTCTCGCACAAATAATCACACACTGATGTACAAAAGCAGACACTCACACAGGCAGTGCCGTGTCTCTTCTTGTGGGACTCAGTGTGTGTCCAGCGGTTTCGTTTTCATTTCAGTGTCTCTCCTCCCCATCGCTATAACTCAGCTGTGCAGCCATCGCCAGTCGCACAGCATGTAGGCACCCCACACTCCGGCTGCTTGTTATCTTGTAGCCAGCAGTTAACATTTGGGCTCAATGTGAAATATGTGTCATAGAGCCAACACCCAGACTTTTAGGAATGTTGTTGTTACCGGTTTTGGCTTCTCCCCATTTCCAATCAGTGTGGTGGAAAAGAGAACAATGGTTTGGGTTTTTCGCTGCTACTGTGCACACAGTCCCCTCTTAATTTAGTTGTTAGGATGATAAAGATGGGTCTAGAGGGATTGAACTGGCAGAATGCCCATTGCACATAAAGTGAAACTGTTATAAAGAAATTCCAGATAATACAGTTGCTTTCTACAGAACTCACTCAGCACGTAGTCCTCCAACACACACACTGAATCTCCCCACTCAGCATCAGCTTCTCCCTGAAAGTGCATGAACTAACCCAAAATAAAACTGACAACTGCAACATTTGCAGTAAGCTTGAGCTTATCTGGACTAGAAGATAAGCCTCCGTAGATGGCTTCTGACAAGTCAATCAATTTTACCATTAAATCGATTTTTTTTTTTTTAAATAAAGAAAATGAATGCCAGCAAAAGCAAATCTTAACAATTATACTGAGAGAAGCAATAAAATAGACACTGGCATGGCTATAAGTTAAATAGGGGGCATATATCATGGATGCCATTATTTGAGGTGAGCAAAATAGTCTGCTGTAAACAATCTTTAGAAGTAAAATATAACTAGGAATATGACACTTATAAGTGTAGTCCAGTTTTCACGTGCATATCTAATTCTGGGTCATAATGGGTCTGGAGCCTATCACAGGTTACACCATTTGTACCTATTGCCAATGTAGATTAACAAATTGACCAAGGAGAGTATACGTGACTTTGAGCTCTTTATAAGAGAATCTATGTTGGCTTGAAGGTTAAAAGAAAGCTCAAAATCCACAAATAAGACCAAGCTGTTGTTTTTGAATCAACTTGAGATGTTAAAAGTTTTTGACTTTCTAGCCAGAAAATTAAATTAGTTTTTTTAATGGAGTGTTTACTGAACTTTCTGACATTTTTTAAAAATGAATTAAATATTAATTTGCATATATGAGTTTTAAATTGTATCATATTTACTACATCCGGTATGTTTGTGGGGAAACAGAAAGCAGGTAGCTGTGGATCTGATGATCTTTGTTTTTAAATCCAGTTATTCAATTAAATGTCACGAGGTAACAAGATTTTCTTATTGTTAAGAAACCTGCAGGAAGTAAAGAATGTCAAAATATGCTATTCCGGGGTGATTAAGCACCATATGCACTTAGTTATTAGTCTTGTTTCAAAGTAGCTGTTTTAAGCTTCACGTTCAGGATGCGATCATTTACTTTAATCTTTAGATTGAATGTCTCACAGTCCATCTAATACTTTTCACTGGTTTTGATGCTGAATATTTCCAGTGGCTCATTTCTTATGCTGAATTTCTAGGAAATGGTCCCAGGCAATAAATTATTTTAAAACAATGCAGTGTTCTTTGGGTCATACTTCTCATAATTATGCTATTGTATTTGTTTTATTATTATTATTTATCATTTTTTTCCGTAAATAGATAGCGAAGCAGTGAAGATAGACAGGAAAGCAGGGAGAGAGAGAAGGGAAGACACGCACTGAAGGACCCGAGGGCTGGACTCAAACCTGGGCGGCTGCACTCGGGCCATGTGGCATATGGCCGCTTGTTCACCCAATGAACCGAACTGGCACCCCCATATGGGAAGATTTTAATGTCTGCTCAACTTTTATTGTGAATTGTTAAATACAATCAGAGTCTCATATAACCTGTCAATCAAATGTGCCAGACTCACGTAGTTTTACTTCTAGTCCTAGTTGGTGGCACATGTACATGATTTTTGTCAGCCAAGGCTGTAAAAATCTTTTTGCGTGACATTATCATAAGCAGGCAAAAGGCCGGATGCAACACGACACATTCTTTGACCTTTATTAACCTACTTTTACTTCTCTGATGAACTAAAAACAAATATTGCTCTTTTTTTCCACTTCAAATTCATTGTAGGTTTTCTTTTTCGTGATTTTATAGCACATGTGCAGAAAGTCTTTCTTTTCCTGATGATTTGTAGCACTAATTGGTAAAAGCAGCTGTTATTTTGTTTTAAGGTTACTCACTAATCTAAGCTGAAGCACATTTTAATTCATGACCACCATCTGCACATCATTTCTTAGCTGCATCGCTAGTACCATTTGCAATTTAAATGCAGGGTCGACATATGACCTGTATACCATCTGTTGCTTAGCAACAAGACAGATGAAAAGAACAGAGAGATTGGTTGAGACAAATGGATAGCTAACAAAATATGTTATTTTACAAAATAACAAATTAAAAATAATATAAAGAAAACATCTGGCTACTCAGTCTAGACTTAGGTGACTGAATGATGGGTTGGGTTGAAATTAGAGCCAGGACAGTCCAAGTTCAGTCATCTTGCCTGCCGATCACATCCCCTTTCAAAAGTCTGTGAGCCAGGACAAAGAAACTTGCTTGTTAATTTTGGACCCAGATCAAATCTATTTTCTAATTTTGTCCAATTTTCGTATTAATTCAAGTGCAAAAGTACACATTTATATGTACTGTATGTGTGGCCAGTCTATCCATAAAAACATGATTCAGTATTTTACAGGAGAGAGATGGAATGACTACCTGGTGAGACCAGCCATCTCATCTCAGCAGCTAACAGCCAGGTCTCTACAATAACCAACACATGATCCATAGAAAACAGAAAGTCCATGATTGATTAAAAGAATTATTTGGCAGTAGACATCAGTGCAAGTTGTTTGCAACGCACACACCAGAAAAACATATGGTAATTCAGAGTGTTTCATACCAGAGAATCAGTACCTTTTTTTAATCCTTAAGCCAAATGAGAGCAAAAGGCCATTTTGGTGGCAAGTCAGAGAAAAACATAAAAACAAGAAGTGTTCAATTCACAGACTAAAATAAACAAACCATAAACTAAAAGGTGGTTTGAGCTCAAAAACAAATGTATGCTGGTAATAATCTTAATTTAACATATGATCTGGTTTTCATAGGAATATTCACAATAGATTAGGTCATTAAGTAAAGAATAGTGCTATCAAAGCCTTTTTATAAAATGGCAAGCATGGAACAGCATCACTGGTTACAACAAAATTGGTAACCCCCTTTGTCGAGCTACACAAAGGTGTAACTTACCTTTAATAGTACTGCAATGTGGCAAAGCAGCTAGTACATCTAAAAAGAAGGAGCAAAGTAGCAGAGTTGGTGTTTTGGTTTTTTTTTAGCCAGTCTGGTTTATAGCCTTAAGTTGGAGGCTATGAGTATCAATGGTCATCACTCTCCCCTGGATGTTAGCAACACAAAAGGGAAGATGTTACTAATGCAGGCTAGTTTACAGCTAAGAGATTGATAGCTTATATTCACTGATTTTAAACACTTACAAAATGCAAGGATAAATATTCCACATAGTCTGTAGACCCTTTAGTTTCCGAGAGCCTGGCATGGGCGGAGGCTCAAGGGCAAGCATCTGGTGGCCAAACCTTAGCCCGCGAAGCCTGGCTGGGCTCAGCCCAGAAAAGCTACATGGGTCTGTCTCACCACTAGAGTGAGGAACTAGAGTCCCTGGCTTCCAAAACTGTCTTGTGGCACATGGAATGTCACCTCTCTGGTGGGGTAGGAGCCGGAGTTAATGTGTGAGGTTGGGAGACACCAACTAGATATATATGGGCTCACCTCAATATGTACCTATACCAATACCTTGGGCTCTAGAACTAGTTTCCTGGGGACGGATTGGACCCTGTTCCACTTTGAAGTCGGCCTAGGTGAGAGGCAGAGGCAATAGCAGGTGTACTTGCATCCCTCGAAATTGCTGTCTGTACTTTGGGGTTTTCCGAATGAAAACCCCAAAGTACATTTAAGCATAAGGGTGTTCGTAAGTGCATGTGTCACCAGGACACCCTAGGTCGCAGGTCAATGATCAATTTTGTAATTGTATCATCAGATCTGCGGCTGTATGTCTTGGACACTTGGGTAAAGACAGGTGATGAGCTGTTAACTGATCACCACCAGTTGGGTAGTGGGTTGGATCAGGTGGCAGGGGGGCTTCTATGCTCAGATTGCTGCACCAAACCAAGCAATAAAAGATGGATGGATGGATGGATGGACATATTGTTGCTGCTATCTTGACTCTTTTATTCTTTTTCAGAATAGTGTAAAATAATAGTGGCTTGAAATAGTTTATTTTGAAATGTGATTCTGTGGCAGAAGAAGTTCAATGTAAGAGTTTTTTTCATGCAGTGTAATGGGATTTGTGCTAAACACTACTCATTAAAGGTTGTAAAGCAACATAAAGGCCAGAATGCAGGTTAAAAGAATAGCAAGCATTCAATCAATGTGTCTTTTTTGCCCTTTAGAATAGTTTGAAGTCATCTGTTACTTTGTAACCAAGGAATTTAACCAGAGCAACCAGGTTTACTCCTCAGACCCGATAATTAACCTTCTTCTATGGTGACCGGCCCTTTGTCTTTCTAATTTATGGCCAGTGGCTCAATTCATGTCTCCTGCAAGGACAATGTAGATGTTTACCTGTAGTCCGTGTGTGTGTGTGTGTGTGTGTGTGTGTGCCTGTGTATGCATGTATCTATGTGTTGGCAACTGGTAAAAAGAAAAGCTCACTGGTTGCCATAGAAACACTTCTCACTTCCCTTTTTCCTCTCACCCCAGACATAACAGTGATTATCTGTGTGTAACCTCTCCCTTTCTTCGCCTTTCACACAAATTTACACACTTAAAAGATGATAAAGTGTCAAAGGTGTAAAAGGCCCTGTGGTCAAAAGCTGCAAAGTGTTTATGGGATTATGATAAACAACAGTAGACAAAGACTAGCGTCACCTCGTACCTAGATGGAGTTACTACGATTATTGTTATTATTGTTGAAAAGAGTGCTCAGTCACAGCTTCCTAATGTAAATGCCACTCAAAGAGTTTGGGGATAGAACCTTTTAGAGAAATTGAAAAGTTTATTTAATTTTTGACATGCAAAATATTGTTTTTGTCTTTGACTGATTTTTGTATTTTTGGTGCATCAAGCTGATGTGGAAGGGGGGACATATAAAGCATCTATTTTGATCGTTTGAAACACATTCAGAGATGTGGTGATTATGTGTTGTCAGCTCCAAGTCAATGAGGTCTGATTACTGTCTTTTCAGCCTAAGAGGTGAAGAGGAGGTGGGAGGAAAAGAGAGGAGTGGAGGACAGGTCGAAGAGAAAGTGAAGTGGAAAATGGAGGTGTTGGGGCAGCAATTATGATGGAGCAGCAATATTGTGGCAATACCACAGGCCAAGTCTGTCAGCCATTATATTGCCATTCTTCACAAGCAACTTCATATTGCGCAGCATTGACCGCATTGATTTCTTTGGAAAGCTTGTTCATAACAATTCTTGTTCCAAGCAACACATGTAACGTTACAACAACAAAGGACGTCTGGTCACTGAGTGAACGAGGCAGCATCAAGCAGTAGATCAATTTACCCACAGCTACATGACATTTCTGTAATGAAGAGCTATGGAAATTGTTTTTAATCTAAAGCTATCAAGACTAAAGTAAAAGCTACACCAAAACGTTTGAATATTCTTAGTCTAGAAATGCTTTGTTTTTTTAATTTGTAATACTGTTAGTTTCTAAACATCATTTGACAGGCAGATGGCAAATACCTATTCTCAATATAAAACACTTAACCCTCTTTGCACTTGAAGAGTGTCTTTAAAAAAGTAGCCTTCTACTTTACTGTGCCTGCGTGTCTTGGTATGCATTTACTTCTTTTCTTCATTTTGTTTGCACAAACTGTCAGACAGAATTAGACAGTAGATTCTCCTCAAGTCCTAAAGCACCACCCTGTCAACCCTTTGAGAAAAGAAGCATTAAAATTTGTGCTCTTTCTTTACCTAGATTGACAACTTCATTGTTTACCTATTCTTTGGACTATTATTAGTATTTGATTGGCCCCTAGATGCTACTTTAAAGTGGGTCAGTACTGCTTATAAAGTCAGTAAGTTTTAGATGTTGACACATTATCGGAATGTTATGTTGTTATGGTAAAAATACAACGGCGTCCACGCCTTTATGTTCAGGTAGTGCGTACTGGATGAAAAACAGCAGTGTCATAAAACCAAAACAGTGAGCTGAAAGAAGCTAAAAGTGTCTGTAAACTGGAGGGAATGGAACTGAGACACAAATCTTTCTTTTTTTATTTATTTTTCTCTCAGGTACAAACATACATTAGCTTCGTCAGGACTCCTAAATAACTATACATAATAAATAATCGACAACAAGCTGTTGATTATTCGTTTACGCGGTTTTAAATACATTTGTTGCCAACAGGAGAGGTGCAGAGTGTCCTCTGGTGGACAAACTATGCAACATCAGCGCTCATAGCATGGCTGAAGGGTGTTTCTCCTGTCTCTTCTTTACTTTTTAAAATTTTCATTCATTGGCAGATAAAATTACTTGCTCATACAGATATTAGCGTATAGCTATTATTGAGCTGGCTATTAATACATGAGTACATGGTGGTATTAATACGTACATTTTTTCCTGAAATATCTCTTTAAAGAATGTTTGCTTTTAGTCTACTTCCACAGAAAGAAAAAAAAAGTGTAAGAGAAAAAAGAAATCAGCCAATGTCAAGCACTGCTACACTAGTTTGGAGCACTACAATCACTGCATCGCATAAGACATCCTTGTGGGCACAGGTAGGAATAAAGCTGAATGGATATATTGTTTCCAAATGAATACGGCTTTATCTGAAAGCTATAAAAGCAATGAATGTTCACGCTCAATAGTCACGCATAAGCACATCAGTCAAGGCGTAGAGTCAAATGGAGCCTTGTATCAGTTGCTTTTTTTTTTTTCAGTATTTATTGGTCCAAAGCAATCTCCTCTTTAACCTGCTGTTCTGGCTTATTCTGGACTCGTTTCCAACCATCTGTTTCCAGGTAATTAAATGGTACACTGTGTTAGCGATCAACAAAAGAGCGCTGGATTTATGTTCCTGCCATGCTTTTCTAAATTACTGACTGCACGCCATTATAATCACTACTTATTCATTAGGAACACACGGGTACGAGCATGCTACACACAGACACACACCTTGCGCGTGTCTGTGGGAGTTACTAGACCTATGTATCCCACTGATTATTAATAATGCAGGCTATTTGAACATTTTATGAAACTTTACTGCTGCTCTGTTTCTGCTTAAATCCATGAGGAACTCATTACGATATCAAGGCGTCAACCAGTTTGGAGCTACAACAGCATCTTCAAGCATAGCCCATTTATATTTAAAATTAGGTTTATAGGACTGGTATTTGTTCAAATGCATTACCGTTTAAATGTTTAATATTTGATAAATCCAAAGTTTCAAAGGGAGCAGCAGACATCTGACGTCCACGCTTGTAGATATTTTCTGCTGTACTCGAAAATAGGACTTAATTGGATGTAAACACAGATTTCTCTGCTGCTTTTCAAATAACTGTGCTTTTCGCTTTCCTCTCCATGTGCTACAGATTATGACATATACGTTCCGAACTAAATGTTTTGATAGAAGACTTTCATGGCAATTACACATTTTTGACCATGTTGCCATTCGTTTCAGCAATAATTTGCTGGTAAGCAGGGTGGAGTGCAGGGAAATGAAACTGAAAGTCCCAACTGGGAATTTATTATAGAGGCTGCATTAGTATAGGAGGAAAAGCAAGGCCAGCTGCTCCTGATGAAAGCAAAGAGGGGAGATTAGGGACGTATCTCTCTCTTTATGTCAGTAATTGCTTTCTATCTAGGCATTCTTGCAAGTCCCAAAAAAACACAACCACCCATCCATTCATCCCCATCCATGTTCTCTAGTATCTTATTGCTGTTCAGCTGCACAATTTCAAAGATCTTTTGCCAGCAGATATTTTTAGGTGTCTTCATTTCATCCCGAAAAGTCAATACACTGAGCGCACACTGAGGAGGATGCGAATTGCCTGTTATTTTCACAAGAATGAACAGGTAAGCTTAAAAACTTCTTAGGAGATTCATGGAAACATTAAGCAGCTTACAGATTCAGGAGATGAGTTGATGAGCGAATGCACGCTTCTCTAGTAATCACATTTTCACAGAAAATAAATTAATTGACTGTTTAGGCCACTGTAAGGGAAAACAAAAGTGCAAGCTTGGAGTTTTAAATCTTTCAGGATTACCAAAAAATCCATATTGTTGAGACTAAACCGAAAGCTTTAAGAAATACTGTAGTCATTTTGTCCCCAGCTCAGGAATAGTCTAGAAAACTCTCCACTGAGTTATCTGCATCTGAGACTCTGAAGACGTGCATTTTGAATGTTCTGCTGCATTCTGGCCTTGATTAATCATCACTTAACTGGAAATGTAAGAAGAACAAAAAGACATTTTTAATGGCACCGCTCGAGCTTTTCACCGCGTTGAATCCAAGAGCATGATTTGATTGAAATCAAGGCTATTTTAATGTGACGATATAAAAAGATGCTGTTCTTCAGTCCCAGCTTGAAGATGCAGTGAAAGTGTGACTCATCAAGAGGTACTTTATTCAATTAAAGCATGCCTATTGATTTAGCATGTTTTGGGTTCTGAACCACCAGGGAACACTCAGTGAAATTAACAAGCACAAAGATTGTATGACTCATACGTTACATCCATAGTTCTGGGTTTATTAGGTCAGTCAGTTATCTTTTGAAAAGTTATTATCTGCATAGGTTTTAATGGGAAATTGGGAAATGAGACATTCAGATGTAAAGGGAAGAAGGCCTATGTTCCCTGTTTTCCCAAAGCTGCTCTGACTCAGCACGTCTTTGTTCTCTGTGTGACTTGGTATGCATGTCTCTAAGGAAGACCCCTGTCATTTGCATTAGGGCAGGTGTGCGCTTTGGAAGTCATGAATCTCAATAACTCATTAAACTGATTGCCAGTAGATTTCAAAATGGCACCAGAGATTTAATTACAAGCCAAAACACTCTCAAGTCATTAACATCTTTCTCAACTCTGCTATCCAGCATATGGCATGAAAGTGGTGTAACTGAAGGCAGGAGCTAAAGATTAATCGCATTTTTGGTAACGTAGGCAGGGTGGTTTTAATAATTACAGTGACAAGCTTTCAGAATTCATGACTGCTGGGGGTTTTTCCCTCAGTTGGTTTCCTTTGCATAGTAAAACAAATGTTTTCAACCCACTTGAAGCCATGAATTTGAGCTACGTGAAAGATGGATCTCACTGCCTAACATATTCATTAGTGAGGGTTCCTCTAGTGGCCTTTTTGGGTGTGGCCATCACAGTTTTTGAAAACAGACTGGACAAGTAGGCGGTGGACTAAGAAACAACACACTTGATCACAAGGTAACCAGGCTCTAAAGCATACTCTGCACATAACTTTAGGGATGAATAAAGTATTCTGATTCTGATTCTGAAAAGGATGATAATTTAAAAAAACAAACATCACAGTGAGTTGAAAAGCTTTGAACTAGAAACTAACACCATAAACTAATTGAAAGCAGTCTTGAAAGGTCACACATCCAATGAGACGCAAGGTGATTTTCTCACACCAGACATCTTTTTGCAACCCAAAGAGATGCTCACTACTGGCTCTTAGAAAAAGAACTGATTCATGCATTGGCTTCACGTTTAGCAGCATCTTAAAACCCTGATCTTCAAAAAAGCCAGGATGCTATGTAAATGTAAATAAGTAAAGTCTCATGTTTTATTTACAACAGAAGATGCATATATAACACATGAAATAACATATGAAACAATTAAATTGAAACACTTTACCATCTCATGAAGCATTTTAGAGCGGCAGAGTTTCTCCAAAGTAAAGATGGACAGTGGTTCACAAATTTACAAGTTGTGGAACAATATCAGAATACTGTTACACAATGTCAAATTTTTAAGACATTGCAGTACATAATAGCATCAAAAGATTCAGAGAAGATTCAGGGACAAGACTGAAAATCGTATTTGATGCTGGGAAGCATCTCCCTCACTAAGGTGAAGCACGCACCCACAATGTCTCACAGGAAGTTTTGATTTTGTTATGCTTTTGTTTAGAAGTCCATTAACTACTCTCTCTGTCTTTGGAGGTCAACTTCCTGAAGGCCTGAGTCATGCAGTGCACACATGATTACAGCCTAATGATGTTCACCTGAAAGGAGTTCTCCAATTATCCACTGATAGTGTTTGTATTTAAACCATCAGATGAGAGCTGGGGGGGAGTGGGCTGAAGTTTCAGTTTCATTTGATTTAGTTAGTTTGTATATAATTTAGCTGGGTGTTTGTAATCAGATATATGTGAGGTGTGTTAGAATAACTGCAGTATTTAACTGTATAGGTTTTTTGTAGCTGGGCTATGTCGGGGGAAAATCTTTTAAATTTTATTGGTGGTGGTATGACCGGCATCTGTTTAAGGAGGGTTTTTTGAGAGGCTGGGTTTTTCATTTTTAGATGTGTCGATGGTGAGCATGTTAAACCTCTGTACATGGATAAAAGAATATATTCAGAGCTCTGAAAAATGACTGAAGGTTCGTGTGGTTGTTTTTTCCCACCTGGTCCCCTTCACATTACCTTGTGACCGCTACAGATGCCAAAAAACAGCCATGTCATGGAAATCACTACATGAACTCAGAAACCACTTTCTGCGAACACAGGTCAACAGTCCAACCACAAATGCAGGTTAAATGCAGGTTATTGATCCAGAAAGGGTGCCATCTTCAACTGAACATAAAATGAGGCAAAATGGAAAACTGTTCTGATGTCTAATCGTTAGAAATGTGACATTGCTTTTGGAAAACACTGACGCTACATCCTCCGACTAAAACGAAGAGGGGCAATCCAGTTCATTATCGCGCCTTAGTTCAAAAGCCTGCATCTCTGATGGCCATTAATGCCTATTGAATTGGCATCTTGAAAGGCGCCATCAATGAAAGGGACATATGCTCCAACCAGGCGATGTCTTTTTCAGGAAAAGTCTTAACTATTTCAGCAAGGCAATGCCAAACCGCATCTATTACAACAGCATGGCTTCATTCTAGAAGAGTCTGGGTGTTGAACAGGTGCTCTTTAGCAATGATTAATTATGAAAGACTTGCTATAAAAAGAAGAAAACAATAGCAACTGTATGGCTTCAAGTTAGATCTGCGTGCTCTCCATTCAAAAACAATATTTGAACAGGTAATTGTCTAGTCCCCTCAAGTATCACGACCTCCACTTTTCTTTAAGCCAACATAGTATTCTTTTTTTTTCCTTTGTTTATGCAGCTTGTTCAGATGTCTCAAACCTCATTTTATGGTAACCTCTAAACAAAGTTCAAAAACATAAAGCCATCACAGAAAACCACAGATTGTTGCCTGAGGTGACAATCCCGACTCTGTAAAGCAGCGCATTTCAGATGTGGGTTTGATCGGGGGGGGGGGGTGTTGGCAAAAAGCAATTACTGACTTTGTGATTGACAAGATAATGACTTCTGACACAAAGTGCTCATAGAGTTGCTGGGCTATCATTTAAAAGTCAGTAGTCATCACCTGCCAATGTTGCAAGGACCTAAACTGCAGCAGCAGGTCACCTGCCATCTATTATAAGGAAGGAGTATTACTCAGCTAACATATTATAGAGAACGTTTGGATTATGGACACATTTAGGCCAGACTAAAACTCAAGTTGTTGAGTTAGCAGTATTTTCATTATTGTCACCTTATGTTTGGTCTTCATCTGTTATGAATGCGCTATGTGTTTTATGGCTGAGAATATTGTTAGGTTTATCTGGAAATAGGCCACCATGACTGAGACTACTGTGGCTTCAAGCCGGTCATCCTCAATGTGTGTTCATGCCTAATATAGCTTTAGCTCGAGAGCTGTGTGGTGTATACTTTATATATTTTATATTTGCCTGATTTAATTTACATAATATATTTTAGTAGAGAAGAGGGAATGGTCGACATGGTAGGCTTATAAAATGTGGAAGAGGACCATTGAATAATAACAGCTCATAACATTAGCTCAATAACTCATAACAACAGTCACCTTAAGACATTTTATACTACAAAGTAAACCCCCAAAATAATAAAGAGAAAATGCAACAATCAAACAATCTTCCAAAGACTTGGCAAGAGTGGGAAGGAAGAACCCTTTTATAGTATAAAAGAACCTCCTACAGAACCAGACTCAGGGAGGCGCAGCAGTGTGTCATGACTGCTTTGATCTCTAGCCCGTAGTTTGCATGGAAGATGCCATTAAGTCAAGTACCTGCTCAACTCAACTCTAATCTCCTTGGTTTCTGTCATTTCCATTACAATAGAGATTGACAGACTACGTGACTTTCGCACATTGCATTGTGGGTACAAGTGGCAACAAAATCAAAACACTGCATCAAGCGCTAGCATTTCCAGCACCGGTAATCATTAATTCTGCGGTTTTAATCCCTACTTTTTATGCATTTTATTTGCCCCCAAAACAGTTATGTACAAAACAACGGAGGACACGACAGGTCCATGCAAAGACAGACTTGACGAAAAGGCAAAAAAAAGTACGAGGAAAAAATCAAAGGAGTGAAAGGGTCAGACCCATACGAGCATAGAATGAAGTAAGGACGTTAGCGTGCTGCCCAACTTTCATCACGCACATATTTATTATTATATGGTCCTAAGTGTGAGTGCATACACTCACAAAATGTTTAGTAACTTCAGATCCCTGCAACAAGCCCAGGTCCAGTTTACTTTGGTGATTTGGACTATTCCATTTCACAGCTGTTGTTACAATTTTTCCTTTATCTCCTGTACAGGCCAACGCAATCTAATTGTCGTTTCAGGTTGTAGTATTACACAACATTTTCAGCTCTAATAGAAATAATATGAGTTTTTGTAATTCATTCAATTATTGTCTTTATTTATAACTGGCATTATTGTTTCATTCTATTATAGAATCTTACAAGAAAGAGGCAAAATTGTATTCCATTGTGCTTTATTAGCTGCTTCGGTGAAAAACAAATCAACAATGCAACAAAAAAAACAACAACATTGCAAAACAACATAGTGGAAAACAGTTATTCATCACTTGATTGCTACAACACTTGGGCACATATATGCGGGACTTTTCGTGGCTGTTTTGATCTCGCTCTCCCTCTTAACCGATCAAATCTCGCTGTGGTAGCAGCTTTAAACTCGGTATGACCCAGATTGATAGAGGGTGCCCAGTCTGGATCGCATTCCAGCATTTTGTAAAATGCTGGAATGCGATAAAAACCGATCACTTTACCCATCGGCTTCCCGTGGCTATCATGCGACCGGCTAATGCAGTTAATAATAAAACAGCTTCTTGCCATTCTTTGTATTTCTTTTTCTCGCTGTGTGACTGTTTTCATGTGAAAGCCTGCGTGCGCTAGTACCGCTTGCCACTCGTACCTACAATTCTTTGCAGTTTTACCCCGGAAATGACGTCACATTTTCAATCTCTATTAAGTACCACCTCAATGTGCATAGGGTTGTTACAGCAACGTGGTCAAAGGTCCACTCATTTGTATGTGACACAAACATAACACAACAATGGAAGATGTCGAGGTGATGGTATACCTGTTGCTCTATCTATGGCTTTTTGTCAGGGACCACGGTGTTGGTTTTAATGCAGCGAGTTCTTTCATTGTCAGGTTTAAAAGATGGCAGTTTTGATTTTCGTGAAGGAGTCGCTCTCATGTGTCATTGAGTGACACCATTGACTTGTGTCACACTTAGAACCCCGGCTGAGCAGCTATTAAAAAAGTAACCAGCACCAGGTGCTGCCGCATAATGGACAACCCTAAACACAGAGTCGAGCTGTGTAGGTACTTGTCAAAAAGAGGCATGAAAAACTCTAGGAAAGACAATTAAACCTGCTGTTTGTTAGCAAAGTGCTCCAACTGATCATATGAAACTGTGGTATGATATGTCTATGGTATGATAGCACCTGATTATTCAAGACCTTGTATGTGAGGAGAAGGATTTTAAATTCAACTGGATTTAACAATGAGCCTATGAAAAGTCTCTGTCAGTACTCTGACTGCAGACATAGTTGTTTAACGTGTGCATTGAAGTTTAAATCCTGGTCAAAAATGAGTCTAAATGGTAATCCTTACAGTGTTACTGAGGACCAATAATGTCACCAAGAGTAAGGATTCAGCTAGACACAATGAATGAAGTTGAACCGAATAGATATTACCTTTTAAAACGTCCTTAGAATCTCTTCGTTGTTCTGATAACAAACTGATTTTGGTCCACACAAATGAACATGTACACACATCTGTCTTTCTCCTGAAATGTCGAGGGACTCAGTGCTAATAGATGTTTTCATCAGAGCAGCACAGTTGTTGTCGTTTGCCTCCAGGAGACAAATCTCTTTAAGATCTCGCTGTCTCCTCAACACGCATTTGTTTCCCTCTTCCGCATTTTAATGCCTTGGGCGCTCTCAAGTCACCGAGGCAACACATTAAAAGTTATGATAAGAAGTTTATTTCATTTACCCTCTATCTCGCTGATAGAGCTTGCATCTCTTCCCCCTTAAAACAAATTGTGCTCACGTTGAGGTTTTTACTCCTCGTCTGTCGTGTTCGTCGTTTTCCACTGACTGTCGCGTGGATTTGCTTTGCGTGAATGGATCAATCAGACAGCAGTTTGTTTACTAAATCGTGCTTTAGAGGCTTTGTTTTTGAGCGAATATAGTTTGGCACATTGTGAACCGCCGCCTCTCCGCTGTGCAGTGCAATTGTTCGACACGAGCGATAACCACTCAGTTTGTCTCAAGGCTGCTCAGTCGAGAGGTGAGAATGAGTCATGCTGAGAGGAGGCAGCATTTAAAAGAGATTTTGACGAGATCAAGTGTGAGAAGTTCCTCACCACTAAACTCTTGTTGCCTCCCAGCGAACGTTTTGAAGCAGACGTGACATCCTGCTGCACTTGTGAGAGCAGCCGTGTCAGTCATGAAGCTTTTTGAATGTCACTGTTCCCATTCTAAAGTTCTCCTCAGTTTAACGTGAGGAAAAAGTACAAGTTTTACAAGACTGGCATGGTTATTATTTGTTACCTGGAGTCATAGCGGATGCCTGTTTAGACGTTCCCTACCGTGTGCTGTTTCTGCAGTCACACACAAAATGAATTAATGAGAAGTTAAGCAGCACATTAAGATGCCATCTGAGTAAAAATAACTGTGGATTACATAAGGTTGTCAGCCGCTTAACATGTGTTTCCAGTGACAACGGCTCCATTTTCCCCACTGTAGCTCACACATCACCTGTCTTGAACTTCCAGCTCTATGACAGCTGCGTTTTTCCTTTCCTTTCCTTTCATCCTTTTTCTTCATGTCAGTTTCTTTCCTTTATTGTCCTTCTTTTTTCTTCCTTTTTCTTATCCCTTTTCCTCTCATTTTCTATAGTCCTTTCCATTGCTTTTCCTTTTCCTGTGCTTTTCCCTTCTGTTCCCTTGTTTTTTCTTTCCATCTCCTCTTTTGTTTCCTTGTCTTGTCAGTTATTCACTTTTCTTTTTTACTCGTCTTTTTACCTTCATTTAATATCTTTTCCTTTCTTCTTTTATTGCTGTATTACTTTTATTTCCTTTTCCTTTCATTTTATTTCCTTTTCCTTTCCTGTCCCGTGTCCTCTTTACTTTACTCTCATCCTTTTTTATCTCATATAAATCTCTCTTCTTTTCCCTTTTTTAAATTTCCTGTCTTTTTTCTTATTTGTTTCCTTCATTTTTCATTTGCTTCCTTTGTCTTCCTGTCTTTTCATTTTATTTTATTTTCCCTTCCTCTCCTGTGTCATGTTTACCTTACTCACGCCCTCCCTATCTCACGTAAATCCCTTTCCTTTTTACCATTCCTTGCTTTCCACTTCACTCCTGTCTTTTCCTTTCATCTGCTTCCCTTTTCTCATCTTTGCCCTCACTTAGCTTTCCTTTCTTCTCCTGACCTCTAATCTTCTGTCCAATAGAAACACAGCCAGATCAGATTTAGGTCAGGTGTCACTTTGCTCAGCAGATACGAAGGTCATCTCCGCACCTTGTGCAATGCGTGTCTTTTACCAATGAGTCTCTTAGAAACGCCACTGTCACCAATCACTCTGCTTTTGTGAGTCATGTTTGTTATTACTCACGTTCTCCACAGATCGGTGCACAGATTGGACCCACTGTCTGCATCCAAAACATGTGTCATTTGTTTAGTGATCGACTGTTGACTCAAGTGGAATAAAGCAGCACGATCATGTGATCTATTGCTACATATCTTGCCTGGTGCCATCTACATATACCGGCTGGTAGCCTTTTAAATAGCATTCATCAGTACTCCTTATTTTTACAGACTAGTTACACTTAGCAGATCAAAAACCTTGGTGCACATCCACTGGGACATTTTTTGACACTACAAATTGAGCTGCTTCTCAACACTGGACACTAGATGGATGTGCCACTAGTTGGTCTCAAGATAGATGATTGACAGGAAATCTCTCTAACAGCCTAGCTGGACTTAAATTTGACAGTCTGCTGCCTCAAACTGGGACAGCATGACAACTTGGTAGAAACTTTGTCTCATACTATGAAAAGAGTTTTGTAGTATGGCCACTGACCCGGTGGACCTCAGATTGAGTCATGTAAATAACCTGTCACTTGAAATGTCTTACACAGTCTGGTTACACAGACAGTGAATGAAAAGCATAAAAATGATGGATTCTGCTGACATGGACATGTGGAGAATAAAGATTAGGAATGAAATTTTGGTATTTCATTCCTGGTGAAAAGATGGAAAAAAGTACTGCCAGCCGGGCCCTGGCAGCCAGTGTGTTTACTCGACTCAGCTGGGATAGAAATGACACAGAGAGACTGAATGGTAATGAGTCAGGAACACACTTGCGGCATCACAAACAAGAACCTAGCACAATACAAGATTCATGCAGTATATATAATAACTAGCTTTATCGAGTTCTTTTATCTAGCTTTACACCATATCCCAAAGTTCACAGAGCAGAGGTTTCAAACATAAGGCTGCCTTATATTGCCATAAATAAGTAAATCAATATTGTTTGAGTGTGACTTCCAAATTGCAATAACTGTAATCTGATTGAATGGGAAATAAGTGAGACATACTGATATTATATATTTGTAACCTGATGACATATCAGGCTTTTTTTAATGCCATTTTGCAATGTTGGTGCTTATCTGTCCAACTTGAGATCAAATTGAGCTGTGTTCTATAATGGGTTTGACACCACTGTGCATGTGCATCAGCTGTATGTGAGACAGAGAAATGTGTTTTATGATGTAATACGGGATGCATGCTTATCTGCACACCTGTGCACAGAAGATTCCCTAGTTTGTATCACTCTGAGGCTCATTTCCTCTCTGATTGGAGTTGTCTGGCTCCGTTATTGGATTCAATCACTTAATGCAGATACTTAAAAAGCTGCATTCATTGTCTGGTTAGTACGGACCCCTTAAAACCTCCCTAAAACACTGCACTCAAACTTTTAAGGGCTAATTTGTTGATACTCACAACATGTGTCACCCCCAGACAGTCTTTGTTCACAGTGTAGCAGAATAACAAACAGGGTAAAGCAGCACTGACAAATTGAGGACAAAAAAGCTCCTTTTTAAGCCCCCCGCTCTCCTCTGTTCCCCTGTAGGTCCTATGCAGCTTATTCATAATTGAGCAGGGTGAGTTGTGCAGTGGCTGTCATGAATCCCTCTCTGCTCCTGTCATAAGTCTTACGTGGATAGGCGGTTATTAACGAAATTCTTTCACAGTCTTTAAAACAGAATTTTTGGGGGTGGGAGGGGGAGACAGAGGCAGGCAGGCAGGCATTATTACTCATATTAAAAATATAATTATGAAATTTTTTTAGGGATTTAGACTGTAGAAGCAGATCCCTACAAGCCGTGATAAGAACATGATGTTTGTGCAAGTAGTTCAAATGTAATTTTAAAAAATGCAAATATACGTGCGTGTTGACAGAAAGTGTAACTCTACAGTCCAAAATAATAAGCTATGAAACTGAAAGTGTGCGTGGATAGTAGTCTGTGAGTCTGTCGGTGTGTAATTCTGTTACTCCTTACAATGCAGTTATACTTTCCACATATGTGAGTGCTCGAGCTTCCATTTATCTATTAATTTAGAAATAAAAAGGCAAATCAAAATGCTAAACTGTGCACAACGCACAGATCTAACAGAAGTGCAACGAACAGCACGATATGGATGATTAAGCTGCCAAAACACTTATCCACCATGCTGGGAACCAACAAAATACCAGTTCTGATTTCAGCCACTATTAACAAAAAACTGGAGTTACTGACATGTGCACACAAAGAAATTAAAGGACTCTGTGCTAGTCTGAGATACAGTGAGAGAAATTATTATTTGGTCCCCTGCTGAACTTGTAAGTTTGCTCACTTACAAAGAATTAAACAGTCTTTCATTTTAATGGAGAGATGGAACCAGAAATCTGGGGAAAACACATTACTTACAGTTTTATAAAGTGATTTGCATGTCATTGAGTGAGATAAGGATCGTAAAGCACAGCACGACTTACTACTTGTTGGAGAAACCCTTGTTGGGAGGCACAGCAGTAATATGTTCACCAGGTCTGCACGCATCGAAGGAGGGTTTTTTGGCCCACTCCTCTTTATAGAAACTCAATAAATCTCTTGGGTTTATTGGCTGCTGCTTGACAACTTAAAGTTCAGCTCCCTCAACAAATTTCCTATAGGGCTGAGGTCTGGAGATTGTCTAGGCCACTCCATGGCCTTTATGTGCTTCTTCCTTAGCCATTGCTTTGTTGCCTCGGTGATATGTTTTGGATTTTGGTTAAAGGAAGGAGATTCTCATCCAAGATTTTGCAGTACCTGGTCCCATCAATTGCCTCGCAATGCGGTGAAATTTTCCTGTACCCTTAGCTGAAAGGCAGCCCCAAAGCATAATCTTCACACCCCTGTGCTGGTCTGTGGGGATGGTGATCTTTGTATCATATGCATTTTTCTTCCTTCAAACGCAGTGAGTCAAGTTGGTGACAAAGAGTTCGACTTCATCGGAGCACTGCACTTTCTCACAAGTCTTCTCTGAAACATTTACATGTTTACTGGCAAACTTAAGATTGGGGACATGGCAGGGGACCTTGTGGACCCTGCGAGTGTTCAGTCCATTACAGCTTAGTGTGTTACCAATGGTGTTTTTGGTGACTGCAGTCCCAACTGTCTTCAGATCATTAATAAGGTCCTCTCGCTGGTAAAACAATTTGAAAACACAGCTTAAACTCCCTCAGTGTGTATATGTCTTCCCATGATGTGCCTTTTGGACTGGAAACTGACCATTAAAGAGCTTGCTTTCTGTTTTTACCGTCTGCTTCCTGCATTCTGGGTCCGCCTACAGCCACACTATGACAGCACTGAATCCACCATATCAGTAAAAGAACCCACATTTAGCAGGCTCTATGCAGACATCAGCATACTGTCCATTTAGTTTGGACTGTGCAGACTTGCATCTCCACTACAAGGGCACCAACTGCAAAGGACTACAAAGTGGAATAAGAGCAGCCACTCATCCAGATTTCCAATGTGCACAGAGGAGTGTAATTTCAGCCTTAGGCAATCAAGACCACTCTCATGTTTTTCTCTCTCTCTCTCTCTCTCCTGTCTTGCATGCACGCTCACCCACACTTGTCTCTATTCCCGTCCCTTAGGAGTAACTACCCACCAGTTTTGGTTCAAAGCTGCCAATGGTAGCTCATTAAATAACAGTAAATAACAGCTGTGCTGTAACCTGCAACAAGTGCTAGATAGCCGGGTTTTACCCACAAAGCTATTGCCTGGAGGAATGAAATTACTTCTAATCACAACATAAAAAATATCCGTCAAATTTCTTCTGGGTCACTTTGCATCTAATGATGCACAGTGTGCGGGGAAAGCAGTCTGACTGCTGAATAATACAAATCTCAGTTGGAAAATCAGACAGTTTAAAAATGCATGCGCCTCTATGTCCCTGTCCTCATCTCAACCTCAGGTAGCTGTCTGCCTCTCTGCTCGCATGAGCTCAGTTACATAACAAGGCTTTGACTTTTCAACAATTTTCAAAACCAAAATTGGAAAAGTAAAACTGTCTGCCTCCTTTTTGATTTCCTTTTGATTTCCTGCCTTTTGCTGTATGTTTCCACCTTTGTGCAGACCTCTTCCTCTAGCAACAGGTTACAGAGAGCTGAAAGCAGCCACCTGTGCTCTATCGATTGATCTCTTTGATGTGATTAGTTTCAAACCGGAGAGATGGAGGTTTTGTTGAACTTGCACCGAGACTCTGAAGCTTTCAAAACGTTGTAAACTTCAGTTGTGACAGCAGCTCCCTCTGGTTCAGAGTTTTCTCTTTGTGGCATTATATTGATCCTCACTACCTTTAAATGTTAGATATCCGAAATGAAAATTGGTGAGAAAGAAAGAAAGAGTGTTGTGCAGAAGTCTTGAGCCTTTCTTTTTTCTTTCTTTCTTTTTTTTCTGGACATTGGCTCCAGGGATGAAACAGACCATATTTATACAAAAACCGATTGCATCCAAATTTGAACTTTTTGGTTTAAATAATCAGTATTTACATGAGGTCGAGAGAGGTGCAACAGTAAGTGTTGGGGATCTTGTCAAAATAGGTGGAACACACACGTTTTGATCCATAATCTGCAAAGCATCTGATTGGAACATGAAAATGATCTCAAACACACTGCAAGTGCAGTAAAAGCATATGTGGATAGAAAATCACTCAGTGGAACACTGACAGTCATGGATTGGCCTCCCCAGACCTCGTACCTCAACCTAATTGAAGTGGTGTGGGATCATCTGGACAGGGAACACAAGAAAAGGCAGCAAACGTCCAAAGAAGAGCTTTGAATGTCCTTCAAGAAGCCGGGAGAACCATTCCTGAAGGCTAGTTAAACAAATTACATGAAATTACAGGCTCCGTTGAAGACTAAATACCAAATATTGACGTTCAAGCCCATTATAATTAAGTCTGTTTTTGCCTTATATAATGTGTCTTCACATATATAAATTTCCTTTGCACGATGCTTTGTGTGTTTTTGCATAGGGAAAATAGAGAACCGCTGACACTCCATTTGACTTTGGTACAGTTTTTCCCCTCATTATTTAGGTTTTCTTTGGTTCTGGATTCAGAAGATTCATAAATCTGGAAGCAGGTGGCACCTCAGCTGGTCTCCAAAAAAGCTTTTGTCACCATATTTATGAGAAGGTCTGTTATATCTGGGTATGGAATGCTTGTCTATAACTATGAGGTCAAAGGTGAATCCTAACATCTCTCTTATCGCATATGTAAAATGTTTGCAGAAGATTTTTGTGGCACCAGAAGCAGCCATTTCTTAGCATAAGCTAGAGCTTAAAAAGAAACATCTGTAGGAGTGGAGCTGGAGAGAAATGAGCTTACATGGCCTGAGGAAACATTAGCCTAACAGCTTCACAGAGCTGTGATTCAGGTTTTAACACAGAATGAGTGGCACTGAATAGAGATGATCGTTCTGGTTATGCTGCATCAGTTTTTAATCTATTACTGTCTCGTATGAGTCTGGCAAAGTTACAGTGCAATGCTAAATGATGTGAAGTGCTCCTTTGGTCCAGGTGGTGATAAAGTATACGCAGAAGCTTTTATGTGTCAGTCATCCTGAATGAAACTGCCAGTAGGAAGAGTTTCTACTGTCAGTGCTCAAGGGTGTCATATTTATGTTGAATTAGTGTAAGCTCCCTTGCCACTCTTGTGGATTTTTCTTTCATGTGTGTGACTCCATTTATCCGTCCATCTATCCATCCATCTGTCTGTCTGGTTCTCAGCTCCTGGCAACTGCTGGCCCCTCAGTGCCCTTAGGTAAACACAGCTGCTACCCTGCATCTGCAGACGGGAGTCTGGTCTACCGATAAGATTTGATCAGCTCCACTTAAAATGCTCTTTCTCCCAAGCCCTACAGGACCTGAGTGATTCTCAATTATCTCGGAATGAACCAAATGAGATTCCTGCTTTCCAAAAAGTATTTTAGACTTTGAAGCCCTGTTGGAATAGGATTTACGTCCACCTGCTAAAACAATGGGGTGCACATGTAGGATACAGGTGACTTAAGTTACCTCTGGCTGACACAGGAATCGCCTCCCTAACCAGTACTTGAGAGCATCCTTCTTGCGAGATTTAATTTTCTTCGACCTCCTCTCAACATACCGTTTTTCCTCTTGATGTCAAAGTGGTTGTTATTATTTGTGGGTAAAAAAAATCAGAGCACATAAATAAATTGTTCTCAAAAGGTCCTCTGTGTTCTGAAATGAAAGGAAGAATGAAAACAAGTGGAAAGACTCGGATGCCAGCTTAACTCTGAAATCTGTCATTTTATGAGGAGTTTGAGAACGGATGATTATGACACCAATACTCTCACTTAATAGTATAATAACAAAGCATTTAGAAGACAGAGACAACTGATACACAGTCTGTACACTGTAAAAGCGATTGAAGATTGAAGCGAATTTGAAGAGATTGTCTAGTAATAATTTAGGTTTGTCTGTATAGGGCTATAAAAAAATGCATGAAAATTTTTTTTTTTTTGTGATTTAGCATCTTAGAAGAGTTTCCTGTACTGCAAAACGTGTTCCTGTTAAATTACAGTAAAGTACTGGCATTTTTCATTTCACAGTTTCTACTGTAATCCTGCATTATAAACAACAGCATGTTACAAAATCACCATTTTTGCTTTTTTTTGTGTTTATGGTGAATTGATTGTATCTGTGACTGTGCTATTATATGCTAATAAAGCTTGAATTTAAAGCACCACCATTTGCAACTTTCACCATGATTTTACGTAGTTAAAGGAATAGTTCTGTTATAGTGAGCTGTGTGGCAGGCTAGGTTAGGACCCAAACGCAGGACTCGGAGACAGGATGCTTAACTAAAGGCGGAAGCGTTATTGCTGGCCAAAAACAAACTAAAAACAAAATATATGAATACTAAAGAAACAAACCAAACATGAACTACAAGTAAGAAACTCCTGACTGGTTGTAGGTGACTGGAAGAGACTTGACATGACTGGGAAACATGGAAGTACACACGACACACAGGCAGAATAACGAGAGGATGGGGAACAGGTGGAAACACAGCTGGGACGAATCTGACATAACGAGATAGAACGGAAGCAAAACTAAATGCACTGCACACAGGACAAGGACTATCAAAATAAAACAGGAAGCATGACAAATACGTTCAAGGTTCAAGGTTCTTTATTTGTCACATGCATAGTCATACAAGTATAACACACAGTGAAATGTATCCTGACACGCTCCTCAACATGTGCAAAAAAAAAGGGGGGGGGGGGGGGGGGGGGTAGAGGAATAACATTATAAATATATATATATATATATAGTATATACATTGGGTGAATGTGCAGTAGTAGCAGCAAGCAGGTGAATTCTGTACATTAATATGAATAGACATCTGACTATTTTACAGAATGGACAATATAAACATATTTAAAGTTAAAGGAATTGAGTGTCTGGAGGAGAGTCTCAGTCAATTATAGATGATGTGAGAGGGCGGGTGTGGGTGTGTGTGTGTGGGGGGGGGGGGTGGTTTAGGGCCCGGATGGCTTGAGGATAGAGGCTCCTCTTGAGTCTCTCTGTCCTTGCCCGGATGATGCGGAACCTTCTACCAGATTGTAGAAGTTGGAACAGTTTGTTGCCAGGATGGGACGGGTCCTTCAGTATCTGCGTTGCTCTAGTCCGGCATCTCCTGGTGTAGGTGTCCTGAAGCGGGGGGAGAGCAATCCTGCAGCAGCGTTCCGCTGTACGGATCACTCTCTGGAGAGCTTTTTGGTCCTTCACACAGCTGTTTCCAAACCACGATGTCATGTTCTGTGTGAGGATGCTCTCCACAGCGCCTGTATAGAAGATCCTGAGGATCTTTGGAGAGACCATGAACTTCCTCAGTTGTCGTAGGTGATACAGGCGCTGCCTAGCCTTTTTGGTCTGGGCCTGAATGTGGGCAGCCCATGTCAGGTCTGAGGAGATGTGGACGCCAAGATACTTAAAGGACTGCACCCTCTCTACTGGAGCTCCATTAATGATAATGGGCTTGTAGTCTCTGTGCCGACTCCTTCTGAAGTCCACCACCAGCTCCTTGGTCTTGCCGATGTTCAGCTGGAGGTGGTTGTCCTGGCACCATGATGCCAGATTCTTCACTTCGTCCATGTAGGCCGCCTCATCGCTGTTGGAGATGGCACCCAACACCACTGTGTCGTCAGCAAACTTCACAATGGTGTTGGAGCCGTGGGTGGCCACACAGTCTGAAGTGTAGAGGGAGTAGAGCAGTGGCGAGAGGACACACCCCTGTGGTGCTCCTGTGTTGATGGTGATGCTGTCGGAGACACACCTACCCACCCTCACCACCTGAGTTCTGCCAGTGAGGAAGTCCAACACCCACGCACACAGACGGCTGTTGAGTCCCAGATCCCTCAGCTTTGTGAACAGTCTGCAGGGCACTATTGTGTTAAACGCTGAACTGTAATCAACAAACAGCATTCTCACATAGTTACCCTGTTTCTTGTCCACGTGGCTAAGGGTGGTGTGCAGGACGTGGGCGATGGCGTCCTCAGTGGATCTGTTGGGTCGGTAGGCGAACTGGAGCGGATCTGTGGTGTCTGGGATGGAGGAGAAGATGATGTTCTTCAGCAGCCTCTCAAACACCTTCATTACTACCGAGGTCAGCGCAACTGGCCGGTAATCGTTCAGGGATGAGGGTTTGCTGTTCTTGGGCACCGGGATGATGGTGGATCTTTTGAAGCATGTGGGGACCACAGACTTCGCCAGGGACTCGTTGAAGATGTAAGTGAACACACCTGCTAGCTGGTCAGCACAGCAGCGCAGCAGACGGCCGGTGATGCCGTCTGGCCCCGCCGCTTTCCTTGTGTTCACTCTCCTCAATGCCGCTCGGACGTCATGCTCCGCGATGTTGGTCACCGGTCTCTCGCTGATGACGTCACTGTCCTCGGTAGTCAGGCGGTAGGTGGCATTAGCCGCCTGGCTAACCTCGAAACGGGCGTAGAACTGGTTCAGCTCATTGGTGAATGCAGAGTCGGTGTTGATCGGCGCAGTGTCCCTGGGTTTGTAGTCCGTAATGGTGCGTAGTCCGTGCCACATACTCCGTGTGTCGCCCTGGAGGAAGCGGGACTCCACACGCTCCCGGTACCGGCGTTTAGCATCTCTCACCGCGTGCCGCACGCCGTATGAGGCCGCTTTGTAGGCGCTCATATCGCCAGTGGCGAGACCCACGTTGTACGTGGCGGTCCTGGCGTTTACTGCAGCGCGGATCGATCTGTTCATCCACGGTTTCTGGTTTGGGAATGTGGTGACTCTCGCAGTGGGGATAATCTCCTCCGCTAGCATATTGACGAAGCATACTGCTACTTCCGTAAACTCGTTGATGTCGACTGCGCATGCTCTGAACATGTCTCAGTCGACGTCGTCGAGTGCGTCCTGTAGCGTAGCTTCTGATTGGGCAGACCACCGTTTCACCTCCCTCGTGGTTACTTCTTCCCTCCGTATGTTTTGTTTATACTGGGGAATGAGGAAGATGGCATTGTGGTCAGACTTCCCAAAAGCCGGATGTGAGACAGCTTTGTAGCCCTGCTTGTATGGCGTGTAGCAGTGATCCAAAATTCGATCCCCCCTCGTTGGACACGAGACATGCTGGTAAAAGTTTGGCATGACTTGTCTGAGGTTCGCTTTATTAAAGTCTCCTGCTACAATGAGGGCTGCGCCCGGATCCTTGTTTTGAAGCGAACTCAGCACATCATGTAGTTCGGACAAAGCCATACCTAGACGCGGACGAGACACGCAAGCTTTACACTGTGACTGGAGAAATTAAACAGAGACAAGACTCACAAAACGCAAGACAAGGCTAGACACTGAGGGAGGTAAAACATAATCACTAACAGCAAGAAACTAAATAACCTAACATGAACACCAAAAGTACAAGAAAAAGATAAACCACTCAGAGAAACTAATCCAACTTAGAATATCCTTTTAACCCAAGAAAACACAGTCCAACATCAACCATAACTGATACAAAACCAAGAAATATTAACCATACTCAAAAACATGGACACTGGGTCACCAGACTCAGGACTTTAACAAGTTCACTTACTTTCCTGCCATAAGCTAAATGTAAAGATTCATGCATACAGTGTACTACAAAGAAATATAAAATGAGAAGGACATGAAAGTCCCCTGTATTTTGGATTTTGAGGTGTTACCGTCCCAAAATGGTTACCTCTGCTACTAGCTTTTAAATATGGATGATTTTACATAGCTTTAATAGGCAACTCTTCCTTCTTTCTTATTATTGATTTATTTCATATATGGACAATTAATTGTAGTAGCACTGAGTTGTTTTTAGAGTCTAGCCAATAAATCATTTTAAGACCAATATCAAAATTTGGTCATTAATTTTTTTTTTTTTTTTAATTTTCATACACACAAAACATAAACAGATTTATCTAACATTTCTTAAGAACAGTTATTTATTCTGGTCTGCTGCTCGGATTAGCTTGTTGTTGTGTTTGTGGTTCCAAACATGTGTTGCCAACAGGAAAGTTTCAGAGGTCGGCACCCGTAGCGTGGCTGAAGGGTTTCTTTCGACTCTTCTTTACTTTCTGTCCCCAAATAATTCCAGTGGTGATGCAAATCTAGCCAAGCTTCCCCTAGATTCTTGTTGAAGGTTTTAAAAGTTTAATTAACTCTCAGAGAAAAACTTTATTTTTCCAAAAAGTTAAATTCTTTTGTGCATGAAAATCCTAAAGTTGCTTTAAGGATCAAGAACCTTAGAGGCTGCACTGTGCTTCAGATGAGCAATCTTATTTATTCTCTACTAGTCTTGACTTTCTGTTCAGGATTCTTATTGTGACATGTGAGATGTTATGATCCTACTTACATAAGGAAGCAGAGGAGATGAGAGAAAGTATGAGGAGAGGGGAAGTATGTGGAAAAAATAATTAGAGGGGGGATGAGGGTTGATGTAGAAGGGCTGCAGATTGGCTGCCAAGGCCTCGGTCCTTGATTGCGGCCTGCTTGTCTGAGAAGTGTAGCCTGTTTCCTGCCACTTACTTCCCCAAAGCGTGGTGATTGGATGGGATAGGAGTAGCTATTCCTGTCTAACTTAAATGCAAGACCGTTCCTTTTAAAAGTCTGAACCTGCATTTTTATGCGCTTCCATCGAGCCTCTTTGTTTTCTTGATTGGGCATTGCTCAGTCCCAGTGTATCCCTTTGTGGTGTATTGACCATGCACTGACCCATAGACTGAAAAGATTTCACAAATCAATGTGGAAATCTGTAAGTATAAGTCCCGTCAGTGGAAGCATTCCAGTTTCCTGGAAAGCAAGCTTCCAACAAAGTCTTTATTCCTCTCCTTGTATTTTTCCTCTTCCTGCTGCATATTTCATGGAGCTGAGTGTGGCACGAGTTTGAAGTATGAATAAAAAGAAACATCTGACTGGACTAGCAATGTTTTCCCAAAAGCAAGTAGCCAAGGAAAAACACTAATTGGACATTCCTTCAAAGAATATCAAAGATTATGTAAAGAAGTAGTTGGAGACATTAAACACACATTCCAGGCTTCCCTACTTCACTGCACAAACAAATCGGATTATAGTGGTAGAGTGGAGCTATTTACTGAATTGAAACCTGATAAGATGAGCAATCAAAGGAGATCTGTGCAGGTAGTGATGCTGGAAGTATAATCACAGCTTGTGTGGGTAGTTGTGTTCCCCTGTTGAGCTTGGTGTGAGTGTCTGTGTGTCCAAGGATGTGTCTAAGTGCCTCTTTCTACTAGGAACTCTTATCCCATCATGCATATTTGCTTGCTTCATGCTCTCAGCTATGATCCACAACTCAACTGAACTTCTGTGTGGCTTGATCACAAGACAACATGAACTGTATTTCATTTTTAGGCTAAATTGTTGTTAACAGTGGATAGATCGAATTCAAGTGATGCAGATGTAACTGGAAAGGTTCAGTGTGGAAAACGAACGTGCAATTACTGCAGTATTATGAGACGTAATCACTGCGCTTGTGGCTCACTGGTAGCCCGCTGGCTTGTTTTTCATTGCCATCCCTCTTTTTCAATATCTCATCTGATTAAATTACAGCTGGGTGGTGTTCAGCAGAGGAAATTAAGCTGTGTGTTTTGCGAGTTTGTCTGAGAGTCTGTGCATAACCCTTTTCTTACACTGTTTGCTTGATCTCGTGGTATTCTGTGGGGAAAAACCAGTCGGGAAAAATACACAGTGTTTCTTTAATTGATTGCACGTGAATGTGTGTTTTATCTTGCCTCCATGCGACCATTAGGTTTCAAACCTCTCGATAGTTCATTCGTGATTTCCCTGTCGGCTAATCAGATAAGAGTCCCGTGGTCTGCGGGGATCAAAAAATCAACCTGTGCCATGGACGTGGCTTGGACCATAAACACACCGCTTTCTCTTTGTCTGTGGAGAACTTCATTTAAACATTGACTTTAAAAACAATAACAAGGCTGCTTAGAGAAACATATAGTAGCTGTGTGAGCCGATTCCAGCTATAGTTGTGAGTAAAAGGAAGCTACAGTAAAGATATATTTTACATAACCTGAACACATTTGCTAATGAATGCTGAAAGAGCAGTCCAGCAATTTAGAATTTTATGATCACAAAAGTGGACCCATGAGCACATGATTACAAAACAGTTATGCAGTTTAAATCTGGGCAACAGCGACTGAGATTGCCTGATTTTTTTAAAATCTCTAGTAAAAGTCAATATGCAAAACTTCTGGAATCCTATATTTCCCAGAAATCAGCTGGTCTAGTAATTCTCATTAGTGGCCCTCTGTTTCAATAATAACCATATCTTTTGTGTTAAAGTCTAATATTGGCTCACATTGTCATTTTGGAGAGGAATGTTGTCCCATTGTGTAGATTCCCAGTCATGCAGGTTGACTGGACTTCTGTAAGTTTCTTGAAGATGTTTCACCTCTCATCCAAGAAGCTTCTTCAGTTCCCGTGTTGTCCCATTCTTGTCTGATATACCATATTTTTGGGACCATAAGGCGCATTAAGCGAAAGAAAATAGTCAGATAAAGTCGCACTAAAACATTTTGACAGATTTTTGAGCACAGTGTACGCATACACACATAAAATCGGTTCGAGGTCAGTAAGCACAACCAGAGTTCATACATAAGGCACACCGGATTATTAGGCACGCTGTCGATTTCTGAGAAAATGAAAGGATCTTAAGTGCGCCTTATAGTCTGAAAAATATGGTAGTATTCTAGCATCTCAACAGTCTTTGTCGTATTTTCTTGTTTCATTATGCCCCAGATGTTTTCAGTTGATTAATGCAGATGATTTTAAGCCTTGCCCAATGTGCACAGAGATTTCTTCAGATTCTCAGAATCTTTTGATGATATTATGTACTCTAAATAACTTGCTATTTAAAATCACAATTTTATGTTGAGGAACATTATCCATTTACTTATTAACCTGAAATAATTCCACAACTTTTTGCAGATTGGTGAACCTCTGCCCATCTTGACTTCTAAGAAGCTGTTCCTCTCTAAGTTATATCCACCTACATGAGATATAATTGGAAAAGGAACTTAGTTTTCCAGTCTTTTGTGGCCCCATCCCAACTTATTTGAAGTATATTTCTGCCTTCAAATTCAAAATGTGCTCATATTTTTTCATGAAAGGTTTGGAAATGATTGCATTCTGCTTTTACACAATTTCTTTGTATTTTGGTTATTTAGGATCAGCACAGTCAGACCTTATATTTGTGGATTTTAATACAGACTTTCAGCTTTAATTCAGGGTATTTGTTTAGAATTACAGGAATTACAGACATTTTTATTTAATGTCCAGTTTTAGAGGCTCAAAAGTAACTGGACAAACTAACTTAATTTTAAATATAAGGACTGTTTTTAATACCTGGTTGAAAATCCTTTGCTGACAATGACTGTCTGAATTGCTTTCTTTCTTGAGATATTCTAATTTATTGCAGACCCCTTTAGGTGCGTTTGTGCATCTCTCTTTGCTATTTTATTCAATAACCGAAGAAAAATGCTCAAGTGATGGACTTGAGAATTGAAGAATATCCCATGTCTTTGCTTGGAGAATTTCTTGGGTTGCCTTTGGATTATGCCTTGAGCTATCCATTTGTGCTGTACACCACTGACTAATCAGTTTTGCAGCATTTCGCTGAATTTAAGCAGAGAGTATACCCTTGTACACTTCAGAAGTCATCCTGCTACTTCTGACAGTGACAGCCATATGTGTAAATGCCTCAACCATGTCTGGCAAATGATGTGATATGATCTGGATCAGAAGTTGCTCCTTTCCTTCTTCACTTTATGGTTCATGTCATTCTGGTAAAACTTTGGTTCCCTCTGCCCAGATTTTTTCTTTTTCTTTTTAGATGTTTTTTTGATGAAGTCTAATCTAACCTTCCTATTCTTGAGTCTAACCAGTGATTTGCATCTTGTTGAAAACACTTTTCATTTCTTTCCATAAATGTGATATTGTGGTTTTTCATAACCAAGAAAAGAAATCAGTCTTCTGTGGTCTTTTGTGCCTTGAAACAGCCAGCACATTACTTTTTCTTAAGAATGTACCAGATTGTTAATTTGGCCACTCCAAAACTTTTTATGGTTATTTTCGTTTTTCAGTCTAATGCAGGCCTCGGTCACTTGCACAAGTTTAACACTTGAAATCAAGTCCAAACTTTCTACAGTATCTGATTCGTTTGTCATTAAATAACTAGAAAACAATGTTATGAAACTGCCTGACAGTTAATTATTTCATTAATGTTTAGCCTCTGATAATAGGAGACTGTGTATGAAAATATGATTTTGTTAAACCTTCAAAGTCTGAACAATCCCATATTGACATATAAATTCATTATGGTGATGGACAGAGGCAAAACTACAAAAACATGTGTGCCCACATGCATACAACAGTGCTTTTATTACTAAGGTACAAGCTCCCTCCTTATCTTATGCATATACAGGGTTGCTATATGAAATTAGGGTTGAAGCTCTCATGTCAGTGTTGGTGAACATTCGATATACTTGGATATAATGTGTTATAATTATTACTTGCTTACAGGTCCAAGTTATCATTAGCATAAGATTGTCCGTTTCAAAGCCATAATCATGGGGTTTTTAAAGGATGCTGGGTAGAGATGGAGCTGAGCTGGTGTTATTGCCAAAGCTGAAACTGTGTTTAACAAAGCAAAGCAAAAGCCAATCACCTAAAACTGAAGTGATGCGTGTTTTCTATCTAAAAAACAAACCTCCATAAAATAAGTGCAGAGCTCGTCGAGACACGTCTGGAAAGGACGTAGGTGTTAAATTGAGCCATGGTGCGTGATTTTTTTTAAAAACATCACGAATCATGAAAAGCTATGTTTTTGATTGCTTCACGCTGCTGCGAGAATTGCCTCCAATCTCTTCAAAATAAAAAGACGAGGAGAAGTCTTCTGTGAAAATGTGGAAAAACAGATGAAAGTTAAAAAGCCTCTTGCGGCATCTCAGGTTTGAAAAGACTCAAAGTTGATGATAATATCCTCCAACGAGGGCTGACAGGCACCCATTAAAAGGTAGGCTTAAGTGTGTTTGTGTGTCAGCAGGAGCCTCCTTTACAGAGTCTGATCTGCTTGTCAAACAGCAAAAGGAGATGTTCACTGGTCCAAAGTCCTCCCACACACAGCTGCTCCAAAATACTCAGTCTGTGCGCGTCAGCTCATATGTGCAGGCTCATGCATCCTTGTTTGTGATACGTTTGTATTTTCTGCCCGTGTTTGCACAGCCACTTGTGTATCCTGATATTACCTGTGTGTGTGTGTGTGTTCAGACTTGTTTGTCTGATCTGTTAGCACTCTGGATGTCTCCCTCTTTATCCCAGAGCCCCATGCCTGTCCAGCCATTCTCTCATCCTATTAAGACTTCTCCTCCCGAAGGAATCGCTAGTCTGCGTGCGTTGGAAATCGCAGTCTGGCTCCGATGATGAGCCAAGTAGGACTCCGTGTGGCCAAAGCCAAATTCAGATATTTGCTCCATCCCACAGTGAGATATCCACCATCTGAAAGAGGAAAATGGCACTTAGAAAATAAGGCAAATTTGCATGTTTTTCCAAAACATTCAAGAGCAACAGAACGGCATCACTGGAACAAACAAAACCTCAGCATCTTGTGTAAGAGATCTTCGCTTGGTCACATGGTTGCTTCCGCTATGCCTTCCAGCTTGAGGAGAGTGTGATTCATCATGCTAACTTAAACACTAAATCAGAAATATGTTATGGATAACTAATGGTGACAAACCCACTGAGTTTCCTGTGTGTGGTTTGAAAATATTTGGTGGCATTTTTTAATTAGATCATGGTTAAGCTGAACGTTGTCCCACTCGTGTTAATGAGAACAGTTTGACATTTTGTAAAGCTGTGTGGTTGACAACACTCTCATCTATATGTGTTAAATATTAAAGCACCAGCAGCAGCCAGCTAACGTACTGTTACTTACTGTTCAACTGCTGACTAATGCAAATATCTAATTAGCTGATCACATGGCAGCAACCCAGCGCATTTAGGTCCAGACAACCTGCTGAATTTTGAATTGAGCATCAGAATTGTGGAAGGAGGGTGATTCGAGTGACTTTGAACGTTGCGTGATGGTTTGTTTGCATAATTCAGAAAATGCTGATCTACTGGGGCTTTCCAACGCAACCAAACAGAATAATCTGAAAAAGAGAAAATATCCAGTGAGCACAGATTCTCTGGGTGAAAAAATTCACTCGTTGATTCCAAAGGTTAGGGGAGTATGGTTAAAGTAGTTCAAAAGGACTCATTACAACAAAGGTTTGCAGAAGAGCATCTCTGAAACACAAAAACACATTGAACCTTGAGGTAGATGGGCTACAGCAGCAGAAGACCACACTGGGTGTTACTCTTGCCAGCTAAGAACAGGGAACTGAGGCTACAATTTGCATGGGCTTCCCAAAATTGGACAACAGAAGATTGGCTTTCTCTCATGAGTCTCAATTTCTGTTGCCACTTTCACAAAGTAGGGTCATCATTTGGCGTTAACAACCCAAATACACCCACCATGGACCTATCATCTAATGTATCAATGGGCAGAGTTTTGTTGTAGTAATATTGTAGGGAATATATGTTGGCACACTTTGTGTTCCTTAATAACAACTGAGTATCGTTGTGTCTCCACAGCTTACCCACGTATTGTTGCTGAGGTCCATCCCTTTATGTCCACAGTGTACCATCTTTTGATGGCTGCTTCCAGCAGGATAACACACCATGTCACAAAGCCAGATCTTCTAAAACTGGTTTCCTGAACTTAACAATGAGTTCACTCAAATGAACTCCACAGTCACCAGATATCAATCCAATTGCACACCTTTTGGATGTGGAGGAACTTGAGATTCACATCATGGGTGTGAAGCAACTGTGTGACCCTGTCATGTCGATATGGACCAAAATATTTGTGAAATGGTTCTAGTGCCTTGTTGAATCTGTGCCAAGAAGAATTAAAGCAGTTATGAAGGCAAAATTTCAACTAAGAAGTGGTCCTGTATTTCTAGCACCTCATGCCATGTTCATAAATCTTTATGCAGTTTTATAGCAGCTGGGGTCAACCAGGGGTGATTTATGACAGAAGATAATAGCAAGAGTCAAAGGGAAGGGTTACAAGAAGGTTTGAAGATGGTGGTACTGACAAAAACACAGGAGAGTTAAAGGTGTTAAGACAGAATTGACAGGATTAGGAATGATTACATCAGAGGAACACTTCAGGCTGTGAGGTTCGGGGACCAAGTTAGAGAGGCAAGGCTGAGGTGTTTGAATATGTGCGGAGCAGGGGTGGTGGATATACCGGACAAAGGATGTTGAAGATGTCAGGCAGGAAGAGAAAAAAAGGAAGACCTCAGAGAAATTTCAGGGATGTAGTAAAGGAAAACATACAGATGATGACTGTAAATTTGGGCAGTTTAACACAGAAATCTCTGGTGATGGAGCCAGCCTCGAGTGGCCATTTGAGGAACTGCACTTTCACACCTGGTTTATTTTCACAAAAAGTTTTTATGTCACCCTTGAGATACTGTCTCAGCCTTGTTTTCCTCATAGCGGTTATCTTATCTTGTGCTGCAAAACTCATTTCTGTACCTTTGCTTGTGTCTCTCAGATGGCCCGGTGATCTGGCGGATGCTGACCTACCCCCCGGCCCGACGAGCCCTGGTGGTGGGCTGTGGTCTTCAGATGTTCCAGCAGCTTTCAGGAATCAACACAGTCATGTGAGTGGAAACATCACCAAACCTTTCCGTCGGGTCTGGCGCACAGGTCTGATTTATTCTGCTTGTTCTCCCAGAGCAACAGACTTTTGTAAAATTAAACAGAGCCTGCAGTGTTCAGCATCAAATGAGCAAATGGATAAAGGCGATCACCCAAAACAACTTTGCATTGATTTTCAGTAACCCTTCCCTTTAAGGGATGCTGATATGTGCCGTATAGCCTTACAAAGCCAGTGTGTCAACGAAGGGGTCAAGGGTTCAGGTTTTTCCCTTTAATTTGTCAGCAGTCTGTAACTGCCTAACTTAGAGGCCCTTTCATGTGTAGTATACTGGAAAAAATTGACCTCTGATACTTGAGGCTGTGTCCATGTGTCATCTTTTCAAGAGCTCGAACAGCACAGCCTTTATTATTTCTACATCGCATTGGCGCCAAAAGGGAAAAGTTCAAGTGTGTTTTTATCAGTTTTGCCCTCAGAGTTAATGAAAACAATAACCATGCATGACACACGATGTCACATGCCTCGCCTCTCAGCACCAGAGATCTCAGACGGGTGCGTTCGCTTCAGCGACACGCTATTAAA
The DNA here is from genome assembly GCF_036321145.2 of Pelmatolapia mariae. Lineage (NCBI taxonomy): Eukaryota > Metazoa > Chordata > Actinopteri > Cichliformes > Cichlidae > Pelmatolapia > Pelmatolapia mariae. The sequence goes on from NC_086242.1 coordinate 4,609,073, forward strand.
TCACAAAACATTTCTTTCATCTGTCGCTTCACGTCGCCCAGCGGGGAGCAAGAGGACTCATTGCATTACTGCCCACTTGCCTGCGAAGGGATGGACCAGCTTATTCTTTTCATCTGAGGGGATTGTGTCATCGGTCCCTGCCTCGCCTCCCTTTAGAGATGAACTATATTGCAAGGCTCCGTAAACAATCTGTGGATATGTGCTGTTGCTTAGCAACCACCGGAGGTGAGAGCAGCAGGATAAGTGTTCTTGTACGGGCGTGTTTGCACACATGTGACTAAATGAACGAAATGTGACCCTATGGACTTTGGAGTCTGTGCAGGCGCGCCTGTGTGGCACGTGCGTGTTTGTGCATGACATCTGTGCACTCGCGTGGTTGTGTGTATATAAGCGGGGGCGCGTGAGACTTTAGGTATGGCCGTTTGCCCGTGCGTGATTAGATTTTGAGAAGTAAATGGACAGAAACGTGAGGAGAAAGGATGATAATAAAGCTGCGGTGAAACTCTGGATGTCTTTGAGTGGTTGCTTCTGTCTCTCTCGCAGAGAGATCTGGTTACTGAGTGTCTGCCTCTCTTACTGTATATTTATCTTCATCCCTGTCACCAACATTACGAACAGCAGAGAGGACAAACTTAATCTGTCATAGCTCTGTCCCTATCCACCTTTCTGTCTCTCTGATTTATGTATCTGCCAATCTTCTAGTCCTCCCAAAAAGGTCTACCTGCTAGTTTATCTGTGTCGAGAGATGACCCATTTGCAGCGAGCATCATTACATCCTCAGCCGAGACTGTTTCGGGCCTGTTATGTTTACACGCGGCATTAAAATGTGTTTTCCTGCCTGCAAATTGAAATCTGATTGCCCTTTCGTTTGAAAAAATAAGTACTGCGGCTTACTGTGGTGATAATGACATCACTCAAAATTGACATTAAAGACCTCACGCTGGTGACAATCAATTTTTTTGATGCCAGCGTCTCCATTTGAGTTGTTTGCTTTGTTTTAGCTTCGCATCGTTTCGTGGATGGAAAAGTCCCAGAGACAGATCAGAATGCAAGTTTGCACAGGTTATAGTTATTTTCATCTGCAGTCAGGCTGAAAGAGAGCAGATCTGATGAAATCACCAAAGTACAGCCCAAATCAGAAGAAGCAACATGTTTAAGAGAAAGAGTCCAACGCAGCAGACGCACAAATAACAGCAGTTGTCTTGTGACATAGCAAATGAATCGTATCCGTGGGCCTCTTTCCCATTCGTCCCGGATGTGTTCACTCCAGATGTACGTGTGGATAAGCCAATAATAAATCACTCGGTTGGTGTGTGTGTTTGTGTTTTTCGTATCCAAGGTATTGAACTCGAGTATGTAAATTTAAAACTGTATAATCAAAAGCAAGTTGTTATTTTAGGGCCTGTCTTTGTGATGTCTCTGTAGTGTTTCAAAACCACATAAGACTAAGCCATGGTTATAATATCAGTCAGAATCCATCTATTTTGTTGTCTCCTTATACAGCTCAGAGTCATAGGGGGTTACCAGCTATCCAGGTGCCACGACAGTTCAATTCAATTTTATTTATATAGTTCCAAAACTGTTGTCTCAAGGCGCTTCATACTGTAAGACAAAGTTTGATAATGCAGGTTACACCCTCAACATGTTTCCAGTCCTTCACAGAGAGACAGACGACCGCATAGTCGCACTTTCAGAGATCATTTACAATCAGCAGTTAACCTAACATGCATGGCACTGTCCTTTTCCAGCAGGAGGTCCACCCAGGAACCTCCTTCCAAACTAAAATACTAATCAAAATGCAGCCATTGGATACTGTAAAGGTATGATTAAATTAACAGTCAGTTTTAAGGCCACTGTAAAAGTCTTTTCACACCAAACCGATAAAATATTTCCTGTGTTATAAAATTAGCCAATCAGACTGATTGTGTTATTTTACTGGACAGATTTTTTTTGATTTTTCAAATTTTTCCAAAAAGTAGACCAATCAGATCACTGCATGTGGCAACAAGTGTGCTTGTAGCTCAAACACAGTCGAAACATCTGGACGAGCTCATTGTCGCTTAATGTCAACTTTTTTTCACCGTGCGTTTTAGAGGGCGAATTTTTCACAAAAACATAACGCTTTAAGTGTGTGTTTACGTTACATGACAAGAAAAAGAATTAAGAAATGTTTACATTTACTGTACAAGGAAAAAGGATCAGATGCCAGTGACGGCCTACTCAAAAGGAAATATTAATGATTTTTAGCCAGAATCACAAAAACAAAAGGAGAAGAGATGTTGCAGTGGTTGATTTGTTGGTATAAGTTTGAAAGTTCATAATACTCACTGTCCTCGACATTTTAGCTTCACAATTACAGATAATACCAGCTAATTGCTACAGCTATGGAAGCTAGGCGTTTGTCCTTTTCTGCTAAATAAAGGGTAACTGAATAATTCAATAGTAAATAACTAAACCAGCCTTTTTAATTGCTGCGGTATGCCATTATAGAGTTGCCACCTGCCCACTTTTTTAACCACTTATAAAGTCAGTATAAAGTGGACCAGTGTACGTATTTTGAAAGGTAAATGATCTGGGTTTAGAAGACACTGTTTAACCCAATTTGGGTGTTAAGTGTCTTGTCAAAGGACATTTTGGCACATAAACAAGAGGAAGGAGGGGAGTCATGAGCCATATATCACAGGTGAACACCCAAATAAAGAAACGGCAAGATCTGTTTGATCTACAGATTGGTGTTACAATTCAAAACAGGGCTAGGGGTTAAAAATAATAAGTCCATACACTGATTGCAAAAATGGTATTAATTGTATTAATTAGTACATTTGTTAGGGCTTCAGAACATGCAGTGAGAACTGAATCCTGATGATGATGTTCACATTTATAACCTGAGAACTAACTAGCCTCACACACTAGGCTGACAGAGGAAAATGTGAATCTGGATGATTGATATTAGGTGATAGAAACAATCTGCCTGCTCGCTGAAATTCTGAGGTGAATAATAAAAAACTCAGAGGGTTGCTGGATGAGGCGAGGGCAGACTACAGAACATAGAGAACAAAACGAAAGGGGGAGAACACAGCTGTTACCATGACAATACTCACCCGTCAGTGATGAATATAATGTAAAGATATAAATAATTAAAAACTATATTTGACCATCTTCCACCATACGGAGCATGGACTACTTTAACCACAGAATGTGCACTGTGTGTTGAGTTATTGCTGACGCCTCCCGTCACTCGTCATGTGTGCTGTATGTTTTGCTAGCCTCCCTGTCTACTGCCTCTTTTGTCTACCTCCAGTGAAGCTGCCAGGCTAGCCCCATTAGCCGATGAGACATAAAGAAGGTCTGAGGAGCCGGTAAATCAGCCAGGCTTAGAAACAAGCTCCTCTCCCTGTCCCCAGCTGCTTTTTCTGATTAAACCACCAGGCTGGCACAAGCGAAGAAGGAAAAGGGCAATGAGACAATCTGGCAGACAGGCAAAAAAAAAAAATCCAGACCAAACTAGAAAAGCACATATTGGCTGCCAGTTCTAACAGTCCTCTCTCTCTCAAGTTAGGAACTTGACAGGAACGGATTGACAGCGTTCACTTTTTTCCTCCCTCTCTCCAAGTCACATATGTTCACACAGAGGGTACATTTGAGACCCTATTAGCACATTTTCCCACAGAAAGCCTCCCTCCTCCCATCAGCCTTGGAGTAAAATATCTAACAAAAAAAGTGAGCTCTTCTGGTCTTTATCAGAGGAATTCAGGCGAAAGATTGACTGAGATTGTAACTGACCAGCCAGTTCAACCAATAACATCTTGATGAAGTGACAAAGCTGCGTTTCTCACTTCATCAAACTGACAGTTAACACGTTTCCCTCTGATTTGCCCTTTCATATCTAACATACTTATGGAGATCAGTGCTGCCTTAGGGGATATCTGTAATTATAAACCCCAGCCTGTCAAATACAGTTACAAACCTCACACGATCTAAATATTTTTTTTTTCTTTTCAGTCCATCTTCACAAAGGAGCAGTAGTTAACAGCACCTAGGTCTCTCAGAGATTCTGGTTAAATGAGAGCTTGAGATCTAGTCTAAGCATCGCCTTTGCAACATTTATTCCTGTGCAGTCTGTGTTGGCATGTAGTTGCATTTCGTCACATTTCTGATTATGTTTCAGAAAGGTGTAGCTTGAACAGAGAAGTATAAATCCGCCTTTACACCTGCTCACACACTAAACTTGGTGCAGATTAGTATCACTTGCTTGAATGCTAATTTGTGCTCTGTTCTGTGTAATGTCCATTTATGCAAGCAAACGTACACTGTAAAATCTAATTAGTTCCCAGAACTCAAAAAAATTATGGAAACTCGTTGCCTCAAAAAAATTGAGTAAAGCTTAGCTAAAAATAACTAAGTTAGGATAACTTATTTATTTTGAGTATTCTGTACAAGCTCATTTGTTCCCAGAACTCAAAAAAATTGGATCAAGTTTACATAAGATGACCAAGTTAGGGCAACTTACTCATTTTGAGTACACTGCACAGCCTTTTTTTAGTTCCCAGAACTCAAAAAAATTATGGAAACTCGTTGCCTCAAAAAAACTAAGTAAAGCTTACTTAAGATGACTGTTAGGACAACTTATACATTGCAAGTCTGCAGTATTAAGAATAACTTGATATTTCTGACTGTACAATACTAATTGTTTACCTACTAACAAACATTTCAAGTTCAACTAAATGAAAAAACAATTTGTGGTAACCTGAAAATGATTAAAAATAATTAACAACACTTTTTGTAATGATGTTAAAATCAGCCCAACTTTTATTTTCAAACACAACAAAGTATAACAGCCAACATACTGGACACTGTTCTGCTGAACAACAAACAATTATATTGCCATCGCTGTTATAATCTTACAATGAAACAAAGTCTCAGATGTAATTATTCTGAAAATAAGTTTAGGTCTACCACAAGTTTGTTTTGTACTTACATTACTAATATAATCAAAATAAAATATTTGTTGTTCTGTCACAAGTGCAGTCTCTAATTTAAACAACACATTTGTTTTCCATTCCAACACAGGAGCTGGAATGTTGTAATATTTTAAGGATGGCTTGTTTCTAGTCCAGGCATTACTGCCTGAATGACTGTCATGGATCGAGGTGATCCAAATGTAAGTGCAGAAGAAAGTCTTTAACTTCCCTTAAGTACAGTGGCAGTGGTTGATGGTTGGAGATGCAATGAGCTTGAACTTGCAGGCGACCATCTTCACTGACCACACCATCTGTGACGGAGGACTCATCTCTCCTGGTGTCCTGCAAGCAAACAATCATATTTTAACTTAATTGCTTTCTTAAAACATTTTTTTCTGCTTCTGGTATAAAACAGACTCCAATTTAGACAATCTCAGGCTCCCTCCCCACCGGAGAGGTGACATTCAATGTCCCAATTGTCAGTCTGGATAGCTGTGACCACCACCCAACATACAATAATGTCATCAAAGCATCATTTTAAAAAGGGCTATGCAAACATGGCCAATAACTTTCATTCTAATGGTGTGCAAAATGATTTTGGGCACAAAACAAATTTTGCTGTTAGAAAACTTGCAGACTTCACTATATACAGTGTAAACCCTCTAAACTAAGTTTGGGGATGTGATCTTTCAAGAAATGCAGACCAAACTGTTGTTGTTTGTTTACTTACACAGCATGTCTTGTAGAGTTAACTGGAGTCACCAGCAACAGCATAGTGCAGTCATATCTCAAGTCTAATAACAGAAGACAGGAAAAGATCAGTAAAGAAACAACTTCCCCAAACCAAAGCACAAATAAAACAATAAGTAAAACAGGCTGATCTAAAGTATGATTAAAGTTCAGCCTGATTAATATAAATGTCACTGACAGTTGCTAATATATTGGAAAACCAAAACACTTACCACTGAGTTGATGTCTTCCTGTCCAACAACAGGAGTGCTGGTCCCGAGCCTCAAAGACAGTAAGAAGCAAGCAGAGGGAGAAAAAACAGAACATTGATTTGATCCTTAGAGTTTGCTTATGTTGTTAAATAAAGGCTAGATTTGACATTAATAGATGCCACAGATGTTCAAAAGCTGCCACAAAGCATGAAAAAAATGGACGTCTCTGAAAACGTCGGAGCATTTTTGCAAATATGTGATGTCTTGATAAATCGAGCAGATATTTGAAATTTACACAGCTACATTCTCGCCTGAAAATATCTTAAAAGTTTATTTTGTGACCCAGAAAAAGTAATAAGTTTTTTAGCCGCGCTCCTCTGACAAACATAGCCGACAAATGTGATCCTCCTTTTCCCCAGACTACCCTTTCTGGGTCACAAAATAACCTTTTAAGATATTTTCAGGCGAGAATGTAGCTGTGTAATGCTCAAATATCTACTTAATTTATCAAAATATCACATATTTGCAAAAGTGCTTCCACGTTTTCGGAGAGCTCTGTTATCCACCCCCCACCCCTACCTACCCCACCCCTAACGGCTGCACCTCCCGAAGAATTTTGTCTGGGCTCTTATCTGACTTATTTATTTCAAACAATCAACAGAAAATTTCACCGACATAGTTTTATGTAAGGTTTTTAAGGCTGTGGTGTTAATTTTTAAGTAACATGAGCCCAGCGGCAGCAGCAACGCTAGGCTAACACTAACTAGCTAGCAAGATTATAAACCTGGTGCTAAACTAAGAGAAGCCACAAAATCAGTTTGAATAAGAGTAAACATTTACTCACCAAGTCAGTAAAGATCCACAGCAATGACAACAATAATATCTCCAGGTTTGCTCAATATATTCCATAACAAATGCTGGCGCCATGAACATGCGGACTGATCCGGGAGGGAGGGGGACGGTAGTCACGTGGCATTTTCAAAACACATCTTTCATCCTTCCGCACTGAGAAGCAAAACTTCCAGCTTACTTAGTTTTTCTAAGTTAAGACAACTCAAATAAATGGAGTTTATCAGCGTTTTTGCATAAAAAGTACTGGTAACTTATTTAAATCGAGTTCTAATAACAAATTGATAAAAAATGAGTTCAGCCTATTTAATATTTTTAATTAAACACAATATTACATTTTACAGTGTACTTGAGCTTCATCCACACTCTTGATAGTGAAATGTCTGAATATCAGCCAGGTTATTCATGGCCTTCTCTTATATATTGAATACTTGTGGTGCTCTGCTTAGAATTAAATTAATATAATAAAGGTTACTCTACAACTAGGAGGCAAGAGGACATCTCTACAGCCAAAAAATGACCCTAACAGAGAGATCAATTTGCAGTTTCTCAAATGGCCACTTGAGGCTCACTTTGAAAGTCAGACCATCTCAAAAGACTCCAATGTTAAAATGTTAGAGCCTTGTTGAAAAAAACTTTATTGGTTACTGTTGCAATTTTTACTTTCATTAAAAATGCCCAGTAGGTGAATTTTATCATGCCCAGCTGTTTGTGTTGCAATAACATTTCAGGAGTCTGTGAGATCAAACTATATACAGGTGTTGAAGCTGTATCTGGCAGGTGAGGATTTTTCTATTTGTGCTAGGAAGGCAGTGATTAGCTAACCTCTGCTGCTGTGCTATTACTGCTTTATGTATATTTAGCCAGCTGTACTCTATAGTATATAAATAGATGTTATGTGAGCTATCGTGTCCAGTATGAAGCTATTATAAAATCAAGGAATACAGCAAGTAATACTTTATATTAATATTTTGTTATTTTCTTCTCCTGCCCTATTTTCTTTGGTCATCAAATTACTTACTACTCTATCTTTATTTACTTATGCGTGCATTAATGCAAAACGGTAATAAGAAAGGAAAACGGATGTGTGTAGAGTGCCCAGGCAGGACCATGGGGTTATATTACTGGCTGATTTGTTTAGCATGTGTCTCCATGGCATCAGCTTCCTATTAAATTTAATTCTTTATTGAAAGTGCCTTAACGTTCTCCCAGATTGTCCCTGCCCAGTTCAGCCCCATTAGCTGATAATTTAGCACTCCATTCTCTTCAAGCATGGTCACTTTAAAAAAAAAAAAAAAAAAAAAACCTAATTGCTTAAAATTAGGTGCCCAAATGATAGTTTAAAACAGTATGTCATATATGAATAATTGCTATGTTCACTTTTTAAATACAGACAATGGAAAAATGCGCAAGTGTATTTTTAACGGAAAGGTGCAGGGAAAAAAGTTTGCACATATAATATGCATACATGGAGATACTGATTATATGGTACCTACACCAGCTCAGTGGGTAGTCTGCTAAGGTACTGATTTTTGCTAAATGACCATCAGCTGCTCTTAATCCAGTTTGTTGATCACTATAATGACTTGTAAAGCCTAGTTTGCACAATAAAATCATTATAATTTATGATGGCATGACTTTTATTTCAATAATGGGCAAGAGTAAGCTAATGTAGCTTTGTTAACCTAGCTACATGTGCTTTTTATTTATTTATGTATTAAAAATAAAAGTCCACAGTTGTGTTAGTGGCTCGGCGAGGGTGTCCTTGGTTACAGTACCAACAGCATCGTGAAAACAACATAATCTTTAGAGTTATATTCACTGTTTGACATTTTAGCTTCACAATTATAGATAATACAGTGGAATCCTGACTTACGAAATTAATTCGTTCCCAAGGGTCTTTCGTAAGTCGAAAATTTTCGTAAGTCGAAGCACCCATCACGCGTTTTGCGTGAGGCAATGCTGAACGATAGGCCACTAGAAACTCCAACATCATTGTGAAGTTTGCGGACGACACTACAGTGGTGGGTCTTATTACCAACGGTGATGAGACGGCCTACAGGGAGGAGGTCAGCGCCCTGACCCACTGGTGTCAAGACAACCATCTCACCCTCAACGTCGCAAAGACAAAGGAGTTGATAGTGGACTTCCGGAGGTGCAGAGGAGTACACACCCCCATCACCATCAACGGCGCCGCTGTGGAGAGAGTGAGCAGCTTCCGCTTCCTTGGTGTACATCTGGCTGAGGATCTTACGTGGTCAGTACACATAAACAAAACAGTGAAGAAGGCGCAGCAGCGCCTCTTCTTTCTCAGGAGACTGAAGAGATTCGGCATGAGCCCCCGCATCCTCAGGACCTTCTATCGCTGTGCCATTGAGAGCATCCTCACTGGATGCATCACCACCTGGTACGGCAACAGCACCGCTCACAACCGCAAAGCTCTCCAGAGAGTAGTGCGGTGTGCTGAACGGATAATTGGAGGTGAGCTTCCCTCCCTCCAAGACATCTACAGGAAGCGGTGCCTGAGGAAAGCGGGGAGGATCATCAAGGACTCCAGTCACCCCAGCCATAAACTGTTCAGACTACTTCCATCAGGAAGGAGGTTCTGCAGCATCCGTTCCCGTACCAGCAGACTGAGAGACAGCTTTTTCCATCAGGCCATCAGACTGCTGAACACTTCATAGACACCTCACCCTCACTACTGGAACTTCAACATTATGCACTCCATACTGTATATAAATACCACTGTTTTGCACATACCAACCTCTGTATATTTTATATATCTTATTTTATTGTTTACTTTATTTCATTTGTAAAACATGTATATACATACTATATACACACTCAAACACACACACGTAGAAAAACATATTTAGTATACACATTCAGTAATGTATATACCTTTACATATTGTACATATATTTATTACTTTTTAGATTAGCCATTTTTATATTTTGCTTGTTTTACATTATTGTATTTTGCACAACTCTGTTGCTTGTGAAGCTCGCACACAAGAATTTCACTCACATGTACTGTACCAGTGTACCTGCACATGTGATGTGACAATAAAAGTGATTTGATTTTTGATTTGATTTATAGGCTAATTGCTAACTAGAACAACAATACGTTGTTCAAGTGAAACAGCGAAGCGCAAGTACGGAAGCCAAGGGGTTGTCACATGATTCGGAAGGCATTGTGGGCATTGTAGGCTCAGCCAATCAAAGCCAGCGGATTTCGTTACTCGGGTATTTTGCCGTAACACATGCAAAAATATTGCCGTTCAGTGCCTTCGTAACTTGAATTTTTCGTGAAACGGGGTATTCGTAAGTCGGGGTTCCACTGTACTAGCTAATTGCTACAGCTATGGAAGCTAGGTGTTTGCCCAATCCATAGAAAGCTAACCTAAGCCATAACTAAAGATCTACCGAGCTTCTGTTGCGCAAGAGTTAAGACATCAATAGTGCTGAAACTGCAGAAGTATCAGTAGTGGTTTAGGGTTTGTTTGCAGAAGATCAAATGATTTTTTTTTGTTACTTCAAATATATTAAAAGGCCTACAGAGAACTAAAACTGGCCATGAGTATGCGTAATGGCCGTGGACATGGTCCCACACGTGCCATTATTATTTTACAGCAGCTTGATTTAAACTCATGTGTCAGGTACTCTCCCTGAGCTGTCTTGGTGTTATATGAATAACCTCCTTGCTTTCACTCACTCACAGACACACACACACACACACACACACACACACACAAGCATTCAAAAACTGTCAGAGAAACCTGTGTGATGAAAAATGTATTTATCAAGAATACATCACTCAGGAAAAAAAGAAGCTGGATGGATGGCTGTGTGGATCACATCAGTAACATGCATCCTGCAGGAGATTTTCTTTTTTTATGGATCTCCCTTCCCATCTCTGTTGTTTAGCTATAAATGCAGAACAATGTGGTACAGCAGTTGGTCAAATTAGATATCATCTTTATGCATTAGCTGATGGATCATTTCGAATGAATTAGCCTCATAATCTTGCACGTAAAGGTCACTGTGTACTGGTGGGAAGTGTGTGTGTGTGTGTGTGTGTGTGTGTGTGTGTGTGTGTGTGTGTGTGTGTGTGTGTGTGTGTGTGTGTGTGCATCCTGTGAGTGGTGAGCAAACTATCTTAAAAGACAGGAAGATCTTCCAACTGGGCTGGAGAGTAGAGTAAAAGCAGAGAAGAGGAAAGCAGAGGGCAGAGGGAGATCTGACATTGATGGTGATGAGGTGGAGGAAGGGCCACGGAGGGGGATCAAGGCAGATGACAGGAGAGGAAGTGTAAGATTTATGAAGGAAGACAGAGAAAGGGGACAAGAAATATGGAGCTGTGGATGAAAAGCCCCGTGTTCTTTCATTCTGTTTGTTTCTTTGCTGCATTTTGCAACAATCATGCTGAGAAGGTTTTTTGTTCTTCACTCCAGGTTTCTCAAAAAGTAGCATCAAGGACTTCTAACCAAGTACAACCAATGCTTTAGACTGCACACTTACCAAAATAGTGGTTTGATCCAGAAGTTGAAGCAATTATGTGCAAAAAAAGAGATGCTTTTCAGAGTATTAATGACCAGTGGAATGTACATACTTTATCATGCAAACACTGCAAACATTTCCTGAAATTGTTCACGTAGCATGTTTCCTTTTCTGGTTTTTTTTTCTCCTGCTTGCACTTTGTAAAGTCACTCTCATGGTGTGAGCTTTAATCTTTTCCAGAAGATGAGAAAATAAGTGTCGGAAAGTCCAGAAGTGACATTTTATTCCCAACACCTTGGCCAAATTTCCTTCAACCAGCACTACAATAATGGTTAATTATCACCACAAGTAGAACAAACTACTAAAACTAAGTGCTTTGTGAAATATATGAATTTAGTTAAAGGGGGCAAGACAATCTAGCTTGGCATAGAAACTAGAGATTTATACCAGAATGCAATGGCAGTTGGTATCCAGTATATGCAACAGACTTGGATTCTATTTGTCAGAATTTAAATTGCCAAGTACGCTGATGACAAATTGATTATACAGCAATTAATAATACAGTACGAGCTTGATAAATTCTTGATCTGCCAGATGTTCTAGTTCAGCGGTCCCCAACCTTTTTTGGAAACTTTTAATTACCGGTTTAATGTCAGACAATATTTTCACGGACCAGCCTTTAAGGTGTCGCAGATGAATACAACAAAATAAAATGATACGACCAAGATGAAAACTGTGGTATTTTGTAAATATAATAATAAATACGAATTCACTGTGTAATTGTGTAACTTTATTAGCCGCGTCCTCCTGAAATGCGCCAACAACATTGAGAGTAACATTCTCCTCTGCGCCCCTTAATGCTCTCTGGTCGCTATGGTAACGAGTAAATACTTCTTTCAAAATAAGACACATAACTACAACACGGGAAAAGACCCAGGGAAACCGAGTTTACGGTAAAAACTCTGAAAACCATCAATTTCACACCCGAGCCTCAACTCTCGCAGCCGGTACCAAACGACTCACGGACCGGTACCGGTCCATGGCCCAGGGGTTGGGGACTGCTGTTCTAGTTGGTCCTCCTCTAGCTTACAATCGACCTTCAACAAGGACTACTGTCAGTTGCTGCTGTCCAAGACAGTGGAGTTGGGTTTAGTCCAACCTTGAGGTGAGAATCTCACTGGAGAAGTAGCTAAATGATATCCAGCAAGCCACCCAGGTAAACATGAAATTGGAAGACCTTGGGCTAGTTAGCTAGCAGTGGCAAAATTGTCCAAATAAGATTAAGGGAAGTGTCCACTATTAATTGGTGGCAGATTTTTTCTCTGGGACAGATGAAAAATAAAAATGCTAAAAAAAAAAAAAAAAAAAAAAAGCCACTTAATATAATTGGCCAACTGTTAATAGACATCTTACCCAAGTAGTCTTTGCGTGGTAAACTCACTTCCTCACTTCCCACTACCCAGGTGCTGTTAATAATATATATGTATGGTAGTTTTCTGAGGTTCTCATCTTAAAAACAACCTTCTCTAATGCTATGACATCCTAATAATATAAGATATCAGAGATACAGCTTTGCCAACATGCAGTGCAAATCACTATAATTTTATTTACCTCATGGACAACCACATATGTATTGAGAAAACCAGCATTGTGGTATTAAATTTAACTACTATATGAATACATATAATCTCAGTGTGCTTTGTCATGTTGCCAAGTACTCATTTTGTTGTTGCAACATGCCAGTTGGCCCTCGCAGATGGTCCCACAGATAAATGTCATGTTGGAAATGTCACAAAAAACAGTTTTACGTGGTCACTCTGCTGGCGGGCTGGCGAGGAGCTGGCAGAGCTTGCACTGATCTGTGTGTGTTTTGTGTGCATGCAATCCAAGAAGCTAGACCAAAAAATAAATAAATAAAAAATACTGGTTTGTTTTTGCCTGTGTGTGTGTGTGTGTTTTCAAGCATTCATAAGCAACCTAATCATGCCAACATCTTCTGTCTCCCACCGAGACACAGCCAGACCTTTTTAATGACAAATATTCTAATTTAGCTTCTAATCAAATGCATACAGAAATGCATCACACTCGCATGCTCCTCACAGCAGGATGTCATGTGTGAAGCAGTCTTATTAGGTAGCTGGATTGGTGTTTACTACACATGACAACAAATACAACCAGTGGAACATAGTGCAACGTGATCACTATTTGCAGTTATTTGTGTGCTAGTTTTGATACGTGACAAGGGTCAAGTAATTAAAAATAAACTATGTTCAATTAGCTAAAATATTTCCAGTGGCTAACACTATATAAATTTGTTAACTAATTTATTATCACTAACACTGTACCTTGGAATAATGTTAATAGGCTACTTGCAACCATCCTAACACTTCAGTCTGTGACCTGTCTACAAAATATAATGTTAAAAATTTAAATAAATCATCTGCCCAAACCATGTCACTGAACTAAAAAGAGTCATGTAATTTTGCTGGTATTGGTACTAACTACTTAACCTGTGGTATCCTGGTATCATGACATTCCTAGAGCAAGCAAAAACTTCAGAAAAATCTACATTTTTAAGATTAAATATGTAAATTAGCAAGAAACAATGTGTCAAATTTGCAAGAATCAGCTCTTTCCACTTATAATACTACTTTCCCCCCCATAAATCTGTACTTCTTGTCTTATAAATTTGCCATTTTGGGTGGAAGTTTTCAGCTTTTTTAATGTTTCAGAGACTGTTTGACCCTATTCATCATCTAGCTCATTACACCTCTGATTGTTTTTTCCAATAGAGCTATTCTGTTATCTGTGCTTGCAAAAATACACACAAAGATAATGGCACAGCAACATTCAGAACATTCCAGACTATTCTTTTTCAGAGACTTTGGTGATTTAGCTACTTGTTGCGTAGATACCATGTCAGCTACTGAAGTGAGCTTAGTCCTTGCATCCCAGCTAGCCACATACATGCTAGCTTAGCCACAAAAGCGTCTCAAACACTTGTCTATTTTATTTGTAAGATTTACAGGTGTACTTTGTTCTAAAAATGTTCTATACTTAATTTAACAGACAGTGTAGAAGAATTGTCTGTAAAAAAAAAAAAAAAAAAAGTTGTTATAAACGTCTGTTAGCTCATCCCGTTTGCTAACATTGGTGCAGTTGTCTGCTGCCTCTTAGCTCTCCTCTGGATATTCATCTATATATTTTAACTTCAGAAGAGAAGGGTATAAAAAGGAGGGTGCAGGACCACTAATAAGCTACAAAGTCTTTCTCCATTCAGCAATTAACATCTCTCCAGTCACCCAAAGGTCAGTACTGTCAAAACACTGTTGAACAGCACAAAGCAGCAATTTCAACAACATGATAAGCTAAAACTTGTGTTACTGTGAATTACTGTTTTTCGCTAGTGTTGGCTACTTATCACTTCCATTTCTGTAGAGCTTTTGCCTTCTTTTTTTACAGCCAACCAAATTAACTAAACATTAACTTCCCTATGTGGTAAATGGACACTTATATTTACCATTACTTCTGAATGACTGGGCCATATTAATTTAATGTCAATAATTTATTGATTGATTTAGGAGTTTTGTATTTTCTACTACTTGAGGAGTGGGAAAACAGGAGAGTGCAAAGTGTGTTTAATTCTGTGATAGTGGCAGACATCTGCAGATGTTACACTTGGTGCTTTGTGAATGCGGATTTGTGTGAACGTGTATGTGTGTTTACAGAGTTGCCAATCAGAACACCAAGTGTGAGGTTTACCTATTTGGGCTGAGCCTTTTTTTGTTCCGGAGCGTAAATGTGATGCAGTTCTGCGTTCATATGCATTCATTTGAAAAATAGGCCAGTTCCCAAGAGAGTCACTGTCTCCCTGTTTCTGTCTGTCTCTCTTTCATGCACTCCCTCCCGATATATGTCTCTCTTTCTCTCTCCCCATATCTTTTCTTATCTATCCAATTGTTCTTGTTTTCACACCCACGTCCCTCATTTTCTATTTTCTCCATCCATTCAGTCTTTTTCTCACCTTTCAGTCTTTTTCTCACTTACTTCCTGCTTTCTCTCTCTCTCTCTTTATACATGCCTCCTGCTGTTTCTCTGCTCTGACACCTTGTCTGTTACTCTCTTACTCAGTGAATCGGTCACTCAGTCACGTGCAAACACTTGCTCGTACATGCGCCCCCACACACTCACTGCATTCCCACTCACACACACTTAACACTTGTTTGCTTGCTTCATCTCCTCATTTCACTGCTGCCTTATAGCTGATCCTTCAGCTGCCTCTAAATCCATACTATTAGGTTACATAATTAGATCAGTGCTCTGTCAATAAGTAGCACTCTGTTAGAGCTTCCTTGAATATAGCTTGGAGAACCCTTCCCTCTACTCTTCTTTCACACACCAACGCACATGTTTACTTTTCTAGCCTATAAATACAGGTAATAGAGCAATATGTAACTACTTGTATTTGAATACAGGTAGTTATATGTCTGTCTTCAAACTAAACAAAAGATAAAAGGCCTTCTTACAGGATCTGTTTGACAGTTTAATTAGACGTTTAAGCGTTGTCTGGTCTGATTTGCATTCAGTTACATCAGCTGTATGAACATAAAAATTTTAGGGTTGCCGGTTTTGATGGAAGGGAGGAAATTTTTGCTTGTATATTCTGAAATGCATCATACGTAAGCTATAATTATGCTTAGATTAAAATTAACCAAGTGACGAATAACAAAGTAACAAAAAACTTGTTACTTGTTGCCCAGCTATAAGGTTTTTATTTTTCTACACAGACAGTATGAAAGATGGATGGAAGGAAGGATGTGACTGTAAAACACTCCCTCATTGGCAAACGTCTTGTGACAACAGATAATCCTACATTTTAAAACATGGCATAACCAAGATCTATAAACCCAACTTAATTCTTTATTCAGTATGACCATGACCCAACACGAGTGTCTGGCCTCATAAATCCATTAGGAAAGTGTTTACCCATAAACCTCTGGGGGACCAGAAGGCTTTTTGGAACCACAGCTATCGCCACCTGGTGGTCTTCAGATAGAATGCAGGTTTGTAGGCGCTTCTACAGAAAAGGCTGCAACCAACTGTGGACTCTGCAAAACTATAGACTGTAAATAAAACTGTCTTCATGTCTTCAAAACCTTTGGGATACTTTGTAGAAATGTATAAGTGACTTGTACTTAATAGGCTTAAACACTAAAAGCTGCCAGCATGGCACTTTAAGAAGACCTGACGTGTCCTTCCAAAGAGTCAGCAGCCTCCAAGACAATCCTGTAAGGTGACAGTAAATGTCAAGCATGAGTAAGAGGTGTCCTCTCATCACCACCCATGTCAAATGTGCCAGGATCAGTAGGGAGCCATCAAATTCAAGAGTGAGACAGTTTTTGTCTGTTGTTGTAAAACAAGAAATGGAAAGGAGTGTTAATCCATGTTTCCATTTTCAGACAGGTCAGGGCCAGATCACACCTTCTGTTATGTGCTTTACGCCAACACTTCACACCACAGCAGGGTCAGACTGGGCCTGAAAATACTGTTTTGTTTTGTTGTTTTACCCAGACTAGTCAGCTACAACCACACCACAGATATTCCACCATGCCCACCTCATCAACACATATACAAACACACCACCCCTTAGTACACTTACAGACATAATGCATGGATCCTCTAGGCCATGGTAACAGTACATACATCTATTTTAGGAGCGAGGGAAATGTTTGAAACCAGCAGCTGTAATGCATCATTTACAGTATTTGGACACAGGGAATCAATCATAATATTATTTCCATTCTTTAGTTGCACGGAAAAAAAAAAAACTAACAATGTTTACATGAAGCGAAAAAAAGAAACCACTGCACCGCAGCCCTCGTGTTGCAAAAACACTGAGGGCCTGGAAACAGAAAATTCTCTTAGCAGATCTTACTAATTAAAAGTTTCCTACTGTAGCTTTTTCCAGCGCCACTTTTTGTGCTTTGCTTCTAAACTGTGTCTTTAATTGAGAGACTTTTATGGCACAGAATGGCTGCATAGTTTCGAAAGTTTGCAGATGATGTAATAATTACAGGACAGTAAAAGATGAGGTCCTGACTCTCCTGTGACTACACTATAGCCTGTTTCCACTAGCTCAGCTCTTACAGGTGCTTTGAAGTTTTTCTCTCAAAGGCTGCTCTGATTGTTAACAGAAATGAAAGCACGAAGATTTTATGAAACAGCCCTCTGAAATTACCTCAGACTACTGTTTCATTCAAACCCTACATGGAGTATTTCCTGTCGCTCTGTGATGTGTGCTAATAGCCGACAACTAGTGGGTGTTTTAGACTGAGAGGTGTCACTTCGTATGAGTAGTGACACCTGAAACCCTTCAGGTTTGTAGCGCTACAGAAAAGCTATGAGAAGTAACAGATTTCCCTGATATTATAAAGGGGGAAAATGCCAAGAAACAACATATAGCATGAAGGTTTACACTTAAGTGTAAACCAGTGGTGACTTTTCCCAGCAGAAGCTGGGACCCTGTTTATTAGAAGGTTTTAAAATTTCTGTACTTTTAGGTGACAGAAGGAGACATGTGGCCTGGTCAAAACACAGAGAGCTGCACTCTAAAAGATCTTTAAATATAGTAAACATAGCTTGTGTGCCACAGACTGCTCCCAAACACGAGGGGGCAAATAATACCTCTAAAACACTTAAGTTGGCTTTATTAAACGTTAGATCTTTAGCTGGGAAAACATTTTTAATTAATGATTTAATCACTGAGCACAGCCTTGATTTTATGTTTTTAACTGAAACTTGGTTGGACCAAAGTAACAGTGGAGCTGTTCTCATCGAGACGACCCCTCCTAACTACAGTTTTATCAGTGAGGCCAGGGTGAGCAGGAGAGGAGGAGGGGTTGCTGTCTTATTTAATGAATCATTTCAATGTAAGCAGCTATCTCCTGGAAGTTTTCAGTCTTTTGAATATGTGGCTTTACAGCTGAAGGCCCCATCCAAAGTTGTGTTTCTCAATGTTTACAGGCCTCCCAAATACTGCACAGACTTTTTTAATGACCTCAGTGAACTGCTGTCTGTGATCTGTGTTGATTTCGACTGTGTAATTATTGTTGGGGATTTTAACATCCATGTGGACAACCCTCAGGACAAAGGGACTAAAGACCTGAGTAACACTCTGGGCAACTTTGGGCTGACTCAGCATGTAACAGAGGCCACACATAATAGAGGACACACTCTTGACCTACTGATCTCCAAGGGCCTGAGCATTTCAAAGGTTACTGTGTCTGATGTGGGCCTGTCTGATCATTACTGTGTTTTCTTTGAAAGTAAAATCTCAGCCCACACAAATATATCAACAGCAGTGATCACAAAACGGTGTATAACTGAACACAGTAGTGAGATCTTTAACCAGGTCTTCCCATTAACACCTGACCTGTCCAGAGGTTCAGTCAATGAGCTCGTCAATAGCTTCAATGCTAAAATGTCAAATGTAATGGACACTATTGCTCCCATTAAGGTGAAGGTTATCTCTGGAAGGAAGAAGTCTCCATGGAGAAACTCCACACTGGTGAAAAATGAAAAAAGAGAGTGTAGGAAAGCTGAGCGCAGATGGAGAAAAACAAACCTCCAGGTTCATTATGACATCTATAAAGAGAAACTTCACAATTATAATTTACAACTGAGGAGTGCAAGGAGGTCCTACTTCTCTGACATCATCACCAAAAACAGCCATAATGCTCGGGTCTTATTTTCTACAGTTGACAGGCTAACAAACCCTCCTGTGTCAGTGGCAGCTGAATTTCATTCGACCATGGCCTGCAATGACTTTGCCAAATTCTTCACAGAAAAAATTCAAAAGATTAGACAAGCAATTGGTACATCAACAGCAGATCCAGGATATGTACTGTGTTCACCGAAAAACTGTTTAAACACCATCAAACCGTTTCACCCTATTAACAGCAAAGACCTGGAGGACATCTTAGGCCAACTGAACTCCTCCTCTTGCTGTTTAGATGTCCTGCCAACAAGTTTTTTCAAAAAGGTCTCAAAGACTTTGGAGTCAGACCTGTTACAGATCGTCAACTTTTCTTTAATATCAGGTGTGTTTCCAGAACCACTAAAAACTGCTGTAATTAAACCTATACTGAAAAAGGACAATCTTGACAAGACACAAATGAATAACTACAGGCCGATCTCAAACCTCCCATTTTTAAGTAAGATCATTGAAAAAGCAGTTTCTCAACAGCTCAATTACTTCTTAACACAGAATAACTGCTATGATGCCTTCCAGTCAGGTTTTAGACAGAACCACAGCACTGAAACCGCTCTGACCAAAGTGTTTAATGACATATGTCTGAATACAGACAGTGGAAAAATGTCAGTCTTAGTTTTACTGGATCTCAGTGCAGCATTTGATACAGTTGACCACAACATATTACTCAAACGACTGGAGAACTGGGCAGGTCTTTCAGGAACTGTACTAAACTGGTTCAAAACATACTTAGAAAACAGGAAATACTTTGTATCAATAGGTAACTTCACATCTGAGCAGACAAGTATCACATGTGGAGTTCCCCAAGGTTCCATCTTGGGACCCCTTCTGTTTAACATTTACATGCTCCCACTGGCACAGATTATAAAGAACAACAAAATAAACTATCATAGCTACGCAGATGACACACAAATATATATCACAATGTCACCAGGAGACCGAGGCCCTGTACAGGCTCTTGGTAAATGCATTAAGGAAATTAATGACTGGTTGTGCCACAATTTTCTCCAGCTAAACAAAAACAAAACTGAAGTAATAGTCTTTGGTGCCAAAGAAAAACGATTACAGGTCACCAGAGAACTTCAATCTATACACCTAAAAACCACAAACCAGGCGCGAAATTTGGGTGTAGTGATGGATGCAGACCTAAACTTAGAAAAACACATTAAGACAATAACAAAATCAGCTTACTATCACCTCAAGAATATTTCAAGGATAAAAGATCTGATGTCTCAACAGGACCTGGAAAAACTAGTCCATGCATTCATCTTTAGTAGGCTTGATTACTGTAACAGCATCTTTACAGGTCTACCTAAAAAATCAGTCAGACAACTACAGCTCATTCACAACTCTGCTGCTCGAGTCCTCACTAAGACCAAAAAAGTGGACCACATCAGTCCAGCTCTGAGGTCTTTACACTGGCTGCCTGTCCGTCAGAGGATAGACTTTAAAGCTCTGATGCTGGTCTATAAAGCTCTGAATGGTTTAGGACCAAAATACATCAGTGACCTCCTGACCCAGTATGAACCTCCCAGATCCCTCAGGTCATCTGGATCCGGTTTTTTATCAGTTCCCAGAGTCAGAACCAGACACGGAGAAGCTGCCTTCAGCTTTTATGCTCCATATATCTGGAACAAACTCCCAGAAAGCCTCAGATCAGCTGAAACACTCAGTTTATTTAAATCCAGGTTGAAGACTCACCTGTTCTCAGCTGCTTTTGAATAAAGCACCAAATCCACACTTTTAAGCTTAAATTTCAAAACTTACATTTTAACTACTGACTTTATCTACTGTTCTGATTTTATCTACTGTTCTGATTTTATCTACTGCTTTGATTTTTGATTTTAAATACTGTTTTGTTTGTTTGTTTGTTTGTTTGTTTGCTTGTCTTAATCAATTTTAAATCATGCTTTTTATTTGTTTTTGCTTTTAATGTCTCTGTAAAGCACTTTGAATCACCTTGTTGTTGAATTGTGCTATATAAATAAACTTGCCTTGCCCTGCCTTGCCTTAAACATGTCACTACAAATTGATTTCATTATCAAATAAACAGACTGGCTTAATTTGGAACCACGCTGTTCATACACATAAGGTAATACCCAGAAATTAACCGAAGAACATTACATCCCAATATCCTGCAGTACAGTGACCTCAAGGTGACACCATGTCATCCAGTGAGGAATGTCCATGGGAATACTGAGCTGCTTCACTTCTTTGTACATCGATCTCTTATACCATCAGTCTGTCTCCTGCTCGAGCGCTGTCATAAGCAGCCTGCTATTTGCAGGTGAGCAAATATACAGAAGGAAAAAGAAAACATTCTTTTTTTTTCCTTTTCTTTCCAGTTATAAATGTATTGCTGTGGAAAGACATTCAGTTGAAAATTAGATACTTCAATAAATACCATCCATTCAAACGTTTTTGTTTACTCTTATTAGGGTTGTGGGGGGACTGGAGCCTATCCCAGCTATTATAAGTTAAGAGGTTGGGTACATCCTGGTAAGGTCGCCAGTCTGGCGCAGGGCTAACACAGAGAGACAGACAACCATTCACACCTATGGGCAATTTAGAATTACTGATGAACCTAACCCCAATAACTGCATGTCTTGAGCCACGCCTCTTTTCTTTCTTTCTTTTTAAAGATTGCTGGAAAAATGGGAAATACAGGAATGTATTGAAATACCTACAAGTAATGTTGTAAGTAATGGTGATGTCCGGGCTCTGGGGAGGCCAGTCCATGACTGTTAGTGTTCCATTGTTTGTTTTTCTGTCAGGGTATGCTTTTACAGCTATGACAGCATGTTTAGGATCATTGTCACGCTGAAAAAGTATGCAGTCAGTTGCTTTCCAGATGGTATTGCATTGTGGATCAAAACCTGCTGGTACTATTCTATCTTTATAATTTATAAATCAGTTTTGACAAGTGTTCCAACACCACTGGCTTAAATGCTGCCCCAAAACATGACAGAGTCTCCGCTATGTGTTAAAGATGGCTGTAGTGTAGACACTCACATAAATAAATAAAAGTAAAAACATGATTTTGAATTTTTTTTTAACCATATAATGCCCTCTGTATCATATTTGATACATGAGTCTCTGAGACCTCTATCTCATCAACATGATCAGTACTTGCCATAATTTCAAAATGTTATGGACAAAACTCTTTTTTTGTCTAAAATTAACATTGTTGTTAACAAAAAGTTGCCAAAAAAGCCCAACGTATCAAATGCGATACAAAAAATATATAATACATATATATTAAAAATATACCATACACAACATGATATAGCAAAAAAAGTGGATTTTGTTATAAGAGTTAATAAACATCTCAGTTCCAAAAAATCAAAATTTTCTGGCTATTTTTTGATGGGTTGGGTCTTACAGGGTTAAAGTTGATTTATCAACTTATAGATGAGTAGTGCTTTATATATTATGTTCCTCACTTATTTCTTTACTTTTTATCCATTGAGATTTCATCATGACACCTTAGAATCACACCGTAGCACTTGATGATGGATGACGATGTCTTTTAGAAATCCGACGGCCATGTTTGCATATCGAGCGTCTCTTTGGGGCTTTTAAAAGCCTGAAATGCCAGTTCGGAGATGCTTTTAACATTTAACACAGGCCGTGCTTCTTGGCACTGTGGTCAAAAAATGATCATTTTGTTTCTGGAGGCTGTTATTCACAGTACTTTTTAAGTCAGAACACAATGTGTGCGCGTGTGTGTGTGCGTGTGTCTGTGCTGTAATCAGGAAGATGCAGGGCTGGAGATGGAGCACAGCGGGCTGTACTGCTGAGAACAGAAATAGTGCTTTTACTCCTGCTGCTGCTCCAAAACCGACTCATTTCTCGCATGTGTGTGAGTGCGTGTCCATTAAACACATGCATTTTTGCCGGCATATATCTCAGTCTGCAGAAGCCTAATAATTCCATCAAAAACATTTATCACCTCATGCACCTTATAAGACTGTAGGTCATGCTTTTAAACCCGAGTTTCACACCATCTCATTTCCCTTTCTGTTCTCGTTCTGTCTAAGTGGATACTATGGCAGAAAAAGTAAAGTGTTATTATGCAAATCCCTCAAATGAATGTCTTTGTTTTGGGAGAGAGAGAGAGAGAAAGCCAAGAACACGAGAGAGAGAGAGAACAAGAGAGAGATAACGATGCTTTTGAAGAGATGAAAAGCAGAATGCTAATTCTGAGCTGCCTTTAGAGACACAGACAGGCAGACAATGCTGTAGATTTATTTGAGCTTTTTCTTTATGAGTCTTACCTTCTTTGTATTTGTGTTGCATTCTCTCAAGGTTGCTGAGTCCCTATCTATTCAATGTGCTTACATGCGTTGTGTTCATTTTGGGTAATGATGTGTTTTCTGCCAATGAGCGCATCATTTCAGTGGCTATACTTTAAACAGACTGCCTGGAGGTGTTTACTTTAAAGACTCCCTGCAGGTGTGTGCATTTTGTCTCATCATTTTCTGCATGCTTGTCCTTTTGGTTTTTTCACTCGTCTTTCTTAGTTACAAAGTAGCAAAGTTGAAATGGGAAATGGGCTCTGTGCAGGTGTCTGTATTGTTGACCGCAGCCTGCTTAGAGCCTTGTTGATGATGATTGCTGTTAATCTGCACACGTGGAGCAACATGGTGCCAGAGTTGCAAGTATAATTATATTATATGGGAGATGAAGAGAGAGCCTATTTATAACTGATCGCTAGCTGATCTCTAGTGGAGCGACTGGTGCTCAAGTAGAGAGACTGGGGTTGGTGGATGAGTGAATTGCTCTTACGAAGAGAGGCTGTGATTGGCTTGTTGACTTAAAGATTGATTGCAGTTTTACATATGTTTCTGTTTGATATTTATACTTTAATATAGCCATAATATTGTGCTGAGACTGCTTAATATTTCTCCAAATACAATTATACAGTACTTGAAATACTTTGTAGGGTTTTTGCCTTACAATACGCCTTGAAGCGACTGTAGGGATTTGATGCTTTATGAATAAAATTGAAATGAATTGAACTGCAGTGTAATATGTGTAAAAACAGTGTGATAACAAGTGTGATAACAGTTACTCTTGAAAAATAAATATGTCGTTCTTGTGTTTTGTTGACTCTGCACACTAACATTATCCAAAATGTTTCCAACTGTATTCAAACCCAGAGAATGTAAGGCAGAAATGTGTATTTTCATAAAGTGGTTTAACTTTTAAATTCTGGCACAAATTCAGAAATTCCTCCACAAATAGTTGCTGTAGGACAATGATTTAACTGCAAACTTGTTTATATGCAGAAATATAGCCAGAATACAACCAGTTGGCAGTCAGGTAAGTCAAGTCTGTTGCAAAGAAACATGTCACGGACAAGTTGGACTCATAGGCACAGACTAACTAAGACTGACTGCAATGTGTTGCCAATCTGTCTGTGTTTATAGACAAGAAGGATACTCTTGACCTATTTTTATGCTTCGTTTTTCTTATTATTATTCTCTAACTTTGCTTTTTTTCTTTTTTCTCTCATGTCACATAGGTACTACAGTGCCACCATCCTGCAGATGTCAGGAGTGCGGGATGACAGGTTGGCAATCTGGCTGGCTGGACTCACCACCCTCACCAACTTCCTGTTTACTCTGCTGGGAGTGTGGCTGGTGGAGAGAGTGGGGCGTAGGAAGCTCACCCTAGGCAGCATCATAGGTAAGGCTAAAGGAGGAGGAGACTTGAGCTGTCCAAATCAACAAAAAATATTAAAAGTTGTTTTTGTGTGCTCTGTGCGTTATTTAATTATTATTTTTTTGACAGGCACGTGTTTCAGTTTGAGTCTGTTGGCCATCGGTTTCTTAATGTCTGCACAGCACAGTCCCCCTGTCACCTACCACCCATTAGACCCCGCCATGGCCAACTCTACCTGCTCCAAGTACCAGTGAGTACTTTATCTATAGGCCTGTGGCGTTTCAGATGTATCTTACAGTATGTGGTATTATTACATCAACAGAATCTATCAGTGTTAAGTTCTCTTAGCCTTCTCCAACAACAGGTTGTCTTTTCTTTTCTACAGTTATTCTGATTGCTCCACCGTTCACCATTTTAGCTGCAGAGTGTTAAAAAAAAACACACCATTTGAGCAATAAAGACCATTTACCCAGAGGATATAATACGGGCGGTATCAAAAGCAAGTCTTTTAGGGAACACGTTAAAACACTAATCTATGGTGTAATTACTCAGTAGCCATTATAGTAAACTGTGGAATTGAGATTTACTTCATTATGGGATTATGATAACAACAGGGATTTTCATTCCAGTATGAAATGGACATTAAATGGACATAAAAGCAAACAGCATGGCTGTGGAAAACCATGCTGTGAAGCTCCCAGTGCACAGTTTGTGTGCTGATGTTAATGCCAGATGAGGTTTGGATTTCTGCAGTTATTGAGTTAGCAAATCAGTGGTGACTTATATGCACTATGAGCCTCAGCATTTGGTGACTCGCGCTGTAATTATGCACAGTCTGCCACTTCATGACTGACTTAGGAACTGCTGTGGTTCCTAATTGCTTCTACTTTGCAATAATACCACTTACAGTTTCAACGGTGGCAAACTATTACAGCACCATGCACAGATACGTTGAGCTTTTTGTTAGTAAAGGCAGACTGCATGGCTAGGTTGATTTTACACCTGTGGCAATGGGACTGAAAGCACCTTAATATCACATTGATGCTTGAGGTCAATAAGAAGTCCTTAAAACTGAAGCATGCAAAAGGACCTGCATCACAGAGGCGCCAAGGCTCAATTATTCCTTCTTCCTATATACCCATGCATGAATCCATTTGTCCATTTCAGGTCATGGGAGAAGTGTAGGCAGAGATGCCCAGATCTTTCTCTCCCTGGCCAACTCCTCAATCCCCGATGGAAGAGATGGCTGGGGAGACACATTCCCTCCTCTCTCCTCTTGGTCAGACATGTCAAAAACACGTCACCTAACAGGTGTCCAAGGAGAAAGCCATTCTATTCATAGGCACTGAGACCCTGAGAGCCTCTGTTTTGCCAGCTCTTATGAGTTGGAACATGTTGACGTTCCAAACCATAAGTGCTCAGCTTCTATTACCATATTAATACAGAAGTACCCATGCATCGGAGCACACCAGTCTTCAAACGTGCCCTTCATTTTGATCTCAACTGAATGTAAATCACCTGGTTTTCAAGTGTGTTTTTTCCAACTGGATATTGCATTTGTATGGCTTGCAACCAAGTTCCTGGGT
Organism: Pelmatolapia mariae; assembly: GCF_036321145.2. Lineage (NCBI taxonomy): Eukaryota > Metazoa > Chordata > Actinopteri > Cichliformes > Cichlidae > Pelmatolapia > Pelmatolapia mariae. The sequence continues at coordinate 4,635,347 of NC_086242.1, forward strand.
ATAACCACTAGAGTAGCTTTCTCCAGGACCAAAAGACATACTGAGACACACATGCATGTACATGGTGGAAAGAAATCCAGCTACACTATCAAACCTAGTAATGAGGGTTGTTATTTCCCTGCAGGATGTGAGGAGTAGGTATGACTTTAGACCTCCGAGTCTCTCTGAATTACTCCCTCTGATCATCTAGCACATATGAAGGAAAATACAGATTTCTGTGTTTGTATTAAGGTGTCACACTCTGCAGAAGGTTGGAGGAAAACACAAAGCGGTACATTTGGTATTGTAGCATAGCTTAAAATGGTAAACAAGAACCGAAAATGGGGGTGCTGGCATGAGAAAGCTACTGTTGACCTTGGAGCACTTCTGTTCTTAGTAAAGGCACTTAGTATTTTGCAGTTTTAGAGGTGTAGCAGAGGACACTAAGTGGTGGAAAGAGAATAAAACCCTCCTAAAAGAATTTTTGTGGTGAAGTTTTTGCAGGTTTTTACACATACGTTAATACAGATGTAGATTTCTCTGAGTACTCAGAGGTCAAAATTAGTGCCAGCATAGGTGTTAGAAATTGTGGTCAATTATTTTACATAATAAATGTAATTAAATGATTTTAACAGTTACGCAATTCATCATCTAACATCTGTCACTCCCATTTCACTCGACTGTCCCCAGCAGCAGCAGAAGGCAGGCGGTGAGCCAGAGTTTGTTTCCGAATGAATCAGTCATCAGATGCCTCTGTGTTGCAATTTACTCTCACTTACACAGACACGAGATGAAGCTCATGTGTAACGGCAGTCTTTCATCACAACGACAGGCAATGCCTAATGCACTCGCTGTCCTGCGACCGCGTGCTATAACCCACACCGCCACACACACATAAACGCAGGGATAATTTGAAGAGATGAGTGCTTTTACCACACTGGAAAAGCTTTACTGAATTCACTTTGCTTCACATGAACCCACATGCATCCCTTCACTGACCACAGCAGCATCAACAGAGCACCAGAACCACCAGTAGCCTCTTAAGTGCTTTGGTGCTCAGATGTCCCATTTAAAGATGTTTTCTTAACGTGCTATTTTGGGGTTTGACTAAGGAGAGCTAAAGCCCTTTACGCACTGGACACATAACATTTGTGCAAATATTTTATGTTTTACAAATATTTTTTGGACTCACCTGGTCTTAACTCAGTCATTTATACTGACCGCGTACCTTGAGTTGGCTATCGTTTGGTGGAGTGGGTTGTCCACTAATTTAAGGGTGAAGGTTGCTCCTGATGGAAAGCACTAAGGTTAAAGGGAAGCTATCATAGATAGAGAATTTTACTGATAGGAATTTCTAGACGAGCTCCCTGCTTTTCTATTGGGAAAGGGTTTGACCCTTTTAGGACCTATCTACATTATGCTTACTTTTGTCACCAGATAAATATCAAATATGGTATAAAATATATGTATATAGTAAATATAATTTAAAACATATGGTATAAAATGTATGTATAAAATATACATCTTAGTCTCCTGAACTGTCTCATTGCATTACACACATGGTAAAAGGGAAGAAAGCAGTGGTGAAATTGCCATCTATGACATAACCAGCCTACAATGCTACCTAACACTTATAAAAACCCTTAGGAGTGCTAAGGTACCATTTCACTAGCATTACATTACTGCTGGGCTAGCTAGCCTGACCTGCTAATGTCTCTGGGATTTTTTTTTCTTTTTATAAAAACAGATGTTTAATGGGCTTTAGCTTTACTAATACTTAACAATATCTATATCAGTGTTACAGATACTTCTAAGCAGCTAATGCTAAGTGGTTATATCTTTCTCCTCACTTTCCTGCAATAGTTACTTTTGAATACATGGTGTTATTTTCATCCTTAACCTCAGTGTGAAATTAGAGAAAGGCTCCCTGGAAGCTACGGACAATAAAAATAGATCTCTCAAGCAGAGTGTGCATTTCATGACCTACCTCGAACCTGATGAAATAGCATGGGGAAAGATGAGTGCACCCTTGTAAAGCTGTTCAGTTGAAACACTCAAAAATAAGGACTGCTCATCAAGAAACAGACCGCAGAACATGATAATGTGATAGGATGTAGTTTAAATTAACAAAGCTGGGAACAGGACAGGAAAAGAAATGTAATGATAGTGAATCCCACACAGTGGGGACGAATGTCTCATACATTTACCGATTTTGGTGAGAGATGTGTGCCTCAGTTAGATGGGTGGATGGCTGTTTTTCTGTTATATTTGCGTCTTGTCCAGTAGCAGCAGGTACGTTTACATTCATATTGAACTTTTACAAGGAATTTCTCAGCATCCTATAGAGGAAAGGCAAACGTAAAAGAATGTGATTACAAGCTGCCGTTCGATTGATTGTCTTTAGAGCAATGAGAGGTAATGCGTGTTGCGTCTGCTGTTAGGGTGTGCGAGCCGTGCATGCTGGATCCTGGATGCGGCTTCTGTTACCGTGAGAATGGCTCGGCGCTGCTCACCTCCTCCTGCATGCCAGTCAATAAGGCCTCCACCGAGCACGCAGCATGGGGCAGGTGAGTCACAGGATGCAAAGTGAGCATGTGGAAGTGCATTAGGATGCAGTGAAATAACACATCTCACCTTTAACTGCCCCCCCCCCAGTTTTAAGAGGGATTGGTAAAGACTAACAAATGTGCCTGCCTCTTATAGATGCTCCAACTCTACCCTGATGAGAGATCAGACCTACTGGGCCTACAACTACTGCCCCACTTCCTTCTCCTGGTTGGTTTTACTGGGACTGGTGCTCTACTTGGCTGCCTTTGCGCCGGGTGAGAGACTGAACCTTAGTTTTAGTCCCCATGAGATCCAACACCAGGATGCTTTTGGGGAAAACAAAACAAACAATAACAAAAAAGAACCATAAATTGAACATAATTCTTTTGAATTCTGAAAATGCAGAGCGGGACAAAGCACACTATATTCTGATAGCCTGCCAAAGCTAAACCTCGCTGTGTTGGACTTGTAGCTGCAGATGTGTTTGTCTGAGTGCTTACCAGAGTTAACAGGATCCATTGTAATCCTAACAAAGCACCAACCCATCGGCTGCTGTCTAAACTCCTAGTCGGTGCAGTGTTCATTGTTTAGAGTCCAGGAATGCAGATACAGTTTTTAAAACGCAAATAAAAAGGTAGATCATAGTCTCATAGCTAAACAAGAGCCAGTAGTTATAAAACTGCATTTTGGTGTATATGTTTTTATTTTATTTTCCACATGGACTGTTTACCTGTACGCAGCCAAAGCCTGCATAAATTTGCCTGGTCAATATTACTCAACCTACAAAAGGAATCAGAAGCTGACCGCAAATCAAATCAGATATCTTTTTACTTGTATGTAGATGCTGCATATTGATAGAGCTTTTCTGCTTCTGTCAAATTCAACTACCGTCTTTGTTTCTATTATAGGCACGGTAGCACTTCATAACACAGCCCACGACTGATTATGTAATTTTTCTACATTTACCATGTAATTCTTTTTAATTGAGAGTCTAGGGAGAAGAAAGGGGATGCAAATCCAACTTTTATTTAATTAGTAACTTTGGGGTATTTTAAAGGACAACCAAAATTTCCTCTTTGTGGTATCCTGTCCTTGTCTTCTTGGATTGGAATTCAAGGGTCTAACAGGGTTATGGGCTGTATTATAAAGCAGCGGTCCCCAACCTTTTTTGCGCCACGGACCGGTTTAATGTCAGACGATATTTTCACGGACCGAGGTGAGGTGTTGTGGATAAATACAACAAAATAAAATGATACGGCCAAGACAAAAACTGTGGTATTTTGTAAATATAATAATAAACGAGAATTCACTGTGTAATTGTGTAACTTTATTAGCAGTGTCCTCCTGAAATGTGCCAACAACACTGAGAGTAACATCCTCCTCTCTGCCCCTTAATGCTCTCTGGTCGCTATGGTAACGCATAAATATTTCTTTCAAAATAAGACACACAACTACAACACGGGAAAAGACCCAGGGACACCGAGTTAACGATAAAAACCCTGAAAACCATAAATTTCACACCCGAGCCTCAACTCTCGCGGCCCGGTACCAAACAACTCACAGCCTGGTACCGGTCCGTGGCCCGAGGGCTGGGGACTGCTGTTATAAAGTATCTACACGTCCCTTTCTTCTATTGTAATCTCACATCATTTTGAAATATACAGACTGTAGAACACTTGAGTTTTTAATTTTTTACATGTCTGAAAATGTATAAAATAAGTTGTATGAAGTGCTGCTGACAAGACTTAAACAAAATATAGTGCAGTTCTCCATCCATCTCAAATCTCCACCTCTTAATCGAGTGGTCCCACAGCTCATTCTTACTTCTCTGTCGCAGGTATGGGTCCAATGCCATGGACCATCAACTCTGAGATCTATCCTCTTTGGGCAAGGAGCACAGGGAACGCCTGTGCAGCAGGGGTCAACTGGACCTTCAATATCCTGGTGTCTCTTACCTTCCTCCACCTGGCTCAGTACATCACCTACTATGGTCAGTTTCTGTGTGTAAGGAAATAATAACCTTGAAAGATTTTATCCTTTATTTTTTACACGTAAGAGGTATTTTCGTGTTTCCATTAAGAGCAATAAGGACAGAACAGCTTGCTGATACCCTGAAGTGATGCTTTCTTCCACCCATCTTGCATAACTCCTCAGTCAGTGTAGCACAACAGCAGGTTTCCCCTCACACAGGAAGGAGCTGACCTTTGGCGGAGTTGGAGATCAATCAATCAGGGGTGATTGTGGAGGCATCCTGAGATCCACTGGGTTAATTATCGATTCTGAGTCATTCACCAATTCATCTGCTTGATAGCAATCATTTACTAAAAGTGGGGCAAATAATGTCAAAGCTGGGAAAACACAAGATGTTGTCTTGTTAAATCTTAAAGTGCACTCGGCTGCAACTTAAAAATGTCACTGTGCATTGACAAGAAGAAAATACGGACCACAGTTGCGACAAAATCTCATTAAACCTGTGTCACTCTTTTCGTATGAACCCTTATTTTCATTTGTCACATAGTTATTTGTTTCCCGTTAACCCTGCTGTAAGGCCACATCGACAGGGGCCTTTTACTTATACTCCACATTTATCATAGGACCAACAGTTTGAAAGCAGTGTGGCAAAAACATTTTCATTCTTCACCACACACGTCCCTAGAAGTGCGTGGGCAGTCGGGGTCTAATATTAGCTGCCCGCAGGATCTGTTGTCACCATCAGTGTTTCTTTTTCTGGCAGTGAATGAGAACAAGCAAATCATTTTATAAGAAGTCTGAAGTTGTGCCATTGTGTTTCTCATCTTTGTGGGTGGCTATCCTCGGTGACAGCGTGTTCTTTTGCTTTGTCTTCTCAGGAGCTTTCTTCCTGTACTCCAGCATGGCCTTGCTGGGTTTCGTCTTCACATATGGCTGCCTGCCAGAAACCAAATCCCGCCGTCTGGAGGAGATCGAGGCGTTGTTCGAAAACCACCTTTGCTCTTGCGGCGCCTCTGATTCAGATGAGGGACGGCAGGTTGAGTACATCCGGGTCAAAGGTTCAAACTACCATCTATCGGACAATGACGCATCAGATGTAGACTAGAGGAAACTTGGGTGTTGCTTACCTCCCTCTGGGTGTTTCATTAGCTGTTTCACTGGAACATGCAGAGCGGCTGAGTCTGTAATAGTGTTCTTTTTCCTGTGATCTGAGGGGTCACTGGTTTACCTCCAACATAGATTGGGAATTACATTTTAGAAGACTATGCTTCTATCAGTAACATGTATCAGTTCACTTTTCAAGCAGTCAACTGGGGAAATTCCAATCAACACTAATGCTTTAGCATGAATGTTTCCCATTAGTTCATTCTCTAAATTCAGGGGTGAACTGGCACCTTATCTGGTTTCAGACCTGCTTATTATTTTCAACCACAGAAGTCTATAACACTGGCCTTCTACGCAGATAATAGGCAAAGCATAATACATAGAAGTCCAGTGACTTTTTCATGGAGACTAGTTATGACTGTTTAACAGATACAAAGATACAAAATACAAGGAACTCTGATTGTCCCTAATATTTTGTGCATTTGTTGTATACGCACCATTTATGATTTATACACGGTTTTATCCCAGAGCTTTGTGTCAGAATACAATGGTAACTCCATTCAAAAAGTTACAGTAAATATAACCACAAAACTTTTGTTGACTGGACAGCAGCTGTTGTCGTCTTTCGTACCATTATGCCTTGGTGTATGAGACACATTCCGCTGTCTCGTTTTTTCAGCTTGTAGCGTAGCACACTTAATGTCAGTCCTTGAGCTGATGTTCTTCTGTTTGCAGTTTGTATTTTTATGAAAAACAATCGCCAGAGACACACGGTATATCATTACGGTTGAGTAAACTTGTATTGTCGACGGGTGCCGAAACAAAACCGCTCTTACAAACTTGGTAGCCCTGATAGGACTGGAAGTCCTCGTGCTACAGTATGGTTTGTGTATTTATATATTTATTTAAAGCAGATCTTTTTGTTAATCCACGTTTCGACAAATTACAAATTTCCTTAGCGTTGCTTACTTTTTCATTTAAAATGTGTTTCACAAAACCTACCCTACGAACCAGTGTTGCAACTCTTGCAATGAACTTTTTCTTGTCGTTATTTCTGGATATAGTGTCTGTAATATCCAGCAAAGAAACCGGGCTGTTCTGTCTGTAGCAGTAAAAGTAAGCTTTAGCTTGATGACTGAGATTTTTAAGTGTTTCGTTCTATCTGAACATTGATAATATTAGTGCCTGTGTATTGTGAAGGTGCCTAATGGCCATTTTTCAGTCACATTCCCTGTAGGTCTACTTGGCCTTTTTTTAATTTTACCATGTGCATATTTGCATTTCACCTGTGATGGAATTTTATTGACTACAATTTCATGTATTTTGCTTTGTGTCTTCCTTCACAGCCTTATGTACAAATAGCCAAGCATATCATTTATGTAGTTCTTGTGTCAAAAGTTGAGGAGTAGGCTTTAGCGTAATTTGGTAATGTTGTTTTGTAAAAGTGTAAACTGTGTAAGGTTACACCTTGTTAGTTAAATACACGTAATTTTCTGTGTAGCAAAACTGTTGGAAAGTAGACAACTGTGTAACAAAAAAAATAAAAAGGGTAAGTAAGGGTATAAAGACTGCTGCTGTGCTTAGTGAACAGGTTTCTCATGGCAGACACCCAAAATAAACGATTGTAAAAATACAGTACAATGCAACGTTTAAAATGATGGAATTTTCCATATGATTTCTTCTACCTATTTTTTTAACCGCACATTAATAGAAATACCCAGAAACCTCAGTAAAAAAAACGGATAATGTGCTAGCAGAAAATTACCATTTTAAAAAAAATGTTTTTCCAACAGTCCATTATCCTAACCCATCATTATTTATAGACTTTAGTACCACTTTTTAAAACAAGTGATGGCATACTGTAGCACACAAGCACCCTCCTGTGGAAAACTTCCAGCTGATTTTTTAAAAATAAAAAAAGCTTTCAAATATCATAGTTGCCTCTTTAGTTGCAAGTTCTTCAGTGTTATAATAGCTGATCATTTTTCAAAGCAAACACAAAAAGTAGTATCAACATGTACAGACTACAATAAAATCATATCAAGAATTGAAGTCAGCACAAAACAAGGTCAAATATTCAACTTGCGTTTGAAAATGATAAGCTATTCTATTGTAAAGCACTTGTGATTTGTAGTTATGGGGCTAGAATATTCCAGATATTTTCTTTTTTAACCCAGAGCAGTAATAAAGGAATCCTCGAAGATGAGCTCTGATTGTTTATTTCAATAAAAACAAAACATTGCGAAATATAGTTCAGAGTAAAAACTTAAACTTCCAAAACTTTGCTTTTCAACTAATTTAGCGCAGTTTCTCTGGAGTGAAAGGTGTAGAAAACACTAGCAACTGTAATTCAGCATAGGATTGTATTTGATCAGTTTCACTTAATCCAGGAGTTTTCTTAAAACTTCACAAGCTAGTTTTGTACTGAAAGTATTACTACACACAAAAACCACAGATTTACCTGTCCACGGCACAGACTGAGTAACGAAAACTTGTGTCAACCAAATATTTAATGTGATTGTTTTAGGCTGCACCTGTGTCAGAGATAATGTGGTGTTCAGCCCTTAACCTCCAGTTGCGTTAACACTGTCCCCTACTACAGCTGAGGGCATTAAATGTGTACTTATCAGTAAAATGGTTACATTTTTTTCTATGTGAACCAATTATGTGTGTTTTTTGCTAAAGTTTGTGGGGTATTACAGAAATGCAAATTTAAAAAAAAAAAGAGTGCTGTATATTTGATTATTGTTCAAGCTGTAAATGTTTTGCTAGAGTTTATATTATATAAAGATAAATATCTTCATGAAATATTGTGTATATGGGGAAATAAATAAATGTATGAATCAAAGTCATGTTTTGGAGCTTTATTTAACTGCATAAACTGCATCACAACATTAAGAACAATATAGCTATTTTTAATCTACTTTTATGACTATTGCTTTAAAATAAAGGCAGATGCACAGCACAGAACTGATTTCCTGTTGTCTTCATCCATCTGTTCTTAGTAGCCCTGAATTTTCCTCTGCTTCAGGAGGAGCAAAATGTTGGCTATTTCTTGAAGCATTTCAGCCTCCTTTGAGACTATGTTAACTCTGGTGCCAGCTGTGCCCTCTTCCCTCCCTTGATCTGAAAAGCTTGTCATTGGAGGGCAGTTCTCGTGTTGTTCTGTCTCATCCCTGCCCTCTTTATTCTCCTGACCTAAATTAGAAACATGAGAGCAAAATTTAATGTGATTTTCTATCTCAAGTTTCTCTCAAACAACACATAAAGAGAGCTGACTATTTCACTTTCATGTCATACCTCTGACATTAGTCGTGCTCAGATCGTTAGTGAGAAAAGGGTTTGTGGGTCTCTGTAGAATCGTTTTGGCACCGTTATTAGCAGTGATCATGCTCCTGCCTGACAGGGAATCCGCCTTTGATTTCTTGTTGCTCCAGGGCGTCTGCTTCTCTTCGCTCCTGGAGTTTTCTGGTGAAGCTGTGAGTGCATCTGGCTCTGTGGCGGTACCAGCCTGCCTCCCTGTGGCTGGAGGCAGCTCCAACATGTCAGCGTTTGATAGATGCAAGCTGTACCCAAGAGAACTGTCTGCAACAAAGCTGCACTGAGTCGAAGCATCGCACGCCCCAGCCGGGGGGCTGCGTACTGTTTGAGTTCCTGCATCTCGAGTTTCACTTGATGTTTTCTTGCATTTGCAGACATCTGAGCTCTGAGTTTGAGCTGAAGGGTGTGGAGATAAAAGGAGAGCTGTGCTGCTTTCTTTCTCCTGCCCTTTACTTTCAAAGGCCTTATCTGGGGTAGCCATGTTCTCGGTAACTTTTAGGTCAACTCTGAAGTCCATTTGGGATCTTATTCGTGGGGTGTGAGGCCTGAGCTCAGAGAGTGTTTCATTTAAATTCCCGTGTGAGCCACTGAGGCTAAAGGCTTGATCCATGTAAGAAGCAGATGCTGGGAGGCATACCTGATAGCAGTCTTCATCCTAATATATAGTTTTAAAAGTAGAAAACAGCAATTCCTGTGTCAGATGGTGTGAAAATATGTCCAGGAAAGAGGTATAAATCAGTGGCACTGTGCAGAGAACACTGTGCTGTTAATGAGTGTTGCTTTTTTGTGTTAACTATTTGGGACAGGTGATGATCATCTGTTTAATAGTAATTTACTCATTTGTGTTTAATTAAAAAAGGAGGCTACAGAAACTGGCAGAGTGCTGATAGTTAATCTACAGCTTAATTAACATCAGTACTAAAAAAATACAGCATGAATTTGCTACAGTTTTGAGGGGTTAGATGAAAGATTACTTTAATGTATTTCAAAGATAACTTTCCAAGTAGAGCACTTCAGAAAGTTGGAATAAAGTTCACAGTGTAGCTTCACTCACATCATTTGAGTCTGGACTCAGGTAACCTCCTCTAAAAGAGTAACTTGGCGAATATTCAGAGCCATTCACTGGCCCAGTGTTGTCTCCAAAGCATGCTGTGGAATTAGAGGGGAAAAAACACCCATTTACTTTTTGGTTTTTCCTCAAACATGTACACAATAAATGAATTTCCTTAACGTGAGACTCCTTGGAAACTTACAAAACCTTGTGTCAGTGCAGTTGGAGGGCTGTGAACAAAACATAATAAATATTTGACACTTCTGCTGTACCCATGTATATAATCCAGTTATAAAAATATTAAATATAAACTGTTAGGAACTCTATATGACAGCTTATGATGACTGGAGAGCCTCATTAAACTTTGTGATGATTTGCTTTCTACACATTTAAAGTTAATTCCATCGCAGTTCCAAATTTGACCACTTGGTGGCAGTAAAAGGGCAACTTTACTCCCACATGTAGTTTTAAAAAAACTGCTTACCTCTGCTCCCATGCACTGTGAGTCTGGCACAGTTCTGGCAATAAAATAATAAAACCCAACATAAAAATGGATTCAAAATTTGCTCCATAATAATGCATTTCGTTAGACTGGAAGTGCAAACACTTACTGTGGTGCAGAAGAGTTTACCAATGTCTGATCTGGGAGACATATTTTTGATTTTGCACTCCCAGAATGAGAGTGTCCTTCACAATCTTCATCACAAAACCCTCTAAAGACATCATCCTCCAATTGCTGCTGAATTTCTGACTGGTTAAACGTGAAGTCCAGCATGGACTCTTTGTCCTTTGGCTGGTTGAGAAAGATGCTGTCCACATATGTTGCATGGTCTTCTGCATTGCTTTTACTGTGGCAACACACACGGGCACTGATTGGTTACAAAACTGAAGCTAAGGATAGAAAATAACCAATTAAAATGTAAACTTGTTTTCACCCTGGTTGTGGACTGCCAAAGAGGACTTGAGATGCTGTTGGGTTCTCAAGTTGGAAGAAGGGTTGGTTAATGTTGTGCGACCAGGGAGATGTGTTTGTCATACTTCTGGGCTGAGAGAAAGGATGAAACTGACAGAAAAACAAATCAGCATTTGTCAGAAGAAAGACACATTATTGTCACATTTTATTAGATTGTAACGGTTTTCTCTTAGCAAGAGATGCTGTTGATCCAAAGACTATAAACTGGTCTAAAACAAGAGGTCACATACTACTCCAGTTTTGGTTGCCAACAAATTTTAGGTTTCATTTTAAACTTTTAGTTTTAACTTTCAGAGCTCTACACGTTGAAGCTCCACAGTATATCTCTGACCTGTTGAAACCTCGTGCTTCTTCTCAAGCACTTCAGGTCAGAGGTTACTGTTGGTCCCACGTACTGGGTTCAAAACACGTGGGGATCGGGCTTTTCAGGCAGTGGCACCAAGGCACTCTTTACACTTGACCCCTTTAAAAAGCAGCTGAAGACATTTCTATACAAACAAGCTTTTAATTATTTTTTTTCTTTTATTTATATTTCTGGTTTAATTGTAAAGCACTTTGTGATTTTAAACTGTGAAAACTGCTATATAAATAAATTTTACTTACTAAAATACTATAGTGATATGATAAAATACTAGTACCTTTAGTAATATTAAAAGTAATGCTACATTACTTTTTCTTTGTTGTTTTCAGCTTTTGTATTGAACAAGAATGCCTGAATTTTAGGCCTGAATAGCCTGAATAAATATAAATAAGGATTTATAATTGGGCACCTGGGATTACACTTGTGTAGGTGTGCAAAAACCATGTTTGTAGATGAGGTCACTGGGGGACAGGCTATCCATTTCTCACAATCTGAAGAAAGCCAATGCGAAAAGGATGGCGTGCAGCTTCAATTTTCATCGAAGTTGGCCATCCCCCACTCATTTAAAGTCTTACAGGTTAAAGGGCGAAACGCTGGTGACCCTGAGTGGACCACCTCACCACCAGACTATCAGATATAGGCCCATTGATCTAGTTACTTCAGCAGCTTCTACTTGAAGCAAACCATCTTCAGTGTGTATCTCAGCCTTGTGGCAAAATTACCAGTTTTTAATTCCCATGAATGAAATTACTACACAAAAAAAGGTTACATTCACTGTGAAAGACCTTGACACACCTGACATATGTATGTCACATTCCATGATTAAAGCACAATATGATTTATTGTAAAGCAGAGTTCTGAGAAGTTACCAAAATCTTTGTTGGCCTGTTAAACAACACCAACATAAGCCATTTTTCCACACCAACTTAAGATAAGTTTCTCAACTGAAGTCAGAGTTTCCATACGTTTCCTTTCTTATATAAACCATGTGTGGGGTAAAATGTGTAAAAAATACAGCTGTAACCTTAAAGTAGTGATGTAATTCTAATAAGAGCTATCCCTTACTGCCTCGGTCTGCGATAGAACTGAGGTGTCCCAGGGTGGGGGAGAAGAGGGATGCAGTGCCTGGCTTTGTTTCTGGAGATTCAGCTGCAGGGGGAAAATTCCTGTGGAGACCAGTTGGATTTCATAAGATATCATCATGCAAAGAAGAGTACGCAGTACTGTAACTGAGTTATAGTTGTTAATAGTCTATTAGTGTTACACAACCTTGGCCTGAGCAGGCAGATGAGGCGGAAGAGAAGGGGCTGCGGGCATCGGGCATGGCAGGCAGGTAGTCAGAGGCACTGTTGTCTGAGAAACCCGACTCAAGTACTGGCGACAACTTACAAAAACAGGGATTTAGTGAGTGTCTTTACATTTGTTCATATTAAGCACGTTAATATGCTAACGCTAACTTGAAGTAAAACCATGAAGGGCAGGAAAGTGACTTACACGCTGAAACTTGAACCCTTGTGGAATTACCTTCCTTCTTTCTCGGCTTTCTTGAACACTGTTAAGATGGAAAATATAATACTTTTAAAACCCTTTTCATTCCATTTATTAAGAGGATTATTATTATATTAACATAATAGGCTACAAGAACTGATAACCCACAGTGGGGCTATACCTGTACTCAGACTGGCCCTCAACAAGACACAGCCGTGATGGGGAACAGGGGCTCATCGGGAGCACCAGAGGATCTTTTCTCTTATGCCTGGCTCCTGCCTTACAACTGCCAAGAACTGCTGCTTTAGGAGGATCTGAAAAACAAGAACATTATCTGTTTGTATCATTTGCCATCCTGAGGCTTAAATGTATTAGATTATTGTTTTCTGGTGATCTGGGGCTGTGAATCTCACCTTTACATGCTTTTTTAGCAGCAATCTGGTTGACGATGAACAGAGTCATTAGGTCCAAACTACCAGAACTAGTTTTGCCTAGGGAAGGGGCTGGGACAGGTATTCCCATGTTTTTCAGTTTTTGTTGCATTTTTCTCTTTTCAAAGAATTCCTGGAACAGAAAAAGCATAACCAATATTTAGGCACAGGGACAAAGGCTTTGTTAATTTAATACATTTACAAAACTGGTTACAATGAAAAAACATCAAGCTTGAACATTAGTGATTGTTATTTAATTAATTATCATTACACAAGGATATAGATTTTAATGTTTATTACATGAAAAATAAATAAAATGATTTTGTGAAAAACAAAGGCAGCAATTTGGGCTAGTGATTATTAATGAACTATTTTGGGGTATTGTTGAGTTTTAAGACTTCACATCAATGAAGCTTCAAATAGGCTATGTCTGGGCTTTTCAAATGGCTAAGTTGCCTTCTACTAAAAATACCAAACAACATTATAAAACCATATATGACAAAACGAAGAACTATATTATATATATATAGTTCTTCGTTTTGTCATTGTTCTACTATGTCTTTTATTCTATTCTAAGTGTCCTTAGGTGTCTTGAATGTGGCTTTTAAATAAAATTTATTATTATTATTATTATTAAAAGTGTTATTCCACTACTTTAAATATATTTTCAATATGCAACCTGTGCACTATTGACCTCCCTAAGTAAGAATTTAACTTTTACTCAAAATTAAAAGTCAAAACAGTTTTCTTCTGGATACAATATTTTATGGAGTATACAATTAAACATTTAATATTTAGCATCCTACTTGCATTTTGGGGTCCTGCACTTAATGTAAAATAATGTAAGTTTTATTTGGTTGTCTTACCCTCTGCTTTTTGGCATTATTCCTCATCACTAACCGGTTTCTGAAATGAGCAGTTACATGTCTAGTTAGCTTAAACATTTATAGGCTAATATGATATACATTAACACATCAGCTAATAACCAAAATGTGCTTTCTCTTACCTTGAACCTCCGACCCAGTTCATTTTTAACAGCTCTTAATTACTATAGAAACGACAAAATCTAGAAAACTACAAAGATCAAGTTTTTGTGCCTGTGTCAGCACAGAAATTCAGAGTGCATGCATAGCTTATTGTTTTGTTTCAGCTAGGTAGCTAACTTTATCTTAGCTTTCAGAATACAATAGAAGCACGAGGACGAACCACGAGACTTCGGACACGCGCTCAGAAATGCCCAAAGAAGAAAATATATATGTGTAATTTTTACGGAGTTTATTTGCTTTATTTCTGTATTTTGTTTCACTGTGCCTTACATTTGCTTAAAATAAAATACTGTAGTATAGTAGAATAAAACAGTTGGGACTAATTTATTTACGTCTGTCAGACAACCAATCATATTTTTGCCGGGGGCTCGACCAATGAAAAAAACCCTCTGCAAACTAAGTCGCCAGCGACGACAGCAAAACCGGATGTTGGGCTGATTTTCTTTATAAAATAAAAGCTAACATAGACACGTTTGTGTGGTGGAGGTAGGAACGCCTTTAATTTGGCAACAATAACCGGAAGTGCACTTGTCCTAGTTTGTAGTGCTTGTAGCTGGCGCAAAAAAGGGGAGCAGGATGTAGCGGTCCAAGTATCGGCTCACTTCACATCAATCCGGCCATCAGAACTCCCTCTCGCTCTTTATGTCGACGCGGTGAGTCAGGTCTGGGGGATGGGTGTAGTAAGGGCTGGTTGCAGAGACGACTAACAGTTGAAAAATGTCCAACATCCTCGATGCGGCGTCTAAAGTGAGATGGGACCGCACGGCCGCGGCGAAGCGAGCCGTGTTTCTTGCGGCTGCTGCATACGGTGTCAGAACGCTGTACCCCATCATCTGCAAGCAGCTCTGCAAAAACAAAGATCCTGGGAGCAATCACCGGGCTTCAAAGGCGGAGAACGGCTCCACTTGCTCGGGAAAGACTCAAACGGATGCTGTGATTGATAGGAAACCATCCCCGGGGGTTAATGCTGAGTTTTTCAAGCAGATCCTGGAACTTGGTAAAATCCTCTTTCCCAAGCTCGTTTCCAGAGAGCTCGCTTTGCTCTCTTTGCACTCGGTGGCGCTGATATCTAGGACGTTTCTCTCTATTTACGTTGCCAGCTTGGACGGCAAGATAGTCAAAACGATCGTGGAGAAAAAACCCAAACGCTTCATCATCCAGCTGATCAAATGGCTCCTCATTGCAATCCCGGCCACGTTCGTCAACAGCGCCATCCGGTACCTGGAGTGCAAACTGGCTCTGGCCTTCCGCACCCGGCTAGTGAACCATGCCTATCGGACCTACTTCACCGATCAGACCTACTACAAAGTCAGCAACATGGACGGGAGGCTCGCCAACCCGGACCAGTCTCTCACCGAGGACGTGATGATGTTCTCCCAGTCCGTGGCCCATCTTTATTCTAACCTCACCAAGCCTATACTGGATGTGATGCTGACCTCCTACACGTTGATTCAGACCGCCAGGTCCAGGGGGGCCAACGCCTCCGGTCCGACCCTGCTGGCAGGGCTCGTGGTGTTTGCCACGGCTAAAGTCCTGCGTGCATGCTCGCCCAAATTTGGCAAGCTGGTGGCCGAAGAGGCTCACAGGAAGGGCTACCTGCGCTATGTGCACTCTAGGATCATTGCTAATGCTGAGGAAATAGCTTTCTACAGAGGACACAAGGTATGCAGAGACGGATGTGGGCATGTGAGTGCTAGCTGCAGAATGGAAGCGGTGTGGGAGTTATGTGCAGCCACACGATCATTATTGTGTTTATTTATTAGGAAGTGTCTGTGCCCGGATGTGCCACGTTACGTGTGAAATGAAATAACACATTTACAGTCTGTAGACACCAATGTAATTACCATGGGTGAAGTGGTAACTTTAGAGGTAGGTCTTTGAGGATGGCCAGCTAAGATGAATGGTCATATCCATAACAATGTTCCATCTACTGCTGCTTGAGGCTGTTAGGATCACAATTATGCTATAAGAGCCGGCACAAAGATTAGCAGCAGAGTTAGTTTTAACTTTATTGACTAAAGCTATTTTTGTTCTGAAAGAGCATCAGTGTGAAATACTTTACTATTATCTTGAAGAAATTCTACTGCACAGCCTTTTTCACAGATCACACAGAGTTGGGAAATGCCTGTGTTGCTTCATGTTCTGATGTACCGCCCGCTGCAGGTGGAGATGTGTCAGCTGCAGAAGTGCTACCGGGCTCTGGCGGACCAGATGAACCTGATCCTGTCCAAACGGCTCTGGTACATCATGATCGAGCAGTTCCTCATGAAGTACGTGTGGAGCGGCGCCGGGCTCGTCATGGTGGCCGTGCCCATCATCACAGCCACCGGCTTCGCTGACAGCGGTAGGGAGTTGGTTAGGTGTAGCATTACCCTTTTAAGTGCAACTATAATAACTGTAGTTACTGCTTGCTCTACCAGCGGGAGCTGATTAGCATGTGTGAAAACAGTAGCTGCCTCCCACACCTCCCTGATGAGCTCTCAGCATCAATAATAAGCCTGTAACCGAGTCCCTTATTACACTGTACCTACAGATATTTAATGAACCTTTTTCCATCGTATCCTTATGCTCGCAGGTGCAAGTGTGAAAATATGTTTCGCACCGCTGACGCACACAGCTCTGTTTTGTCTTTTGAGGTCCCGAAGTTAATTGTTCTGCTCGCTGTCCCATGTCTTGTGCCTGTCTTTCCACCCTTATAGAAACAGCTGATGGTCAGACCCAGGTGATGGTGAGCGAGAGAACGGAGGCGTTCACCACCGCACGTAACCTCTTGGCCTCAGGAGCTGATGCCATCGAGAGGATCATGTCCTCCTACAAAGAGGTGCACACGTAGTATGCTGAATTTAACACAGCTTTGCTGTCATTTTCAATCAGAAAACTTCATAACTGAGACTCACAGGCCCACATCTTACACTGATCTCTCATGCACACCTGCATTTCATACTTGTCCATGCTGAAAGTTGCAGCAACTCTGATGTCAGTGAGAGCACATATCTACTCTTAATCTAGTCATGTGAGGCACACAGCTCTGGCTGTGAGTCCAACCTCCTGTCCAGACCTGCTGTTTGCAAAGGCCAGCCAATCAGAAGACAAGCTGGGTTAAAGGGAGAGGGGACTTCTTTCATCCTGTGCATGAACTGAATCATGCAAAGCTGCTCTAGTAGAGTCCAGAAAAGCAACAAGTAGAATGCTTCCCCTTTAAGGCATTAAATTACAGATTTTTCATTATTTTTGGATATGTTACAGACTGTATGAACAAGTGATTAATCTGTTAATAACAGATTTTCGCTGTTTAAGATGGAAATTTATGAATGTTGCCTTTTGAATACGTGTTATATCCTGCAAATGATGTGTTTGAGAGTCAATTGCAGTGCAGCCGAAGTTTCATACAAGAAAAGGTCTTTTGCGCTTATTTAAACTTATAATCATTCAGCATTTTGTTCTTTCACAACATATCTGGCAGCTTTTTAGGTTTAATTATCCGTTTGAACAGTAGGAAGTACCCAAGACTGTACAGAGTGTCACGACTTTGCAGTTTTTTGGCTCAGATGTCAGTAAAAATGTCTTCTTGAAGAAATAAACCGGCCAAGTTTGAGCATCGGTGGGTCGTTCCGGCGGCCCATGTGTAGATGGACGAGTGGACATCAAGAATGTCGGATTGATTTATGTCCATCTCTCTCCTTCTTCTTCTTCTTCTTCTTGCAAAACTCACCACGCAGCATGAAAAAGAAGAGAAAAAAAAGCCGAATGAAAGACCTTGTTCATTGATAGCCAAATCCCTGATCTTTTATTGCACTTTAATCCAAAAAGAAAGAAAGAAAGAAATTGCAAGACCAGTTCATTCTCTCTCTCTCTCTCAGGCTACATTTTGAAGTCCATAAGAGGATTTGGTTGCAGCACATTTGTGCTGAAGCTGTGTTGCACTGCAGCTCATTAGTACTGCTGCACTTTTGATCACGTGCCACCCTGTGTGTTGGCGTGTACTATCCCAGGCTTTTTGATAATTCCCTTTGTAAAAATATGGAATATTTGAGCAAAGATCTGGCGGGTTTATCTCATGCCTGTCAGCGAGTAACTTGACTGTCAGCGACGGTTCAGCAGCCCGAAACAGCGTCAAAGAGGAGGAAATGAAACTGGTTCAATGTGCTTGCGGTTGGCTGTGAGCTTCCTTAACTGTTTCACCCATGCTAAAGAATTTCCCATCATGCCACCTTCTTCACACCATGACTGTCATTTTATTGTGAAAAACACGTTCCCGGGGGATACGAGTTTAAGCCTGCATGCACTTCTGTTTTGAGCGCGTGTGGCTTGAGATGCAGAGCGGCGTGCCCCTGCATGCAAGGCCAAGAGATGTGTGTGTGTGTGCAGTTTGACAGACAGCAGGGATGGAGCACATTCCTGAGGCAGCGTGCCCAGCTCACGCCTCCACACACTCTGCCTATTTAATATGGAGGAGTGTGTGTGTGTGTGCAGTCAGATAGGCCCATGACAAGTCCTACCTTGCAGTAGTTTGTTACTCATCTTAAAAAGCTTTGCTGTTGTTTTTGTTCTTTGTTCCACAATCACAAAGTAAGACTAAAGGTCCCCTTTTTGTTTTTTATTTTTGTGTGAAAAGCACACAGACATGAAGATGTGCTGGCTAATATCTACAAACCTCACACACAACACAGTAGTTCACTACTGTGTTGTGTGTGATAGAACAGTGTACATTAAAATTGGCACACTGTTCTATCAGCACATGATCCAGTGACTAAGTAAAAAGCAAAACTGGGTCAGGTTGGTGCTCTGATGCTGTATGTGTTACACTGTTTGGAATTCTATTATGGGAACAGAACTGAACACAGAGGGCTTAAATAGGCCTCACTTCCTGAAGAGTGAATCCACCATCACTCTCATGTCACTATAGGTCAGTGAAACCCGGCGCTTGTGTGTGTGTGTGTGTGTTTTGAGAGCTCCTTCTCTCAGAGCTTAGCTTAGCTGCAAATAATCCTCCATCTGTTGATCTTCCAGCTCTGCACTTCTGCAGAGCTGGAAGATCAACAGCATTTACTTGAACTCTTTTTAGGCCAATCAGAAAGGATGAAGCGGCTGTATTTGCTAATACACCTGCTGAGTACACCAAAAAACCCAGCAATCACCAGATTACAGCACCTGTTTGTCTGGTCTTCAGAACAGGGCCGTGTTTACGAGTGGGCAGTCAGGTCTCATTTAATCTGCAACTGGGCGTTAGTTAAAGGGATCTATTCTGCTACTAGATTAGCTTCACGTGAGTCACAATTCAAAATAATCCTTATTAACTTATACTGGAGGGGGGCATTTTCATTTGATTGCCCCTCTTCTGAGATGACCATATTAGGGACATCCCCTCCCAAGATTTCAAAAAAGGAAACACGTAGGCGTTACTTGCACATATGTTGACCCCAGTATTTGAAAATTTGGTCACGTTTAAAAAGCTCAAGCAAAGAAAAGCTCAGGTTTGCTTGATTTTAAGTGGATGTGATGGTTTTAGTAGTATTTAACTTGCCCCAGTATGTTTTTTTGTGAATTCAGGACAAATATTGCAATGCTGCATGAATGTCTAGGCTGGTTAAATATTTAAACTGATTACTTACATATTCTTTACTTATATACAGCCATATCAGAAGGATTTCTCTTGCATAAGATGTTCAATTGCTTTGTACAAAACGGATTTTGCATTATTACACCGTGTTCCCGGCTTTAGGAGGACACTTTATTTTAGCAAAAGCAAGAAAAATTCAATCGGACTAACATTTGGGTGATATATCATGCAAAAGTTGAACTAATTACTAAGACAAAAAATGAGTCAAACAGCATGTTTTCTTCAGGAATTTTGAACAAAGGCGGAATATAAAGAACACAAATGTGCGTGTTTTGTAATCATTGCTATACTTATGTTGAAATGTGAGATGTCATTATGCAAGGCTGTGGTTCTTTTTCCCAGTGGGTTTTTTGGTGCTGTTAATGAGGCTCATAATAAACTAAACTGAAGCTGCATATATATTGCTATGCTGTTGAACTTTGGCAGCCACTGGGCTAACCAGCACACGAGTAGAAATGTAACTGGTTGAATGAGTTTGAGCCGGTCCACCGCCCCGCACGGTGCCCATGAATTCTCAGAAATGGTGCTCGATGTTTAAAATAATCAAGCTGTGTCAACAGCCGGCATTGTCTCGCTGCAGGGTGCACCACAGAAAGCGAAAAGAAACACTCTCCAGGTGCCTGTAAACACATTTGGCTCCTTTCCCCTGTTGCCTCAGCAGTAAATGTATTGTTTTACTAATTTTATGATCATGTTTACAAAAATCTCTTTTTTTAAAATCCAGGAAGAGGTAGATGAATACAAGGTGAAAATACAGAATAAGTAGTATATTATTTAAGGACGACATTTAGAGCTGGTTAAGTGAAGTGAAATTATGATCTCAGTGAAATGTGGTCTGGATAAAAATTGAACATTGGAAGTGGAAGTAGGGTTTTTGTTTTTTTTTCTTTTGAGCTATGCGGGGAATCTGTGTGAATGCCTGTTATCACGGTGCGAAGAACCACAAGAGGAAAAGCAAATATATGATATATCTAATCCAAAAGCACACACAAACAGTAAGGAAAAGTTGGTACGCCTAGTAAGATGTGAGTAAAAACAAAATACAATGATTTTTGAATCTTATAAACCTGTCATTTTAATTCATTTCAAAATTGCATATGGGAAACAAAAAACATCAAAACACAAACTGAGAAAATGTAGCAGTTTAAGAAAAAAATGAGCTTATTTTGAATTTGATGGCAGCAATGCCTCACAAAGAAGTCATGTTTACCGCTGTGTGGTACAGCCTCTTCGTTTAACAACTGTCGGTAAAAGTCTGGGAACTGACGAGAGCGGCTGCTGGACCTCAGGCAGAGGGATGTTGCCCCTTTCTTGTCTCTCACACAATTCTAGCTGCTCAACAGTTCTGGGCCTTTGTCATCTGGTAAAAAGTTCAGCCTCCAGATTCTGAAAGATATTTTATGTGCTTTAGTATTGTCTTGCTGAAATGTGCAAGGTCTTCCCTGAAAAAGACGTCATCTCGATTGGAGCAAATGTTTCTCTAAAACCTGGATATAGCTTTCAACATTTATAGTGCCTGTTCAGATGTGCACGCTGCCAATTCCACAGGCACTAAAGCACCCTCATATCATCAGAGAGGCTTTTAAACTGAGCACTGCTAACACTCCAGATGGTCCCTGTCTTTAGTCAGATTTAGATTCCTCTGACTGCAGAAAAGTTTCATTTTGAATGAGCATCCACCCCAGCTTTAACGAATGAGTAGTCTCAAACATTTGATATGTTTTCTGTATTCTTTGTGAGTAAAATACAGGTTTATGCAATTTGTAAATGATTTCATTCTGTTTTTCTGTTTTTATATTTTACACAGATTCAAAACCTTTTTCTAAGTCTGCTTGTCTACTGACACAAACTTTAGGGAAACGTATTGACAGATCTTCATTTTGCCAATTTGTTTTGGCCATGCCAGCAGACATGTTAATGTTATAGCCTTGTGGCCTTCATCAGAACATATAAAAACCTTAATTATTTAATATAAGCAAGCACCAGGAGATATTGAGGAGGAAGAACTTCCTGTTAACGGGGGCACTGAATGTACTTTATGGCTATTGCAGATGCAGCATCCGAGGTTAAAATTAAACCTAGCTTAGGATCAATGTTCCAAGTCCTGCACTCATGGAGTCACATTTTTATCAGGCACATGGCCATGATCGTGATCTTTATCACAATGGTGGTGACGCTAACATCTACCAGAGATGGACTGACCCGTGTGTGTTTGTTGGGACAGGTCACGGAGCTGGCAGGCTACACTGCGAGGGTCCACAACATGTTTGTCGTATTCGAGGACGTCCAGAAGGGCATTTACAAGCGCTCTTCTGTGTCAGCCACAACGACGACGGAGAAGAAGAGCAAGCCTGAGATGCACATAGACGGACCGCTGGAAATAAAGGGTAGCTCGCTGTGTACACACAACACCTCTTTGTCTGTACAAAAAAAACAGAAGAGGAAGAGGTTGCCATCAGAACAACCTCTGTTGCTTTTACCACTTCTGCTACCTGAAGCCCAGAGTAGGCTTTGATTTGGTTCAGGTCAAAACATAGTCAATGTTAAACGCTCAGTTCATTGCCCAACAACATCTGTCTGCCAACAATTATTCGATCCATTCTGTTGTCCAAATTAGCAACAGTCAGCAATGAGTTATAGCATATAGCTTTGGCAGTTGCCTCACTCAAATCAGTAACAGAATTTGTCTTACATGCTAACTTCAGGCTCAAGTTTTGCTGCTAATTTATAATGTTTGACCAGATTTTATGAATTCCACAAACCTTATGTGGGCCAACTTACAGATCAGCTTACATTATAAGAAATCAATAAACTAAATGGCCAAAGGTTGGATACACTCTAATAGAAAGCATTTTATGTTAGAGGGTAATGCTAAGCTAATGAATAAGTGAAGTGGTAAAGACACAGAGTCCAGTCAGTTACTTTAATACACAATCACTGTAGTTCCTGATCCTTTTTCTCTGTTTCTGTGTTTCTGCAGGCGAAGTGATTGATGTGGACAAGGGCATCGTGTGTGAGAACGTCCCAATTATCACACCAAACGGAGACGTTGTAGTATCTTGCCTAAACTTCAAGGTGGCTGATCTTTTTTTCCTTCTGAGCTCTACTTTAACTGATAGTCCAGGCCCCTCTGACTTCACTCCTGAGGATTTTGGTCCGTGTAGAATTTATTAGCATTTAAAAACAATGGCCCAGGGTCTCATTAGAAAGCAGATACATCCTTTGGGTGTCAACTTGTTGCTCCCCTCAGGATTTTCACTACTATATTCACCTCATGAGGATTTCATGGTGGTGGAAATCACAGATCAGACGTTTCAGTTTTATTTGGATGCAGGGTATAATGCACAACGCTCATATCATAGATGTGAATCTACTGCAAAGATCTGCTCATCCTCCATTCAGCACAGGTTCTGTTTTTTTCACTCAAAAGTGGCTGAGGGTCTGCTGATCCTTTCATCTGTTCTTTGTACATGGATAATTGAGTTAGCATGATTTCATCGCTGATAATTTGATACCAGACAAAATGTGTCTCTTATTCCAAGCTGCCTTTAAAGGTCTGACCTGCTGACTTCTTTTGTTAGGAGGCAACAATAGGAAACACTGACATAATGATGTTTTTGATAAAATGCTTTTTGAGACATCAAAAGAATCAGCTTTTGTAATCATTACAAATGAATAAGAATAGCTTATCTCTTTCAAACACCACAGGCAAACAGACCTCTGTGCAGACTGCACCAGGCTCCAATTATATATGTTGGCCTGAGGTCGTTACACAAGAGTACGCCGCTGACATTGAGCTGATAACGGAAAAAGACGCTGATGCTGTGCTTAAAAATGTCAGCTTCAATATAAATATCATACACAAACTTTAAATGGCAGTTTTTTGAAGAACTGAAGAAGTTCTTTTTTTTCTTTTAAGTTCTTTTTTTAGTTCTTACCCTGCACGAAAAAACAAGTGCACATGCAAAATTACTGCAAGATTTATGGGACAGATCACTGCATGTAATCTGCATAGAGCAAGCTGCATACAGGTGAAAAGCATGCTCACTAAGGCAAAAAAGCAGGATGGGTAATAGTGTCTGAGGATGAAGAGCTGGCTGAAATAATGGGGGTGATGAATATCATTTAACTTGAGACACTCACTGTGGCACAAGTAAAAGAAAAAAGGAACATTTTGACATTTAGGTTCATATGAAACTTAGAGTGACCCATATGATAAGATAACCCTGTTAAAGTGTGTTTAAAGTCTACACATTTTCAATTATTAATTTGCATTGTAACACGTAAATTAATATCATATTATTAATTTTTGTATTCTAATTCTAAACATTTTTGGCCAATGTTTTGTAAAACTGTAAATATTGACCAAAATTAAATAATAATAATTAGCAGTAGTATAAGTAGCAATAAGAGTGGTGTGTAATATATTTTCAAATGCATAGGCATGCATGAAAATAGAGAAAATAAGAATCATAAATTTGTGTGTGAAACGTTTTTATCCATCGTTTATGAATGAGGCTCTATATTTGGTTTCTCACCATGGAAACCATGGTTAACCACGTTAGCAAAAGGATTAAAGCTATAAAGACTAATGATAGAGTAGTAATGTGTCCTGTGGCCTAATGTTTCAAAGCATTAGCCTTATAGACATCACTACGTTTTTAATCTTGAGCCAGAATCAGCGTATTTATATGACCTTATCAGCTAACACAAGCTAGCTTGGCTAGTAAGCTGTAGCCATATACCATACTTACAAATTACTACTTACATATGAATGAAGTAATACTAGAGTTTCATTCACCAAAAAAAGAGCGCTTCTTAAACAGTCTGTTAGTGAAACTAACCACATAAGCCTTATTATGAGAGCTCCAGTTCAGTGACTTTAATTAGCTAAGGTGACGCTTGAGAAGCTAGCTAGCGCCTGTCGCTTAAAGTGCCCAAGCCCTTAAATATGTGGAACTTTAGCCTTGATTAATTAATTAATCAGGCTTTTTTACTTTTATTAGCCACAATTTACTGAAATATAAAGATATTTAATAAATAATTACATTTATTATATCAATATGATGTTAAATACAAATTTTTGACAGGTGCAAGATAATATTTTGCAAATTCTATATATTTTCATCTGGATTTTTTTTTTATTTTTTTTAAGTTGTGTTCAATATACAAAACCACTTTTCAGGGACAGTTCAAAAAAGCGCTCCTCCGACAGCCAAACCCATCTGTTCTCTGATTGGATAGTTACATTTGTGATTGACATGACATTGACCAATCAGCTGAAAGGAAGAAAAATACGGTCAAAATTCGTACTTGTAAGTTGAAACTTGAGTGCAGAGTTTCACCCGTATTTTTTGGCTATACACACAAATCTTTTTCATGCGCACACAAATTCTTTTTATACATACAAATCCTGATTTACAAGTACAAAACTGATTTACAAGTACAAAATATTTATGACCACAATTTGAGCCCATATTTTCTGTGTGTAACAGTTTAACACCCACTCGTGCTTTTTCCACAGCTTTATGGCCTAGTGATGCATTGTAATTATACTGACAGCCCGCTCTGCTTCAGGAGAATTAATAAATTGTCTCTCCCGTTCAGGTGGAAGAGAGCATGCACCTACTGATCACAGGGCCTAATGGTTGTGGAAAAAGCTCTCTGTTCAGGATCCTCGGCGGCTTGTGGCCTGTCTACGGCGGCCGGCTACGCAAACCCTCCCCTCAGCATATGTTCTACATCCCTCAGAGGTATACGCACAAATGCACACTCTCAATAATCGCAGGTCCCACGGCAGACAAAACAAGTGCAGGGTTTGATCACTGTACCAGTGAACCGTAACAGTAATCTAATCCATTGTAACAGGACCTGAGTGTGTCTGTGCAGCTGAGAGAGAAACCAGAGCTCTGGACAGAGTCAAATATTTACTGTCCAGATTAAGTTTAAAATACTAGCTCTGCAGAATGATTAAATATGATAAATATTATCAAATTAAATATTATTATAGTTGTTTGGTAATTATCCATTATGTGTAACCTCTCTCCTTTATTACTATATAGCAAGAGCTGCAACAATTGGGGGAGCAACTGTTATCATGATAACATTTTTGTCATTTTTATGTTGATTTTAGAGTGAGACAGTGAAATAAATATAGCAACTCTGACAGGAGAGAGTAAGGGTAACACAGAGAGCACAGGCAGGTAATGGTCCAACCAGTCGAGATTCAAACCAAGGATCTGGTGCCCATGTGGGAAGCAGTCTTACCCAAACCTTCAAATGTAATCGTACCCATCGCTGACTCCCTCCTGCAGTGCAGTAAATATTTTATACATAGGATGAAATGGCCAGCTGGCAGCTGTAACAGAATCCGACACACTATCTATAAAACAGACATCTTTAAGTGTCTAAAAATGCTTTTGTCACACAATTTGTGAGCTTTAGTGCTCATAACGGATACAACTTATGTGCATTTATGTTTCCCCAGGCCGTACATGTCAATAGGTTCACTGCGGGACCAGGTGATCTACCCAGACTCAGTGGAGGACATGGCTGCCAGAGGAATGAGTGACAAGGACCTCGAGGCCATCTTAGCCATAGTCAACCTCAATCACATTGTCAACAGAGAGGGAGGTAAGACAGCTTTTATTTTTATTTATCCATGAAAGAGCAGCAGTTCACCACACAAATCAAAAGACACACAATCACCAGATAAGAAAAAAAACCTCAACATGCTAAATAAAAATCAACTACTGAGCTAAAGGAACCTTGTCACTAAATCACAGCACAAGGTACTTTATATTGTAAGTTAAAAACCCTACAATAAAACAGAGAAACCCCCAACAATCAGATGACCCCTTGTGAGCAAGCACTTGGCAACAGTGGGAAGAAAAAACTCTCTAAGCATTTAATTATAAACCTTTAAGTTTTTGTGAAGAAAAGGTTTGCTGGTGTTTGAGATCAAACACACTGTGTGCATCAGCCAGGAGCTTGAGCTCGCGTTTCCTAAACTTGAGTGTGTGACAAATTGGCAGCCGCTCTCTCCCTCCTGCAGAACAAATGGTTACACTGTTGTGAACCAACTACTGTACCAAGCTTAGCGCCGCAAGAAGGTTTAACGCGTGAATAGCTGCACTGTGAAACAGTTTGGAAAGGTTTGCATTACTCATGGTAATTAGCCCACGTGTATGCAGTCACATTATTATGGGCTCACAAAGACATGCAATATAACCAAATAGGATATGATGATTAGTCCGCCACACAGTCTTTGTCTTCTCTTTAACTCTTTACAGTTTAGTCTAGTATTTAATGTGAAGTCATGTATTGCAGTTTTCATTTTGATGGATTTTACTCAGTTTTTGTGTGGCATCAAACTCTAAGTGCCTTCTCCATGTTTCATATAACAAAGGAGAAAAAATATTTCCTGTCATCATATATAATCCCACAATATCCAACTAACACCACCTTAAAATGTGCTTGTTGTAAATTCCTGTGGTTACTTTTTTAAAGCTATCAGCAGATTTTGAAAACCTGCTATTACTGCTTCTCTAAAACATCTGTGTGGAGCGCAACAATGTAATACAAAATGCAGTTTTCAAATGATGTTGTTTATTTTTTATGTTTAAAGCTATCCTAGCCTACTTGGCCTTATTTGAAAAGGTGGGTAGGTAGGTTAAATCAGCGGTCCCCAGCCTTTTTTGCGCCACGGACCGGTTTAATGTCAGACAATGTTTTCACGGACCAGCCTTTAAGGTGTCGCGGATAAATACAACAAAATAAAATGATACGACCAAGATGAAAACTGTTATTTTTATAAATATAATAATAACCCGAATTCACTGTGTAATTGTGTAACTTTATTAGCAGCGTCCTCCTGAAATGTGCCAACAACACTGAGAGTAACATCCTCCTCTCTGCCCCTTAATGCTCTCTGGTCGCTATGGTAACACGTAAATATTTCTTTCAAAATAAGACGCACAACTACAACATGGGAAAAGACCCAGGGAAACTGAGTTAACGATAAAAACTCTGAAAACCATAAATTTTACACCCGAGCCTCAACTCTCGCTGCACGGTACCAAACGACTCACGGCCTGGTACCGGTTCGTGGCCCGAGGGTTGGGGACTGCTGTTATAAAGTATCTACACTTCCCTTTCTTCTATTGTAATCTCACATCATTTTGAAATATACAGACTGTAGAACACTTGAGTTGAGGGTTGGGGACCGTTGGTTAAATCATAAATTAAATGTGATTAGACACATTTTTTGGAAAGCTGCTTACAGTTTCACCAGTCACACCCAGAATAATGCCAGATGTGTTAAATCTAGAAATCACTTAAATAGGACATGAAGTGAAGTGGGCTAAAAGATCTCGAAAGCAACACATCATGTCACGATCTAAAGAACAAATCAAATCAAAAATCAAATCACTTTTATTGTCACATCACATGTGCAGGTACACTGGTACAGTACATGTGAGTGAAATTCTTGTGTGCGAGCTTCACAAGCAACAGAGTTGTGCAAAATACAATAATGTAAAACAAGCAAAATATAAAAATGGCTAATCTAAAAAGTAATAAATATATGTACAATATGTAAAGGTATATACATTACTGAATGTGTATACTAAATATGTTTTTCTACGTGTGTGTGTTTGAGTGTGTATATAGTATGTATATACATGTTTTACAAATGAAATAAAGTAAACAATAAAATAAGATATATAAAATATACAGAGGTTGGTATGTGCAAAACAGTGGTATTTATATACAGTATGGAGTGCATAATGTTGAAGTTCCAGTAGTGAGGGTGAGGTGTCTATGAAGTGTTCAGCAGTCTGATGGCCTGATGGAAAAAGCTGTCTCTCAGTCTGCTGGTACGGGACCGGATGCTGCAGAACCTCCTTCCTGATGGTAGTAGTCTGAACAGTTTATGGCTGGGGTGACTGGAGTCCTTGATGATCCTCCCCGCTTTCCTCAGGCACCGCTTCCTGTAGATGTCTTGGAGGGAGGGAAGCTCACCTCCAATTATCCGTTCAGAGCACCGCTCTACTCTCTGGAGAGCTTTGCGGTTGTGAGCGGTGCTGTTGCCGTACCAGGTGGTGATGCATCCAGTGAGGATGCTCTCAATGGCACAGCGATAGAAGGTCCTGAGGATGCGGGGGCTCATGCCGAATCTTTTCAGTCTCCTGAGAAAGAAGAGGCGCTGCTGCGCCTTCTTCACTGTTTTGTTTATGTGTACTGACCACGTAAGATCCTCAGCCAGATGTACACCAAGGAAGCGGAAGCTGCTCACTCTCTCCACAGCGGCGCCGTTGATGGTGATGGGGGTGTGTATTCCTCTGCACCTCCGGAAGTCCACTATCAACTCCTTTGTCTTTGCGACGTTGAGGGTGAGATGGTTGTCTTGACACCAGTGGGTCAGGGCGCTGACCTCCTCCCTGTAGGCCGTCTCATCACCGTTGGTAATAAGACCCACCACTGTAGTGTCGTCCGCAAACTTCACAATGATGTTGGAGTTTCTAGTGGCCGTGCAGTCGTAGGTGTAGAGTGAGTACAGGAGAGGGCTCAGTACACACCCCTGTGGAGCACCAGTGTTCAGTGTGATGGGGGATGAGGTGGTGCTGCTCAGTCTGACCACTTGGCGTCTGTCAGACAGGAAGTTAAGGATCCAGCTGCCGAGGGAGCTGCTCAGTCCTAGATCCTGCAGTTTCCTGTCCAGCTTCGAGGGAACGATGGTGTTGAATGCTGAGCTGTAATCTACAAACAGCATAAGTAACACGGTCATTGGCATCTACTGTATCACTATGGAAATGGTTACGAGGCCATTTCTGAGACTTTGGACTCCATTGAACCACAGTGCGAGCCATTATCCATAACTAGAGAAAACTTGGAGAAAACACTGGTGAAGCTTCCGAGGACTGGCTGGCCAAAATCACTTCTAAAGCACTGCAGGCCTCACTTGCAAAAATAACACAAAGGCTCGTCTCACATTTGCCAAAAAACATCCTGATGATCCCCGAGACTTTTGGTAAAATATTCTGTGGGCTGATGACACAAAAGTTGAACTTTTTGGAACTAACAAAGCATTTCATAAAAAAAGCATTTCATGCCAACAGCCAAACATGGTGGTGGTAGTGTGATGGTCTGGGGCTGCTTTGCTCCTTCAAGACGACTTGCTATAGTTGATGAAACCATGATTTCTGCTTTTTACCAGAGAGGAAGAAGAAAGTCCAGCAATCAGTTAATGCCCTTAAACTCAAGTAAACTTGAGTTAGGACAATGATCCAAAACACACCAGCAAGTCTACTTCTGAATGGCTCAAAAAAGCAAAGTGAAGGTTTTGGAGTGGCCTACTCAAAGTCCAGTTTGAGAGGCGTTAGTATGACCGTAAAGAGGCCACTCCTGCTCAGAACCCTCCAATGGAGCCAAATTTTACCAATTCTGTGAAGAAAAGTGCAACAGAATTCCTCCACAGCGTTGTGAAAGAGTCATTGTCAGTCATCTATCTCTACTTTTAAGATTTGGCTTAAAACCTTCCTTTTTGCTAAAGCATATAGTTAGGGCTGGACCAGGTGACCTTGAATCCTCCCTTAGTTATGCTGCAATAGGCGTAGGCTGCTGGGAGATTCCCATGATGCATTGAGTATTTCTTCTTCAGTTACCTTTCTCACTCACTATGTGTTAATAGACCTCTCTGCACTGAATCTCTGCACTTGTTATTAATCTCTGTCTCTCTTCCACAGCATGTCTTTCATCCTGTCTTCCTTCTCTCACCCCAACCAATCACAGCAGATGGCCCCGCCCCTCCCTGAGCCTGGTTCTGCCGGAAGTTTCTTCCTGTTAAAAGGGAGTTTTTCCTTCCCACTGTCGCCAAAGTGCTTGCTCATAGGGGGTCATATGATTGTTGGGTTTGTCTCTGTATGTATTATTGTAGGGTCTACCTTACAATATAAAGCATCTTGAGGCGACTGTTGTTGTGATTTGACGCTGTATAAGTTCAATTGAATTCAACTGAATTGAACTGAATCATCGCAACACTTGATTGCAGCCCTGCTGACAAGGCTGGCCCAGGATGGTTAGTTTGGATAGCTGTTTTCCCTTAATAAATGAAATCATCATTTAAAAACTGCATTTTGTATTTACTCTGTCTTTGTATAGTATCAACATTTGTGTGATGGTGGTTTGAGACGTGTAAGTGTGACAAATATACAAAAATAAGCAATCAGGCAAATACTTTTTTGCAGCTCTGTGTGGTGCTGAAGGGATAACAGCTGATGCTGAAATAGGGTCTGGCTGTCCTTTCATGTTATACCAACTTGTACCACAAGATGGTGCAGTGAGTGATCCACACAAGTGTTTACAAACATATTCTTATTTCCTTTCATGGTCAAGGCTAAAAAATGTTAAATCCTGCCCCCTGGTGATAATATTTTAGTTCAGAGGTTAATTACAAAAAAAGGAACACTTA
The DNA here is from genome assembly GCF_036321145.2 of Pelmatolapia mariae. Classification (NCBI taxonomy): domain Eukaryota; kingdom Metazoa; phylum Chordata; class Actinopteri; order Cichliformes; family Cichlidae; genus Pelmatolapia; species Pelmatolapia mariae. The sequence continues at coordinate 4,666,709 of NC_086242.1, forward strand.
AAAAGTATCTTGCTTACTCTGCAATACGTCCTTTTTTATTCAGGCTGGGATGCTGAGCTGGACTGGAAGGATGTGCTGTCAGGAGGTGAGAAGCAGAGGATGGGTATGGCCCGCATGTTCTACCACAGGTAAGGAGAAACAGCCTATGGGTTAACATTTCTTAGCGTGTAGCCCATTGGCTGTTTTCACAGAAGGAATTACTGTTAAGAAATCAAATGCTAAAGAGTAAACTAAAGTGTGTTTTTTCAACGTTTACATATTTGCACATAATAACTATATAAATGGTGGATGCTCATAATGAATGTGGCCAAATAATGAGATCAGTATATATGCAGGTAATGCCTGTGACCCAAATTGCAGGTTTTAGATGGGTTTTTTTGTTTTGTTTTTTGGGGGGTTTTTTTGCTTTTGCTTTTAGACTAATAGAGAGGACTTTATTATGACTATCACAGGCACACAGCTATGGCTGGGAGCTCAGAGGCCACACCCTCTTGTTTGCAAATCATGTGTTTGCAAATGGCAGCCAATCACAGGAAAGGTGCCCTAAAGAAAGAAGCTAAGACAGCTTGGTTCAGAGGATAAAGTGAGCTCCACTGAAGCCTAGTACAGGATAACATAGGTTTACTTTGAACTTGGAATCATGCTAAGCTACTCTAGAAGTAGCCTCTTTAAAACTATAGTTCATCTGCTGTAACAGTTGGATCTTGTTTATGGGTGTATATCATAACCAATCCGATTGCATGGAGTGGATGCATAGCACCAACTTAAAACCATTTCCTCTGCCTCTGTCAGGCCTAAATACGCCCTGTTGGATGAGTGCACCAGCGCTGTGAGCATTGACGTGGAAGGAAAGATTTTCCAGGCCGCCAAGGATTCTGGCATCTCCCTGCTCTCCATCACGCACAGACCCTCCCTGTGGTAAGCCTCGTCACACTGGGGGAATATTTTGGTCCATAAATGCTAATGTAGTTGGTGGCAGACAAGCTTCTTCAGAGTGTAGTAGGGAGCAAATCTTTTCTTTGTTTCTAATCCTTCTTCCCCACCTCCAGGAAGTACCACACCCACCTGCTGCAGTTTGACGGGGAAGGAGGCTGGCGCTTTGAGCAGCTGGACACGGCAACGCGCCTCTCCCTAACTGAGGAGAAGCAGCGGCTGGAGGCCCAGCTGGCCGGCATTCCCGAGATGCAGAATCGCCTCAACGAGCTCTGCAAGATCCTCGGAGACGACTCTGTCCTAAAAACAGCTGAGGAGTGAGGGGGGAGGTGTGAGAAGAGGCCTGAGGGGGTAAAGGAGGATTGAGACGAGGAGAAAAGAAGAAGCTGGGGGTGGTGGAGGAGGAGGAGGAGGTGCGAGGCAATGAAAAGGCAAAGAAATCAGTTTGTTAGTACAAATTTTTTTTCCCTGTTTTTTTCTTTCGCCCTGAGCCTCTCGGTAAAGCAGGGGAGCTCTTAATGGCAGCTTTGCCTCTGAGCTCTCCCTTCTCTCCCCTCTCCGTCTTTTCACCCTCTCCTTTGCCCTGCTCTAGTCTGAGAGGCGGGGGAGAGTGAAGTGCATTCGCAAGTATTCCTGCCGCTTGTAATGCACACTGTTTGCTTCCACTGCTCAAAGTGGCGTGGCTGATACACCCAAATTAACCAAGACGATGAATTTGTTTGTTTTGTAGCACTTTACTCTGCTTTCAGAGGTGTGCGTGTCACGGTGGCTCTGGGAGCTGCTATTTAGCTGGAAAACCTTTTAAAGGTTAGAGCCACTCTGATGTCCAAAGCAGTATTCCAGTTTAGCAGCAGATTTTAGTTTTCCCGAATGTAATGTGACCTTATTTTTTGCAGAGCCACAGTACAATCTGTTTCCTTATACCTCACGTTAGCTTTGTTAGGTTGCACGTCCATGAACCACTGGTATGGGCTCAGATGCCGACTCTATTATTAGAACGATTAGTGACGCAGGTCTGACTCCAGAACTATAAGTTTCTGGTTTATTGAACAAATACAATGAGATAAAGAGGTCCAGTGAGGAAGGGCAAGCTCATCCTGCTCGGAGAGGGTTTTTTTAGCAGATGAGTGCACACACACACACACAAAAGGATATCAAATTAGAGGAAAAACAATAACAGTAATTAGTAGTGACCATGTAAGGCTCTGGAAATCTGCTGGAGAGACGCACGCTAGTCATTGTTGATAGATAGTTCATGATTTGGTGTTTTGACAATGTGGAGTTGTGTTTGAGGCAAGTCGTTTCATACACCATAGACAGCATTCATATTTGCCAAGCAATGAAAGGATGACTTTGTGTATTTAAATACTCTACCATGTTCCAGAATATTCTCCACGTTACAGCTGTTTAAAATTATTAAGTTATAATAGATAATAGGTTGTTTTACTCGTGAAGTTGCTGGTAACAAAGATGGAAAGTTGTGATACTGTTAAAATAATTTTTTCCTTTTTTTCCTTTCTTAAAAAAGTTGGGAATTCCGCGCTCCTGCGTGGTGACGGTAACTTGCGATTACAACTGCTTTTATAAATGTACTCTCTTTACGCGGTTCGAACCTGGAATGCTCCTGTTTGATATGGTTCACGAGCTGCAAACAGGACTGCCTTTGCTTTTCAGATTGGGCTGAGTTAAAGGGGACCAATTACGGTTATTCTACTGTTCTAATAATATTTTTATTCTAGCGTAGCTTTGCATGATTCACAGTTCAAAATAATCCTTTTTTCAACCTGAAAAGCTGTTCAAGCGTCTTTCTCTTAAAGGCCACCTGACCTTTGAGCCAACTTTACTCTGATTGGCTGCCCCTCACAAGCAAGCCTGAACAGCAGGTGGCTGGGGCTTTAGTGCCTGAGATTACTCTATAAGGATATCCTCATTCTGGAAAAGGTAACACCCACCTTGCTCTCCTTTGGCTCATATAGATAAATAGAAGTGTCTGAAATCACAGCTTTTGGATGACAGGGATTGTTTGCACATATTTGAAACTTTGGTCATGTTCAATATGAGCCTCCCTCGTGTTTTAACGGTGTGGCAGAAAATCTGTAAATGTATTTTTTATTTGTGACACATTATGTTAATTAAAACAGGAGAAACACTGGACTTCTCTGTGAAACTGTCACACTGTGCTGGATATAAGCCTCAAACAGTGCCAGTTTCATGCCTGACTAACTAGCACAATCTAATGATACCAAGCCATCTCACTGATTATGATACCACTATATTGTTAAAATGCCTCTGTTTTGTTAACATTCCACCATATGTGTGTTCAGAGCCTCAGAGCATGGACAATCAGGTACGTCATCAACAAGTGCACTGCTGTATTTCCGTCTACACAAGGACTTCTTAGAATCCTCAGACAAAAATGGCTAAATGACTTCTAAGTTTAGGCATATAAGCAGGCATTATCTAATCTTTTATGGAACCTTTAATGTATATTGTTGGGTTTGCATGCCAGGATTTGCCTGAGCCCCAGCTGCGTCCCTCCCATGCTTACATGCCAGCAATGAAACCTCCCCTCTTGGCTTTTGGGGGACAGTTTAAGAAAAGAACTTCAGAGCATTTAGATGCAGCGCTGCTCTGCTCAGGGTGAGAGCTGCCAGGTTTCTGTGGGACAACCCCCCCCCAAACCCCAAAGAAATGTGACTGGAAAGCAAAAACGGATTTTGAAGATTTGAGTCACTTCTTTTCTTTAATGTCTAAAGGTCCTATCTGGGATGTTCTCTCTATTAAAGAGACTGTTTTCTTCTGGTACGTAAGGGAGAGCATCACGGGCATCACCACAGCCTTGCAAAAACGGCAAGATGGCATTCGTTTCTGACCCGAAACACGATCGTTTTGTTCAGTTGGACTCTGTTGACAGGAAGGCTCACGATCCGCTGAATGACACAAGAGTCTGCCGAGTAAAACTGGAACAAGGAGGTTGGCTCAGAGAAGTGCCTGCTATTTTCACAGGCATAGTGAGATGATAAATCCAGTATTTCATCCTGAATAGACAGGAGAAGAAATGATGAGGTGTCTTCTTCTTCTTTTGTCAGATTTTTATTTATTTGGGGGGGGGGGGGGTTGCATCATTATTGTCCAATCATCCTACAAAACTGAGCCTAACTGAGGCTAAAACCCACTCATTTACTGTTGAGTGGAGTTATTCATTGATGACAACGCATGATAGGGGACAGGACAGTGAACACTGGTATCAGCTGGACGTAAAATTCACCTGCTGACAACTAGCAACACAGAGAAGGTAATAATCTGACAGTGTAGTGGTCAAAGCATGTTTCTGCTGCCCCCAAGTGGCCAAAAAAGTTAAAGCAGCTACGGTGTTTGTGGTTGCCTTGGTCCTAGTCTAACTATGAACATTTCTCTGTATTGAATTTTTGGCTTGTGAATGAGACCTCATCATTTCTTCCAACCCCATGACACAGCAGGCCTCTGAGGTGGCTTACTGAACTGTTACTCGCTAGTGCAACCCCCCCATACCCCCCACCAACCCCCTCCCAGCCTTTCTCACCCCATCGTTTATTAAGAGACTGAATGTAAGTGAGAGATTATGTATGAAGCAAATTCTACGCCACTGGATCATACAAGTTTCTTGTTTGTTAACAGCTTGTCGTTTTATAATTGTGTTAATAGTGCATGCTATTTCATTTTACAAGAACCACAATGTGGTGTTACATTTTAGATCTGCTGTACAGCGTGGTGTGTGAACTGGAATTATGGGAAAGGGCATTTTCATGTTATTCCATGGCTACAGGGCAGCCAGATTTAATATTTTCAACATTGTCAAAAGCAGATGGATGACTACATGTAAGTTTGAGAATGATGTTGTACTTTTGTGGGATTTGTATTAGGCTGCCATGTACCACAGACCAGCATGCATTGATTCTTCCTTAAATCCAGGGATTACTACGCTTTGGAATTATTACATAATTACGTTAAAGACATAATTACCTCCCACACCTGTAGTTCTTTTGTATTTTCAGTAACAGTAGCCCAGGTCATCTTTTGGGGATCTCATATGACACATGTGTAGGAGTCTGTGTATTTTAAACCTTTACAGCAAGAGAGCTTGAGCGACATTAAGGTCATCTGATCAAAATCACTTTATGTTGAAAGATGAAGATGTATTTTCTTGTAAATAAAACGATACAATGCAACCTCAGAAAAATGAACTTGCTTCTTTTTTAGCTTTGAAGTAAATGCTTGAGTTTAGCCCAGCTTTCAACACTGTTAAATAAATGATGATATTTGTACCACATGATGAGCTTTAATAGTTCTTTAAATTTAGCACAGGTCAGAGAATAATATAGGTTGGGCAATACTGGTCTTTTTGGAATTATCACAATGTGTCAGGAGTGCATGAAAAGACGATTTGGTTATTTTAACATCACATAATGTGTCCAGTACAGCAGTATCTATGCAACTGTCAGCAAATCAATTCAGTTTTATTTATGTCTCACAAAATAACGACGCCTCAAGGCACTTTATATTGCAAAGTAAAAAACCTACGATAATAGCACCTAGCAACAGTAGGAAGGAAAAACTCCCTTTTAACAGGAAGAAACCTCTGGCATAACTAGGATCAGGGATGGGCAGCCATGTGCTGTTACCGGTTGAGCATGAAGGGAGGAAGACAGAGATGAGGACTGATTATTCAAGACCTCGTTTGTGACAAGAAGAATTTTAAAGTGAATTCTGGATTTAACAGGAAGCCAGTGAAAAGAAGCCGGTATGGGAGAATCATGCCGTCGCATTCTAGTACCTGTCAGTACTCGCTGCAGCATTTTGGATCAGCTGAAGGCTTTTCAGGGAGCTTTAAGGACATCCTGATAATAAAGAAATTACAGTATTCCAGCCAAGAAGTAATACATGCACAAACTAGTTTTCTAGTTTCTGTGAGACAGGATGTTTCTAATTTTAGAGATATTGTGAAAATGTAATTATAGGCAATTATCGGCAATCACAGGGAGTAGAAAAGATGGATATAGCCACTGTGACAGCATCCACTGGTTAGTGGTTTTCAACAGTGCTATCGTGGTATTTTGTAACTGGACTTTACAGGAGAACAGCAGCTACCGCATTCTCATGTGACTGGCATGTTGTTGGCCAATGAGAACCCTACTTTCTGAATAAATAATTACTGCTCTTTTCTTCCTTCTAATATAGCTCTAAATGTGTACATATACCATACAGAATAATAGCCAGTGTATAAATATCGGCAAACTGGGATTTTCCCCAAAGCTTCAGTGTCAGTCAGGCTCCAACAGAGGGTGCAGTGAGGGGCTGTAGATGGACACACTAATGTAGCAAACAGACAGAGTACATTGCATATACAACCAAAGAATGCATTTACTAAAGAAAATGCAGCCTGAATGCTGATAGCTAAAAGGTTTGAGTTAATTTTTGTAATTGCTGAATCCTTGTTGTAAAGCTTGTTGAATGAGGTGAAATACACTGAATCATTCACCTGAAAGCCAAAGTGCAGAACTGTTGAAAACTGACGTTCACCCAGAAGAAGAAGTTTATGCAAATTTGGAAAGTTGCTGAACATCTTTAAAATGTACATTAGAACAACTGACTAATGACCAAAAAAAATTTAGAATAAATATTGAAAGCTCATATTCTTTAAATCACTGGAAGAGTGGAATTATGTATTTTAAATGTCTAAACTCAAGAATCAGAACATTTGCAGAATATGTGTGTGTCTGTATGTGAGTATCACCGAGTGAGTGACATACAGAGAAAGAGGGGAACTGGCACCAGTTGAAAAGGTAAAATAGTTTTTAATCTTTAACTGTTTTGTGGGTTTAATTTCATTTAATTTCTTTTATTTTTATTCACATATTACACAGACTGTGTGTGCAGACTGAACAGGCTGAAGCAGAGCACCACCTGGCCTATTTTCAAGTATCATTAAGGTTACAGCGTGTAACATTTCACCATTACATGTCAGTAGATTGCAGATTGCAGTCAACTGAATTCACTTTTCTTGTCCCAGAACACCTAAACTCCTCAGCAATGTCCACAATTACATTGGGATACTTAAAGAGAAGCAGCAGGAAGCACAAAGCTCCAAACTGCTCACAACTCAAGAAGTAGTGACAGACATAGTTACCCACATCCTGCAGAGTTTCTGGGAGCTTCCTCCTTGCCCCCTCTTAAACATGGCCTCCCAAAGGCTGAGCATACTCTCCATCAGTGTCACAAAGGCCACTTTGGATTGAATCTCCAAAACTTTTACAGCACTGAATAGCCAGACCATTTTCTCCTGCTCCATCAGGGACAACGTGGTCCAGACCATCGTGAGAGAAATCTGATTTAAATGTCTAAACTCAAGAACCTCAAATGAAAAACCAGCATATTTACCAAATATCTGCTCTGTGTGTCTGTCTGTGAGTATTAGAGTGTAAATTACAGAGAAAGAGGGGAACTGGCATCAAATGAACAGGCAAAATAGTTTTTAATCATTAAAGATTTTGTGGGTTTTACTTTAAGAATAATTGTGTGTTAGTGTGGAGACAAAGCATATACATACAACAGCTTTCAGTTGGACTGGAGTAAATACAGAGATACTGTTGCTCTGTGGCAAAGCCCTGTTAAATCTGCCGCGATGCACCTGCTGAAAAACTGTTTCTAAATCCAAGTCCACGTTTTGAGGGTAAAATAATGACTGTAGAGCAAAAACTGTGGACAAAGCAGCTTCTTACTGAAACAGCCAACATTTCATCCCATTGACACCCATTATAAACTCTGAAACTGGTGGGGAGGGGGGGGGGAAGCAATAAACTTAAACTGGAACTGAAGAAAAACTATAAAAGATACTGAAAAGATAAATCCAAGCTGAATAGTTCAAAGTCTGGGCTTAGTTTTAAAGTTTAAAAGGTGTCTGTAGGTGAATGTGTGGAAGTAGAGTTGGAATAGGAGTAAGTTGAATGAGGATTTGAAAAGTCTCCATATTGACATACATGATAGATTTTTGTTGAATACAAACCTTCAGAATTATAGTTCACGGGTGTAATGATACGAATTCACCACTAGATGGCAACGTGGCCAAGTTACATTTTGTGCCCTATAACGTCATCTAATTATTACACACAGACAGAAGAGGCCAGGTTTATATTAAGTGGAAGTTTAAAATCGTTTCACGTCGCCTTTTTTAGGGTTTCAAGGACTGCGGGCCATGCATATATTCTGGAGTTTTTAGCGATATGTCACGATAAAGTCAGTTTCACTGAGCTGACAGTCGACACAAGTGTGTTATTATTATTACTTTTATTATTGCTGGTGTGTGAGGTTGCCCCCTGCCTGGATTGGTACGGCTCTCCTGGGGGGAGGAGCTTGGTTACGTCCAGGGCAATCACACGCCAGGCGGATCCCGGCTCCTCCACACTCACACGGTGCACTCCACCCGGGCCGGAGGAAGCGACGATGCCTCCCAGGAGGTGACCTCGGCTGAATCCTTAGCCACATTTCCCTGAACATGGAATCCAAATCTATTCATATAGAATAGATTGAGCCTTTAAAATGGGGTTTATTTCCAAGCCGGCGACGAGGTGAGGCGAAAGCGGCGGCCGCGGTGGAAGCCCAAGATAGAAAGCGCTTTATTGAGAGGAGCAGGGAGGGAGGGAGGGAGGGAGAGAGACCGCGACGCTCTCCCGTCTAAGAGGATAAAGGGAAAAGAAAAAAAAGCGAAACTGAGCTATATTTAAGCGGGCTGTTTCGGGCCAGCCTCCCGTGCCACCATGAGCAGCAGCAGCGGGCCGGATGAGAGCTCGGTGCGCGTCGCCCTGAGGTAAGGATGCAGACGCCTCTCATGAGATGCTCTCGTGTTACACCTGCTTGGGACCGTGCACATGTTACTCCTGCTTTTATTTTGACTGGGTTCTCCTAAAACAACAATACTCCTTTACTAAATCTGCTTTTATTTTGAAGCTGACAGGAGCTGCTGCAGATTCTTTGCATGGTGTGCAAAGCAAATATAGCTCTCGATTACATGAGCTGCTCTTGTTAATACCTGCATGCTTTGTACTGGATTTATGAATGAGGATCTTATATGTGTCTGAGGGATTAGGCCTTCCGCTTCTTCCCTTGAAGACTGCACCTGTAGTAAGAGTGAGCCACACGATTTCAAAGGATGCACTCACTTCTCATAAATGCAGGTGCATTTGAGCCCCTTGCAGCCACTCATTGTGATATTTCGCCTTGCTTTTGTGCGTTACTCCGTGTGTGTGTGCGCGCATTCGCTGTATCATGCTGCTCTGACCCTTGTCCCTGAGGCCAGTCCAATCCTGTCACTTACACTGCACACACACTGAGATAGCCGCCATCTGGTCACAATACAACAAATCAATAAAGACACCAGTATAATGTTGGAAGCCACTTGCATGGGAATGTGTGTCTGTGTGTGTGTGTGTGTGTGTGTGTGTGTGTGTGTGTGTGTGTGTGTGTGTGTGTGTGTTTGGATTAAAAACCTGAACTGTCATGTGATCTCATTGGAGGAGAGAGGACAAAAAGCTCCCGTCCCTCTCACGTTTCTCCTCGTCCCTCTCGCTCCTTGTTGTGCATTCAGACTTTGACCCAGAACTCTTGTTTACTGAGCCAGCTCAGTTTACAAGCTCTCTCTCTCTTCTTCATGGATAATAAATAATCTGTCTATCTGTCTGTACACCCCCACCCCACCTCACCCCCCAATCACATGCTCTGCTGCTCTCTTTAATAATAAGATTCAATTCATATTGGAACATTGCATTTGTCTGGCTTCCTGTCTTAGCTTAATGTGAACACACAAAACAGCCTGTTTGATGTGTGGCAAATAAAGATCTGCATGTTTTTGTCCTACCTGCTTTTGTATCTTGTTAGAAAGGTCAGGTGCAGTAATTATTTAAAGCGCCTTTGTTGTGTTTGTTGGTCTGTTGTCCTATTGAAGGTCAGACAAAAAGGCTTTTCATTGGTTTAGGTTTTCATCTATAAGTTTGTTCATGATTTCTTTGATTTTCTTTATTTCTTTGACGTAAGTAACCTCTATTCTCACGAAGAATGCTTTGGGCACACATATTTATGTCTCTTATGTATTTGGTTAGATGAATTTAGAGGGATATTTGATTTTTCTCAGTGTAAGTACATAAATACAACTTTAGTTAAGTTCAAAACTAGACTAAATTGCACTTGGGGGGGATCTTAGTATTTTGAGTCTGAATTGCAAGTGTAAGAAGAGCGACAGGCTATTTTGATGAACTTATAAAAGACCTAATACAAAACTGAGCTTAAACATGACGTTTTATGTTGGCCTAATATTTTTACTTAAACCATAAGTCTGATGACCATATGGCACAGATGTCGAACTCGAGGCCTTGAGGGCCGGAGTCCTGCGCGTTTTAGATGTGTCCTTGATTCAACACAGCTGATTTCAATGGCTAAATGACCTCCTCGACATGTCTTGAAGTTCTCCAGAAGCCTGGTAATGAACTAATCATTTGATTCAGGTGTGTTGACCCAGGTTGATATCTAAAACCTGCAGGACACTGGCCCTCGAGGCCTGGAGTTCGACACCCCTGCCATCCTGCCATATGGGTTATGAAAGTGGCTACTTTTCATGAATTACAACCCAGCCCTTTAGTTAGAATCAGCTCCGTGGAACATTTTAGAGTCTTTCAGCTTATTATTTTTGGTTTACTGTGTTCTTACAGCTGTTTTTTCCTTCTTGGCACTGTTGCCTTTCACAGCAGTTGGGTAATTTAATTTAGAAGCTCGTTTCCATCAGTGAAAAAAGTATTTTTGTTTTTCGTAAGTCAAACCTTTATATTATTATTTTAAAGTTTTGAGTTCGGTATATGAAAATTTCAGCTTACCAACTCAAACTTAGGAGAAAATTTGAAATTGAAAATAGAGTTTAAACAACTTGACATTTTCAGTTACTAAGTTGAAATTTTGAGATAATAACTCAAAGTTTTTACTGGCAAGATCATTTAATCACAAACCTTTAGATAACATAGTGTAATCTTCACTTTCCTGCAGTACCAACAGGGGGAGACAAGGTATAAGAAGGCATAAGGTACATTCCAACGTCGTTCTATGCCTGAAACGATTAAGCTAGGCGGCTAATGTGTATTTACATGTAAACGTGTTAGTAATGTCTCTTTAAATGCTGTCCCACGATTATTTTTGTTGGTTCGCAATAAAATATCTCCCTCTGCTGGCACCGCAAGTCGCTGCAACTTCTGCATCTGTATCCATTACACGGTGTCTATTGTCAACACGTTCTCACTCCCAAAGCGTAACATTTTACGCTAGGTGACAATCGTCAGTATATTACGCTTCCGGGAACCCATCATGTTCCTATATTATGAGATCGGAAAAATGAGGAAACATGAGAACCGTTTGGAATCAATCTATACATGTACGTTCATTTTACTTAAATCGCTTTGGAAAACTATCTAACGTCATTAAAGTTGTGGTTAACGATAACAATAAGGTTATGGTTAGGGCTGGAATACAGGGCTGGAGCGTGTATTACTGCGGGAGCATCATTCTACTGGATTTCATCCATAACCTGGCGCGACAGATGACCTTCCGCGTTCCTCAGGAACGCTGTGAGACTTGACAAATCGTCGGTATATTACGCCTCGGGAGTGGGCTGGGAATGGGCTGCTATTGTACACTTTAGCATTATACTGGGTTGCAAATGTTTAACTAATCCTCGGCCTCCTTTAGTAGTAATGATAACAATAATAATTGTAGTCTGTTTGTTGCTTTAGAAGCCAGACTCAGTTAATTGGAGATCTGGCTCGGCACCCTTGAAATTCCTGCAGCTACTTTACAATATAAACTGCTTTGAAGGGACTGTTGTGATTTGGCAATGTAGAAATTGTAAGAATTATTTATTTTTGGGCAGCCAGAGTAATTATTGAATGTTAGAATTCAAAAACGTACAGTGCAGCAGTTGAACTGAGCTCTTAGTAGGCAGATGTACAAATTTACTGTACTTTTCCCAAGAATGAAAATCCACTGTTAATGCTAAACATAACTCTCAGCAAGTCGCTCAGCCTTGTGCTTCTTTAACTAATCGTGTTATTGTCACGTGGCTGCCTCACACCTAGCTGTTAAAACAACATGAAGACGAGACAGAAGAAACAAAAACTCCAAATTAAAAAAGCTTTGAATTTCCTGTGATAACAAATACAAATTGTCATTATAAAGCCTGCATACTTTTCTTAAGTTGTCACAGCTGTTTCTTTTTTTTTTTGTGTTGCTGATTAATACGAAACCTTTAGAAAATGTCCCATCTTTGATTAATTTTCACAGACAGTCACTTACAGGTCACACCTGAACGGCTCATTTCACGTCTTTGAACATTCAACCACAGCTTCGCGTTGATGTTTTCAGCTCATTAATCGCCGTGGCAACATTCTAATTATTTTGAAATGTTACGCTTGTGGTGAACTGTGATTCTTACCTCTGAAACATTTTGACTGCCAGCTTTCTCCCAGCTCCTGTAACAGTTTAGTTAGCTTCATCTGTGTGTCTCCAGTAATCAGCTAGCAGGTTGCCAACCTCTACCTGCCTCAGCCTGCGTTGCCAATGCTGTCTGTTAGCGAGCGCCTAATCCCCCGTCCCATAAGGTCCAATGTGATGAAATGCACTTTTGTCATCTCTTCTTTTTTTCTTTTCTTTTTTTTTGAGTGGTAACAGAAAAGAACAAGAAAGAAAGACATCTGGAGATCTAACAGAAGGACAGCATTACAGGGTGTTGTTATGTCTCCTTGATTTATTACTGGAAAGATGATGTAACATAAAATTCAATTTGTTCTTTAAAAGAGAATGTGCTTTCTTGATGGATCTTAAGACGTGTTTGCTGTTCTTTCCTTTGTGGTTTTAAAAAATGTTTTCCACACCTGACAGCATACAGATGGGGCACTTCAGTGGTACAATGTTGGGGGATTTAGCAAACACAAAGTGTTTACTGGCCTATCCCCATGTGTAAGATCTATCTTCTTATATAACAGCCCATCTGTGTGTGCATGTTTGGGCACAGTAGTGTAAATACTTTTTTCACCCATAGCACAAAAAATCATGCAAAACCTTAATGATTTATCTGAGAAATAATTGATGTTACAAAGTCAGCCCGAAGGAGCCGGCCAAAAGATCTAATTAGATTGTCGATATCCTCGAGGTGCAGCTTTAAAAATTCAAAGCCTACAGGCAGAAGTGGTGAGCAGTGAGGTTTCAGGTTTCGTAGTCACTTTGGAATCCACAGCAGATAGCTTTTCCTCATTAATTAGATGGGCTTGAGTGAATACTTTAAAATAATCTACTTATTTTGAATGCACCAAGAAGCTATAAAAACTTAGGGAGCAGCTAATGAGCCAACAGTTTGGACAAAACACAGCCATAACCTTAAAACTTCTAACAGGTAACGTGAGTAACTTTAACCTTCTCGTTACAATGCAATGCTCTACTAGGAAACCTTTGGTCCTGAGTGTTATTTTTGAACATACCACACCTGAACATCATTGCAGATCAACCTAATCAGAGAGTCAGTACCTGATGGCGGTGGCCTGCCCCAGCAGGACTGTAAAAGCACTGCATTTTTGGCAGTAATGGGGGTAAACTGAAACATAGTGCACCCACACATGCTTAAATAAATTAACAAATAATACATGCCTTATTACAGTAAATAAGCAACAGTCAGCTGCCTCTCCAGGCTTTACAGTTTCCCTGTCAGTGGACTCCAACTTTAACTTCCAAAAGCAGCAGCATCCTGCAGCTCCATTGATTTTGGTAAAGCAGCACATAAACCAGTTCTAAAGAAGAAGGGACTACCATAGCCAGCTGTAGTCCATCTGCAGTGGATCTGGAGTCCATCCCACCATGGGAGGAGAGACTTTCTGGGGATTGACCGCAAATGGACTGTTCATTGATGGAAAATTAAAAAAATCTAACTGCAGTCATAAATAAAGTCTGTGTGTGGGAAACAGTGCGACATCACCCACCACCCCGAAGAAACTGCTCAGAAATAAGAGTAAAATGTGTTAAGATGAGCTTCTATAATTTTATATCCCAATCTGATAGCGCATCATTAGAATGCACTGAAACAAGCCACATCCAGTGGCTTTAACCCACCTAAAGGAATGGATCAGAGCTGCTTTGGTGGATGAGCAGGACCTTTTTAATATTTGGTGGGTGATGTTAATGTTGTTGCTGATGATTGCATATGTAATGTCCATTTAACCCAGTAGAAATGCCAAACGTATCCTTTAAAACAGTGCATCTTGTCCATGAGTTGGTTACTTACTTGGTTACAAAAATGTAGCCATGTTATCAAAATCTAATTTATATTAAATGAGTTAATGAAGGATAGGCAAGGATAAGCGGAAGCGAATGGATGGATGGAGTTAATGTTAGTGCAAAGATGATTTAAGACCAATACTCGGTCATCGGGCTAGATTAGATCGCCACAAATATTCTCTTTCAGTCACTGACCTTCCTCGTAGCAGCCATTATGACCTGGAGTAGGAGACAAACACAGGTGTGACTAATCACATTAATAAAGGCTCAGTGCTCAGGTGGAACAGGACCCCCATTAATGTGAATCATAACACCTGCGTCCATCATGGCAGTAGGGTTTCTGTGAAAAAGATCTAGTATAGAAATTCCTCATGGTTTTTACTCTACGCCGTAGTCAGGTGGCGTGTGCTCTGACTGTACTCAACATAGACAGGACATTGAAAAAACTTAGGTACCAAATAAAGTTTCTATGTTATAACAACAATAAAAACAAGTATTGTTAGAAACCAGCCCCCAGCTGCTTTTTCCAGATTGTCTGACGCCTACTGGCTCCTCCTCTTTGACCTTTGTGGATTATGTTTGAGGGCAAAGGCCCGTGCGTCTGCTGCGGTGAACCAAAACCTCCCTGTGTGTGTGTGTGTGTGTGTGTGTGTGTGTGTGTGCCTCCTCTGACCGGCGACCATCCAAGCGTATTCACGATAAATATTCATGAATCAACTCAAGTGAACTGAGACACAAAGAGAAGCATGCTGCAAGCCATCTGCCAGCTTCTGTCATGTGATCATGTTGTTACTGATATTCAATAAGTTCTGCCTAAATAGCGCAGAGGTTAGTTCAGTATAGATTTTTCCTAATATTAGTATTTATTTGTTTGCTGCAGCTTCATTTCAAAACTTTCCTGCTTGTTTCATGCTTGCTGCGTTTGTGTTGCCTTCTTGAATTTCCGCGTGACTCCCACATGTGCCATTATGGGCCGAACTGTCCTTGTCAAAAAGGAATGTTTTTATTAAGCTGGTATCAGTGCTGGAGGCCAGTGTGTGTGTGTGTGTGTGTGTGTGCTGATATGCCCTCTCTGGCTGCCTCTCAAGGTGATAACCACCATCCTCTTCCACCTTTCCCTCTTTCCTGCCCGGCGATCTTTGACCCAGGAAGCTGTCAGAACTTTCATCCGTGACCCCGTCGCATTTTTCCTTTGGCAGCCTGTGTGGACTCATGTTAGCTGTTACCATGGCAACCTTGGGTCCTTTCACGTGTAGGGGTGTGCAGCAATGCCCCTGTGACTGAACTGCCACGGATCTAAGGGCAGCTTGAGGGAGGGAAACTAAAAGCCTGAGTCAGCAGAATGCCCTCTTTTTTTCTTCTTTCCTACTCGGTCTTTTCTGACCTCCCCCCCCCCCCCTCCCCCACCCCCACCACCATTGTCTGGTGTTGTTTCCACACCAGATTCCAGAGAAAAGAATGATTAAAGGTGGGCTTCATACAATACTTCTTTATCGGCTTCTGTAGAACACCAAGTGCAAAATTACACGAATGCATCGTTCACTGAGAAAAAATGGAAATTCCCAAGATCTTTTTTCTCTTTTGTCTGAGGTGGGGGAAAACTGTGGAGCACATATCCTCTTGCAAAGCATACTAGAGATGCATGTTTCTTACTGTACTGCGATAAATTATCAGCTTGATCCTTTGACAGTGATAATCTATTTTAAACAAGATATTAAAACAGAGAAAGGCAAACAAATGTTTACCCTGACCATGCCAAATGGGAGGGTTAAGAGCTTTACAAACATTCACGACCAGAAGGACAGAACGGCATTTGTACAAAAGTTATGACCTCATTTTGGTGTTTTGATGACAAAGAAGGACAGTATATCCGTCCAAAATCTCTCAAAGGGTTGACTTTGAGTTAAAATTTCACCCCTGCAAAGGCCGTGCAATTCACATCATTTTCGTACACTTTGAGCAATTCTGTGATCCTGTGTATGGGGGTACTACTACCTTGGAAAAGTCTATCCTCATCAGGATAGAAATGTTTTATTGAACTCTTTGTACTGACCATAATCTGTAAAGGTAGTAGACCCAAACTGTGCCAAAAAAGCTCCTGGATGGATGGCTGGATAGATGTCCTTCTGGTGTATGGTATTCTTGTAGTTACATGTAACTGCACCTTCAATTTTAATGCTTTACAGCAGTTTCAAAAGATGTTTAAATTCAACCCAAATTATCGGCTTTAACTTGGAGGGTTTTTTGGATGTAACCTGTCCATTTCATCTGTGCATACGTCCCACATTTTAACAATGAATTTCTTGTACAGATGAATCTCTCGACTGACTCTTTGACTCTCTCAGCACACTGAAGAGAGTGACCCAATGAATTGGCTGTAGATCTCAAGACGAGCTGCTAGACAATAGAGGCTGTTACTAAAAATGCAGCCGTGCTGTGTTGTGGTGAGTTAAAGCAGTAGCTGCTCGTTGTGGCTGGAGGGTTCGCTCTGTACTTAGGATCTAGTTTCTCTCCTTGTGTCATTTCTGTACCTCCTTGTTCTTCCCTTTGCCCAAGGCTACTAGGAACATATTACACAAGCTAGTCCACACACACGCACACGCACACACACACACGCACGCACTCAAAAATAAGGGAAAAACACAACTTGTGCACCTGCTGGCTTAAAGAGGCATATAGTGTGCGTGTTATATAAGGTAGTCATTATGCTGTACTTGAAGGTGTTCTTGATGCTTACTTACTTACTTACTTACTTACTTACTTACAAAACCGTAGCTAACTAAAGACATATAGTTAGGCTTTTATTCTTTTACCAGGTGGACACTTTTTACATTTGTACATGTGCTATGTTTGACAGTGTTACATTGACTTTGGGTAATTTTCCCAGTTCGGTTTAACTATTCCTAATAAGATGATTAGACTCTACTAGCATTAAATTAGAACGTATTTTTTATGTCATAAAGTAAATTTGGACCTGGGATATGTCAGTTGATGAATAGCTCATTTGTAATACTTTTGTATTTTAAAGAATAGACTATTTTTTTTCCCACTGTTCAACATTTCAGGTTTTTATTTCAAAATTTTGGAGTTACTGTCTGAGTTATTTTGAGTTACATACCTCATAATTTTGACTTCCTAAGTGTCTCGAAATTGCTAGCACTGGCTAGCCGGCTTGGTTAGCAAAGTGCATTCATAATTCATTGTTATCAGTCTTGGGTTTGACCCTCAAAAAAAGTAATGTATTACACAATACTTGCTACGTTTTTGAAAAATGATGCCTTAAGTTACCTCATTAAACTCTAACGAAACTATCTCGTTATAGTAGTCATTACAATACTTTTTCATTTCTCTGTAAAATGACCTGAAATGCATTGCTACATAATTACCAGTCAACAGTGTAAACCTGAGGCTTCATAGCAACACAAATCCCTAATGAGAACACACGGTCTTTCTTGTAGTTTTTAGATATGACCACAAAATTGGCAACACAAAGTAGTCACCACAGTGATTCTATTGCAGAATATACAGGTGGAAATGGAGACAATAGCGAAGATCAGGCTCTGGCGGCGCTGGTTTCAGCGTGCACTCAGCTACAATATCACCCTGGGTTCTTGGCTCTGTATTAGCATGCTGCCTACCTGCAGATGTTTACATAAAGCCAAAGCTGTGTTAGAAGAATAATGCAGTTGTTTTTATCCTGGCCACAGATTACACTTTACCATCACACTTTTGTCCTTTCATGCAGTGAAAATAACAATATTACAAAAAATACAATATTGTGTGAGACGCTAATAAAACTTTTAACATAACACATTGTTTACTTATCATTTACATACAATGGAACGCCCATCTGTTAATCTGTTGACACCGCCTTAAAGTTATGCACAGCTTAAACAGGTGAGTTATATAAAAATTCACCTGCTATCTAACTGTCATAAAAGGGGAACTTAGCAAGAGAAATTCGAGTTGTCTCAAGTGGCCATGTGAGGAACTGCAGTTTTGCCAGTTCATGGTAGCTGGATGTTTCTGCCCTGAAGGTTGCTACTTGTATATGATCAGTGTCTGTCTGATTATAATAATCTGTAACTAATAACAAGTCAAACAAATATAAAATTTCTGGTAATTGGTTATACTAATTTTGAGTTAGCACTGCTCATACAAACATACCAAATAACTCCAAGTGTTTCAGGATCTAAAAATATATGACTGTGATGATGTGACTGTGACTGTGCTGGTTTCACTGTGAAATGTGGAGAAAAGAGTCATGTCTGCTGCCCTTTGGCTCAGATGTGCCTTTCTGTTTTTGCTGAATCACTCGGTGCACTCAGCTGTAAGTGGTGCTTAAGGCTAAAAATAAATCACACAGGATTAAATTAAGTAGGAATCAGATGTCGAGGTTTACTGTTAATGTTGATTTGTTAGTGATGATGCACAGAGACTGGCTCTAGGGGATTGAATTGATTTTCTGATTGGCAGGAGTACTGATGTCAGTTTTTGACTGGCTGTGTTTTAGGAAGGATGAGATAAGCAGCATGGTGGTCATGGTGTGACTCACCTCCTTTTTATTAGTATGTCATCGTTTCTTGTTGATTCCTTTTATCAGTCACAATAACAGTATATCAGATTTCCTTTTGATACAACTTTAAGCCTCCACACTTCTCCACAGGTCTCAGTCAGTCTATAGTCAGGCTATATATATGAAGCCTGGGTTTTTGTGTGTGTTTGAGGAGTTCACTGTTTCTCAGGCTTTGATCATAATCGCAGTAATGAGAGTGAGAGCAGGAGCCTAGCAGGACTTGTCACATGGAGAGAGGCTGACAAATCCCCCCTGTGTGTGTGTGTGCGTGTGTGTTTGTTTGAATAGGTATGTGTGCATATAGGGGTAGTGTGTCTGCCTTTCTCCTCTTCATCTCTTTAATGGTTCAGTGAACGCTGTCTCGGCCGCTAAACTCCCCTCATCAGTCAGTGACAGGCTGTGGCTTCTCTTATTGAACTGTGCTAAAAAGCTGCTCAGTTTCTGTCCATATCTTTAGTCATGTACGTCTTGATCTGCATAGTGATTTGATGAGTGAATTAGTAATGGATGTTACTATTTTTCAGCACATGCTTTTTTAATGTGTCTGATAGCAGTATACCTGAAGTTACGATAGCCACAAAGTGCAACTTTGAACAATAGCTTCGTTTGAAAGCACCTTCTGGTGACTACACGGATGTTTTCAGGACTTTAGCAGAGTATGCTAGCACAGCTAGCATTTAGCTGTAGAGTAACTCGTAGGTGAAACTGGTCAATGGTAGTTTGCAATGGAGCATGCCCACATGTCTGCAAACACTTGCTAGCTGCTATCTAAGCGGTAGTAAAACGTTTTGCAATACAAACCAGAAACTGAGGGTATTTACTTTGAAAGTAAAATTTGTGCTAACATTTTTCAAAAGAAGAAACGTTTACTTTGAAGACAAATGGTCTCCATTTCCAGTTTGTGTCTCAGTTTTTACTGCTCAGAGGGTAGCTGGCAAGTGTTTGCAGACAAGTCGGCGTGTTCCATGTGAACTACGTCTGCTAGCGAACAGTGCAATCACAAGGATGTATTTGCAAAGAAATATTTTCCTTCACTGGTTGCCAGATAGTCACTGTGTGACTGGGGCCTTAGTCTACATTCACACTGCACGCGAAAGCGCATCAAATTCGACTTTTTTGACCCTATGCGACCCATATCCAATCATGGTATGACAGTGTGAACAGCACAAATCCGATATTTTCAAATCCGATCTGGGTCACTTTCGTATGTGGTACTGAATCCGATACATATCTGATGTTTTAGAAAGCGACTGCTGTTTGAATGGTCATGTTGCATTAAATCCGTCTTTTACGTCACTGACACAAGACGGACACCAATTATCAGCGCCGGAGAAGCGCCCGATAAGACATCGTGAACGCTTCCTGGTCATCCCGTGTAGATGTCAGTGAAACTGTTGGGAAGACAACGTTGGAGAAACGTGAACATTTTATTTGTACTGTATTATCTGCAGATTCTGACAGAAATCTGCAACTATCCTTTGAAGCACTGCTCCTCTCAAAACAGCAATAAGGATAATTATTAGGCCATATGTAAATAACAAAATAACTTTATAACTTAAAGCAAAATTGGGAAACGTAAAATCCGAAACAAGTCTTTATATTAACGGCCATCAGTCAAACAATATTGTTTGGTCTGGGTCTAAACTAGGGCTGCCACGATTAGTCGACTAGTCACGATTACGTCGACTATCAAAATCGTCGACGACTGATTTAATAGTCGACGCGTCGTTTGAAGCTTTGTAAGATCACAAAAGACGCAGGAATAAGTAGTAGGATTTAAGAGTGTAATAACGGACTGAAACAGAAGATGGCAGCACTGCATGTACAAGGATGCCAGCTGCCGTTAAACCCCGAAGAAGAAGAAGTAGCTCTGTCCCAGAATTCATAGCGCAGGGCAGCTCAGTTTCCAACAATGGCGGCAGCTAGTTAGTTTTAATATTACTCTTAT